>NW_004567139.1:6112549-6174238 GCF_000260355.1 Condylura cristata | reverse complement strand
TGGACATCCACACGTGGCCGGCGCCGGCCGGGGTGGCCGCGGTGCTGCTGATGCCGTAGCTGCCAGTGTAGGTGACCTGGCCGTGCGTGGCTGGGACCCCCGGGTGGCCATTGGGCGGCAGGTACTGGTCAAACTCGTTGACGTCGAAGGTCTCGATGTTGGAGATGACGTCGCTGCTCAGCTCCCCGATGTCCACGTCGCGGAAGTCGATGGGGGGCTGTCTGCCCCCCTCGGGCAGGGGGCGCCCCTCGCGCTTCAGGTCAGCCTTGCCCGGCTGCACGTCGGTTTTCGGGGTGGTGGGTGGGGTCGGCGGGCCCTGGGACTGCCCTGCAGGCGACAGAAGAGGGAGGCAAAAGGGAAGTTCAGCGAGCTCGGAGCCAAGGCCCCCTCAGGGGGTAGAGCGCGACCTGGGAGCCTCCCTCCCGCCCTAGGCGTCTGCCTGAGCGCCCGCCTGGGCGCGGGAAGCCCAGGGCCGGAGATAAGTCTCCGAATGGTTAACTCGCCAGTACTCTGCTTTTATCGGCCTCCTTTTATCAGGGGAGGCCCCGAGGCCCCCCCAGGGTCCGGAAGGCCAACTGTTACCTGTCCAGGAGGCCTGTGTGTGCTTTTGGGGTGGGGGAGCCCGAAGAAGAAGGGAGGGGTCTTGTAAATCTCTGCGGGCTTTTTACCTCGCCATAAAAACTAATCTGCGAGGAAGCAGAGGTTGAGTGTCTGTGCTTAGGGGCTTCCCGGGGCCCCAGCCAGGGAGGGCTGCGAGAGTCCGAGCAGGGGACACCGCTCGCTTCCCTCCCTGGAGCGTCCAGTCTCCGCGGGCCGCGGGGGGTGGAGGCCGGGGGTGTGTCCCGCAGCGCGGCCGAGGAGGACTCACCGGAATGCTCTCCCGGGGAGTGCACCTCGCTCATGCCGGAGGAGGAGTGAGGCGAGTCGGCCTGCAGCGCCTTGAAGATGGCGTTCGGGGAGATGTGCGTCTGCTCGGTGGCTTCCTCGGCCTCCGCCTGGCCGTTCTTGACCGACTTCCTCCTGCGCGGCTGGTACTTGTAATCGGGGTGGTCTTTCTTGTGCTGCACTCGCAGCCGCTCCGCCTCCTCCACGAAAGGCCGCTTCTCGCTCTCGTTCAGCAGTCTGCGGAGCGCGCGGGGCGCAGGGAGAGAAAGAGGGGAGGGTCGGTGAGAGCCGCTCGGGGGTCAGGGCGGCGGGAGGGGGAGGAGGCCCCGGTCCCGCGGCTACTGGGTGCACACCCCCTTCTCACTCCGCCCAGCTGCCCAGGCCAGCCTCAGCGCTCAACTTTTCTTTAAGAAAAAAGTAAATAAAAAATAATAAAGTATCTCGCTGCTTTCCGTTCATCCTGAGCGGTCACTCCCCGCCCCGCCTCTCCCCTTCTCGCCTGTTTTCTGGGACTCTCTGGCGAGGAAAACAGTTCTTCCCGCGCCTCCCGCTCCCAACGCCCGGGCTACCGGGCTAGTCACACCCTCCCCTCTGCCCCCCACCGCTCCCAACAGCCCTTTAAAATTGTCCCAAACTGCTCAATCTGCAACACACTCTGCTCCTCCCGCCCCAAGGCGTCTTCCCATCTATTCCTACCGGGCCGGAGGGTCACCTCCGGCCCGGGCTTCTCCCCCACATCGCACCCCACCTCTGCGCGCAGCTTGAGAGGGGCAGAGGTAAACTTCTCCCTCCCCCCCATCCTTGGGATTGAACTTCGCGGCGTCTGGCGGCCGGGTCAGCCGCCCCCTCCCACCGGGCCCCGTAGGCGACTGCTCGTCCCTAGCGATCCACGCCCCCCCCCCCTTCCAACCGCCCTCCTTTCCCGAGCGCAAGTCCAGAGCTTGGCCAAACTCCGAGTCCAGTTACACCGCGCCCCCACTCTCCCTGCCACCCCACCAGCTGCGGGCCCCGCAGCGCCCTGGCCTGGAGGAGGGCGAGAAAGCCGCCCCGGCCCGCGCCCGCCCCGTCGCGCCGGCCCCACCTCCAGAGCTTGCCCAGCGTCTTGCTGAGCTCGGCGTTGTGCAGGTGCGGGTACTGGTCGGCGAGCTTCCTGCGCGCCGCCTGCGCCCACACCATGAAGGCGTTCATGGGCCGCTTGACGTGCGGCTTGTTCTTGCTGGAGCCGTTGACGCGCACGGGCATGGGCACCAGCGTCCAGTCGTAGCCCTTGAGCACCTGGCTGACGGCCTCGCGGATGCACACGGGGAACTTGTCCTCCTCGCTCTCCTTCTTCAGGTCCGGCTCACCCTTGGGGAACGTGTTCTCCTGAGGCCGCGTGTTCTCGGTGTCCGAGCCGGAGCCCGAAGGGCAGGGCGAGCCCGCCGAGTCCTCGGACATGGTGGGGCTGGGGGCGCCGGACAGGCCCTTCTCCTGCTCGTCGGTCATCTTCATGAAGGGGTCCAGGAGATTCATACGCGGGCCCGGGACAGGGGGCGGGTGGCAGGGAAAGGCGAGCAGCCGCGGCGGCTCGGGGGCTCGAGGCGCGGGCTCCTCTCCCCTCGGCTGCCCGGACGCGGAGCGTGCAGCTCCCGGGGCGCTGGCGCGTCACTTGGCGGCGGCGGGGACTTAGGAAGGCGCGGGGTGGCCGGCCGGCAGCTGCCCGCTCCCAGTGGGGAAAGACGACGTGGAGAGGAGGAGGGGAAGAAAGAGCAAAAGCGGGGGGCGCTTGCACCCCTTCTCGTCTCCTCCTGCAAAGGAAAGTTCCTGGGGTGAAACTGGCAACGCGGCGCCACTGAAGTTTCCAGTCAGTTTCAAGCTCCGCTCTCGGCTCCTCGACTCCCAGCCCAGGGGTTCTTTAATAAATACCGCCCCCCCCTCGCCTCAGAGACACCCAGCCAACCGCAGGCATTTGGGGAGTTGGCAGGCAGCTGATTGGATCGGATGGGGGGGGGAGGAGGTTGGTGGCTCTGGGCTGGAAGACGCGAGGGGAGGGGAGGGGAGGGGAGCTCCGCTCGCCCCGCGGAGAAGGGGTGGGGTGGGGGGCGGCGGGCGCAGTGGGGAAGGCGGGGGACCTTGGACGTCCGAGTGTGTAAGTTTGCCTTACTCTCCTAGTGTCACAATTCTGGTGCCGTCTCCGCGCGAACTGTGTGTGTGTGTGTGTGTGTGTGTGCGTGCGCGCGCGCGCGCTCTAGGATCTGCTCCCACTCTCAGCATTTCATAAACTCTTTCTCGGCGGTGCCTGGGATTTAGCTAGAGAGTTCGCAGTATTAAAGAGCGATCTCTCCTTAATGCGTAGTCCAGTTTCTGTGCCTGGAGCCTGCCTCCTCCGAAAGGACTTAGAAATGGTCTCACGAAGCAAAGGCTTTTGGTGACTCAACGCCCGCTGTTGCTCTGTAATAATCCACATAAATAGATAGTTCGCCGGGGCCGGTGCGACTGGCTGGGATTCGGCTCCGCTCTCGAAAAGTCAATCAATGGGAAAACCAAAGCTAAGACCCCGGGAAGCTGGCGGCCGCGACCGAGCCCCGCGCTCGCGGGAACGGTCCCGCGCCCCGCCGACCTTGACCTCTGACAAGTCATTCTGAGCCTCCCTCACCCCAGGCCTCTAGCCGACTCCGTTCCCTCAGCGACCCGGCAACTATTCTGGCGCTCTACTCTTTACCTCCCTGCTGAGTCAAAGCGGCAGCCGAATTGCCACTGGAGGAGTTTGCAAAGTGCTCGGCTCCGTAGAGACCGAACTCTGCAAAGGTGCTGGCCCCGGCCGCCCGCGGAGCCCGGCCGCTGCGTCTGTGAAAGGCTGAACAGCGCAGGGTCGCGCAGCTGCCCGCAGTCGCCCTTCTTCACAAAGCTCCCCGGAGGGGCGAGCTTCTGCTCCCCGGACTTGGGTCGGGTTTTTTCTGACTAGTACACTGTTGGGAGTTTCAAGGGAGGGAGCGGGGGTGTCCCTGATGCTTCTCAAAAGGGATCTGAGTACAATCTTTGTGTCTGCACGAATTGCTTAGAGCCGGGTTAGGTATCTGCTCTGGGAGAGAAAAATCTGAGTCGCCTGCAGGTTTCTTGTCTCCAGAATCACACATATATTATGCACCACTGTGGAAAAGTCTTAATTTTTTTTCACCTCTCACCCCCTTGCAAATGTACACCTCGAATTAAAATTGCCATGAATCTGTCTGCGTCATGTCAAAGGCTTGTGTATTTCTCCTATGGAAACTGTGCACATTATTTACAAGGTATAAATGAATGTTTGCCTTGAAGAATTTTTAAATTCTGGTTTGCTCTAGTTTTCTTCTGAAGAAATGGACATTTCTTAAAATGACCGAACTCTTGAGAAGGTAATAAGTTACAACCCCGTTAAACAGTATTTAGTTTTTTAAAACAATGCAAGCCACTCACCTTGAATGTCTCTTAAAACTAATGGCTTGTTTAGGAGTTTGAGACCTCCAGCGATAGCCTCGTAGTCATCCATAGCTTCGAGAATACTCGGCAAGTTTATAATAACTAAGTGCTTTCTTGGGAGAGAAATGTCCTACTTAGTGTGGGCTGATGTCTGTCATCTCTGGGGAGATGTTTGTGAGCACAGTTGTGTGATTTGAAGACACCTGATCCAGAAGGACGCTCAAGCACGATTTTTAACCAGGCTGTCTATATGTAGTTGTCTGGAATATTTCACAAAGTATTTTTCAAGATTTTAGGCTTCCCTATATAAATATACTTGAAAAGCAGATACGCAGTGGGAGATACGTAATGTGTAATATTTTAATTCACAAATGCCGGAGCGCTATACATTTTCTAGTGGTTGGGTGCAAGCTTTTTATATTCCTGTATCTTTTTGAAAATTTAGAATAAACAGTTGACTTTAAAAATGCTGCGATTTCCAGCTGCATCCAGAGGGGGCGCCAAAAGCCCAGAAACTGTCTAAGAGAAACTGCAGGAAAACTTGGATGGTGGGGGTGGGGGTGGCGCGTTCCGCTCAACCTGGACTGCTTTGCCGCTGAGATTTATCTCTGTAGGAATTCCTGTGTGATAGTCCCAGAGGCGCGGATCCACCTCTGGGGCAGCTCAGTTAGGGAAACTTGGGAGATGTGTGTCTATATGGGACCGGACCAAATGAATACATTTGCGCTTAAGATGTCCCAGACTATTCTACACAGAACCCAGAGACCAAGAACCCGAGAAGAACCCACCCCCACTCCCTCCCGAGTGGCAAGCGCCGTCTTGTGCTTGGCGTGCCAGGACCTGGCCAAGTCTGACGCGTGGGCACCATCGATTAGCCTGGGGGCGGTCTTGAGTTTCTGCAGGAGCCTCGAATGCCAACCCCTCCGCCCCCCATTTCACGAAGTTCCCTCCACGTGACTCCCCCGGGTAGCGCTTCACCTCTCCCCCCTGTCCTGACCTGGCGCTGGTAGTCTCCGACCAAAGGACCCCAGTGGGAGAGAGCCCAAGGGGAAGGAGCGGGTTCCCAGGGTCCGGGTTGCAGGTCGGGAAACTGAGGCTCTCCACCGGGTCTTAGCCTGAGCGTTCTGTTCCAAGCGAAACGCGCCAGGATGCTCAGCCCGGCGCGCACTAGGGAGCAAAATCTCGCAGGGCAGAGGGGTGGGGGTGGGGCCAAGCAAGGGACCACACTTCAAGTGTAGGCGACGCGCTTTGGGGTCCCCGCTCCAGCGCACGCGCCGCCAGGCCTGCCGCTGCTAACGGAGACGCGGAGGTGTGAGCGGATCCCGAGGGGTGGGCGCGCGGGAAGCCGAGGTCTGGGACTCCCCGCACCCCCACCTTCTCTCTCTTTTGGCGCCCAGGGTCGGCGCCAGGCTCAATTTCCCCTGCCAGGGCCGCCAGTTTCCCCGCGTCTACGCGGGAGCGCACGCAGGCAGGAGCCGCGAGTCCTGGGAATCGCGGCGAGTTTCGCCCCCTCTGCGCGGCCCCGCAAACGCGCTCTGTCGGCTGGGTGCGGGGAAGTTTCAGGGCCGGGAAGAAGGTAGGCGGGATGGACAGAGGCGCTCCTCTCACCGGGAGCTTGTAGGGCTGCAGCCTCCCTCTCCAAAATCCTTAGCAAAATTGGGGACCGGTCTTGGATCCGTGTTCAGCGCGTCCTAGACGGATTTCGTTGGGGTGACCAGCGGCGTCTCCCCAAGACCTCAATCCTGGGGAGCGTTTTCTACAGAGATGATCTGGAAGAGGGCTACCCCCTCTGCCTTTTCCCGGGATCTGGTTCCCTTGCAGTAAAAGCCCCTAGGCTCTAGCGGGACCCTCAGGCCCTGGCGCCCTGGGCTGTCAGCCACCTCCAGTAATTAGCTTCTTTCACCGGGCGTGGGGCATGTTTCGCTTTTTTTTTTTTTGCCCGGCACCGATTGCCCGGCACCGATTCCCTGTGGAAAGGAGCGGCTGAGAGTCTCCAGGCTGGACAGCAGCAGCCAAAGGGGAAGGAGAGGACCAGGTAACTTAGTCGGTGCCGGGTAAATACCTGTTCACCTAGGAAATAGATGTGGCCTTGGCACCTTTCATCTGTGTGCGGCAGCTCCCAGCGGGCTCCTTGGTGGTGGCAGTGTCCCTAACACACGTGAAGGACTGTTTCTACCTGTGAATTTCTCCCCAAACGGGAGAACAGCCTCCTGTGTCCCCAGGACAGAGTATTCCCCGTGATTCAACTGCAGGCCTGGGGGAGTGGGGGTGGGGTGAGTGTCCTTTGAGTTTTCTCCCCTTTTCTGTTTTCCAAAAGGAGAGATGAGAAGGAGGCTGGCAGGTGTCAGGTGAGAGGACATGAAGTCTCTGTCCATCCGCTGGCCGCAGGGTGACACAGTCAGGTCGTGGGATTGGGGTGACCATGACCCACAGGGCACACTGGGGTGCAGACCAGAGCCAAAGCCAGGGACTGGCTGTCCTTGTGGGAGTAGGAAGGAAAGTCCCGATGAGACTGCTTTAAAAAACAAAACAAAACAAAACAAAAAAAACACGCCTTTCTCGAAAATACCTGTTTTTAGTGAGGTGTAAGGAGATGCCTGCCTATCATTTGAGTTTCCTCAACTCATCCCTAGAACAACCCCCTGCAGGAAATCTCCTAGGCCAAGTTCCGCCCCTTCCCTACTTTTGTCTTTTAAAAATCTTTCAGGCATTTCCAGCTGAAGGTGTGTTTGCCTTGCTGATCTAAAAGTACAAATGAAAAAAAAAGTACAAACACAAACGAAGTAAGCTTTCAAGGCCACAGCGCCTCCTTGGAGGGCCTCTGCGGACCAGGGAAGCCCAACAGCCTGGCGGGAACTTCCTCTGCTGCCAGCCCTGGCATCTGCCTGGGCTGTTCTGTTCCAGCCCTTTTGCTTTGGGTGTTCAGTCCCAAGGAGGCCAGCAGAAAGCAGCTGAGATTCTGGGTCGCTTTTGTTTGCTTCCCCAGGGGAGGTGAGGGCTAGAGCATTGCCTCACATCAGCCCAAGTGGCTCTGGGCAGCTGTCCCCTCTAAGATGTCATTGGGTGGGTGATTATTTCTGATTTTAACAAATGGAGAAACATCTTTGTCAAACCAGGGAAAAGGGACAAATACTATTAATATACAGCCCCAAAGGCAAACTGTCTTGTCTCTGGAACTCACGTTCTATCTCAGCAGGACTAAGGACCTCCAACCCCACCCCCTAAAGGGGCATTTCCCTGGTTCTTGAACCCATAGACTGCAGGAGTTGTGGGGGGCCAAACCCTGGTATCCTTTGGGTTGCATCTTGGGGCTCTTTGGAGCAGCACGGAGCCCCCCAGTGCTCTGCCTTCTGCCCAGGAAGGACAAGTACATGACCTTAGCCCACCACCTTCCACTTTCTTCTAGAATGACTTCTTAAGACTGGGCTCTGGTGGCCCAGGCCCTGGGTTTTCAGGGCTGTGACAGCGCTAACTGCAAGGGGTGGGCAGGCCTAGAGGTCCTTGAACAGCCCCTTGCAGCGGGTGTCGGCGGGGCCATCCCACCACGGAGCTCGCTGCCTCGTCACTCTTTCTTTCTTGCTGCTCCTGGCTGTCTGAGAGTCTGCAGAAGGCTGCTGGGATACCAGTTCATTGGGGGATGGTTTAAAGGGAGAAGCTAAGATGTCACCGGCAGCCACAATCAGGCAGATGAGGAGTTTTGAGAAAGCAGGTCTCTGCCTCTTCTCTCTTTCCCTCTTCTCTGTGAGGTCTTTCTCCTGAAGCCGGTTCTCCTCCACCCCAGGGGGAGCTAGTGTGGACTCTTTAATGCTTATTTTGTTTTTCTTCCCCTTTCCCTCCCCCCACTTTTTTATGAGTCTGAAATCTGGCCTGGCATAGGAGTTGGGTTCTTTTACCCTCCCTCTCTTAAATCACTAAGACAGAAAGTCACGCTGTCTCTGTCATTATCTTTAGGACAAAGTGTGCCCGTCCCATGGAAAGCGCAAATCGTTTGCTTTCAGCGTGCTGGCACTGGAACTTGCTTCCCCCAGTTCCCAGGTTGGCTCAAAGGGGCAAGACACCAACAAGGCACCGTCTCTAGGGGACATGGACTGTTCTTGGAAACGGCTTCCCTTTGGGGTGGTCCGCAGGCGCCCCCAGTCGTCCGTTTCCATGGCCAGAGAACTGCCTTGTACATCTCCCCTGTCTTCACCTCCACATGCAAAACCAATCAGCAGTCGCAGGTATGACTCACAGGTAGGCTCGCGCTAGATTCAAGTAGCAGCGCATTTAATATTAAACAACGAGCTCTCGTTTAGGGGACCCAGCATGTAGGAAGATGTCCCTGGGATTCAGCGGAGACATATGTTGCAGGCGGAGGCATTTCCTCAGCAGCTGGGAGAGAAGGTTGCTTCTGATGGGGTCGGGTCTCGGGTGGGAAAAGCAGCCAGGGCGGGTGACCCTGGCTCAGACAAGCTACAGGGTCATTCACCCCCCGCCCCCACACTTGCAGCATCCACGTGCCCGAGGCCTGGTCCTGAGCCCCCTCCCAACTTCTGTTGGAAACTCATGTTAGGTGCACGGAGCTCTCACCGGCCTCGGAAACGTGTGAGGTCTGGGTTCCAGAAGGCTGTGTGGGAACGGGAACCAACAGGGAAGCGGGTGAGAGCTGTGAGTGTTGACCTTGCACCCCAGATGATGGACGAGAGCTCTGAGTATGGGAAACACCACACAGGGGAGGCATCTTGTCCTCCAGTGTCCACAGTTGTTCCCTGTGGTTCGCACACCGTCACCTCCCTCCCCGTTAGCCTAGTGATTATTCTCAGGCCTCACATAAACTAACTCAGCGAGTATTCTCTGAGGACCTGCGCGTCTAAATATCCAAGGGGGATACCGCTGGCTGGTACTGTCCTGGTTTCTGTCAGAACTCAGCCCCTTGCACCTCCTTGTACCCCATTGTCCTGCTGCACCTCTAGGCTTCTGAGGCCCTCTGTCCCGCTTCCTCCATGGCCACGGAGCCCCCTTTTCTTGCCCCGAAAGAGTCCCCAGATGTCAGCTCAGCTACAGGGAAAGCTAGGGTGGGGGCACCCCAGTTCCTGGCTGCGGGCAAGATTCTTCCCCCCCTTTTCTCTTGCCCCCAACTCTCTTTGCCTGGGGTATGCCTGCTGCTGTCTGCTGAGCCTTCATCTCCCACCCACCCAGGCCTTGGTCTCAGCCCAAAAATGCCTTGTAGTGTGTGGTGCGCTCAGCTCTCTGTGGGGACATCTGTCAGCCAGCACAGTGCTGACGACAGTTTCCAGATGATTTTCCAGGAGCAGAGAAATCTTCTGGGGGAGGAGAGAGTGGCATTGGCCAAGCGCTGAGTGGGCTGAACCTTGTGGTTCCGGAGGAGGCCCAGGAGGTAGAGTTTGTGGGGCTCAAAGATTTCTTTTTCTCCTTTAGATTCTGCCTAAAGCAAAGTCACTAATTGCTTTTTATTTTCCTGGCACTCAGGAGGTTCTCTGGATTCTGACTTGCCTCCAGGAACTTAGGTCTGAGGAAAGTGGGGCTTCGGGGTAGGTGTTGGTGGGGCGCTTGCCGACTTCACCTTTCTCCAGTCAGGCAGACCTGGAGGCTTTCAGAGGGTGCATTCAGCGCTTACCTCCCCCCTTCTTCTGTCCCCAAGCTTCCCTGCCCCCAATTTACTTCTGCCAATGGTACTTTGCTTTCAGTCAAACCAACCAGGAAGTGTAAGCGAGGCTTGCGATAAATTGGGAGGTAAGTTTAGAACTTCTTCCCAAGCAGTGCATCCTTCCCTAGAGGGGAAGGGGTCTTCATTGGCCTTTGTCTGCTAACCTCCAGGACAGACTCCTTCAGTCTGTCCGTGCGGCTGGATTGTTTCTCTAGACAGAGTGGGCCCAGCCTCCCTGAATATAGGTCTGAATTCTTCCCCACTGTCCTTTCTCAGGGCCCGGTGAAGCTTCCTTACACTCTTTCCTGTAGCACTTCTCTTCCCTTTCAGGGAAAGGTGTCTTTTCCAAGAAAAACTGCCCTCACTTTTCTGTTCTCTGGGAGAAGGTATGTACCTCATTCAGACTATTGAGTAAATAGCTACAGAAGGTTTAGTCCATCCTTAGGCCTAGATCCAGTCAGATTTTAATCAGAGGGAAAAATCTAATCCAAAGGCTAAAACCTTTGGGAAAAGTTACCATCTCCCCAAGCAAAGATATTAGCTGTGAACTCTGGCTGCCATTTTGCACTGTGCATAGGCGTGTGGTCCCTGTGAGGGCTAGGAGAGATGCGTTCCTCTTCATGTCCCAGTCTATGTGCCACATAGACTCTGCTGAATAAATATTCATTGAGGGGATGATGAATTTAGCCAAAGAAATGAATATCTAATGGTAGATTTTAGTTATTATGTACACAGTAGGGCCCTCTGGCTGGTGCTTGGATGGACCGGGTGTCTTGATGTCTCCCTGAATGACAAGTCCTGTAGATGACCGCCCTTGTGGCTTACAAGGAAGTCTGTCCTTGTCCTGAACCTAAACTTGTCTCGAAACTAAATTTCCAACCCTCTGATTTTTTACCATAGGAAAGGGTGTAGGAGACATGCCTTTGGAGATTATTTGGAGTGATGGATATAAAGCTTTCAGATTACAATCTTTATACATTTCTGGCTAGATTTACAGGTTTTGAGAAAACAATCCAACCGCAAACTGCAATTATTATTAACATATCAGAACATCTTAAACTCCTAGACCTTATACAATGATTCCATGATAATAAATATACAATGGTATACAAAATATACAATGATAATAAATGCCCTTTTCTTCCTGGTTTCCTTGCTTGCTTTTCTAAGCACAAGGCATGGTCCCTTCACGGATGAGCCAGTGCGGCTGACTATTGAATGAATGGTGGGCGGAGATGGTTGGGCAAGAGAGGGGTGTGTGTGTGTGTGGTGGGATGGGGAGTGGACACAGGGGAGACAATTATAACCTGACTTTCCTCTGCAGTCCCTCTAAGAGAGGCATTTTCCTTTCTCTGCAATGGCACTGCTGTTTGTTTGGAGAAGGAGCATTGTGGGTTGGAGTTAGGGGTGTCATGTGGACTGCACATGTGGCTGGAGCTACCTGAAATCTGTAGACTAATCACTCCCAGACGGCCCCAGGGACTGTAGTCCCCAGAGCCCCAAAGCATAAATCCCTCCCGCCCCTTCCTTGGGGGGTGGGGAAGAGAGAAAGATTTAAAGGGAAAGAGAGTAAAATGTGTGATGTGTGGTCTCCAGGAATGTTTGGGACTGGGGATATAATGTAGACCTCACTCTTCCAAGCAGGGGCATTCAAACACCAAAATCACCCATCTTGGCCTTGCCCCTGAGTCCAAACTGTGATTTATGTGGCAGAAGAAAGAGGAAAAGAGAGAACTGGAAAAAAATGCAAAACAGGAGGAGGAGGAAGGATTGCATTGGCCCCGGAGTAGGGGGGCTGGAGAGGGAGGAGTGAATTCCAGAAACTTACTGAGATCTGGGGCTCCTGGGTGAAATGTGCTGCTCAAATGTTTAGGGGATGCATTGAGGGGTCAAGGATGGGCATTCTCTTCCACCCATGAGGGGTACCAGCTTGGGAAGGAGACCCCTGGGGCTTGGCCTCAATCTTGTATCCCCCTGCAATGCCCAGGGCTGGTGTCCACTTCACCACCCCCTGAGGGTCTTCGTCCCTCTGCCGCAATGGCCAGCGATCATGATCATCTGTCCCAGAGGCATCTCAGTTGCCTCCACCAGGGGAGTGGCCCCCCCATAAAGGGGTCCTGTGCGCGCCACCTCCTCGTCCCCACAGACAGCACGCACATAGGCACTGCTCTGAAGCACATGCCTTCACGCGCTCGTGTGCCTTCTCACCTAGTGCTGAAAAAAATTTCATTGCTAATGAATATTCCTTGCTGCTGCTTCCTGCCTCTGCTTTTGAAGTATCCTTCCATCTTCTGGCAACTCTATTCCCTGGGCATCTCTCTCTGAGGCTGTGAGGGGAAGGAATCACTCTCTTTGCTTTTTCATGTGAAGAAACAGAAGCCCTGAAAATACCGCAGGGCTGGCTCAAGGTCACGCGGTTAATGGAGAGGCCGTCCCCGCTCAGGCTTGAGGGAGCAGGCAGCTCCCTAGGCTGAGACCAGCACCTTGCAGCCAGTCTGCTCCTCCGCAAATATTGTTCTCCCCGCCTGCTCTCCAGGG
The DNA here is from genome assembly GCF_000260355.1 of Condylura cristata. Taxonomy (NCBI): domain Eukaryota; kingdom Metazoa; phylum Chordata; class Mammalia; order Eulipotyphla; family Talpidae; genus Condylura; species Condylura cristata. Next base: position 6,161,733 of record NW_004567139.1, on the reverse strand, counting down.
CTCTTGCTAGCCCTTTTTTGGGTCACGGGAACAGTGGAGTGCTTCTCGGTGCTTATCTTCTCCCTTTTCTAATCAGGCTTTCGCTGCCCCTGTTCTGGGGAGCAGAGAACAAAGCGTTACTTGGAGGGGGCCAGAACACCCCCGTGTCCCTGCCTTTGAATTTGCTTTTCCAGAGCATGCCTGGGGCTTGCGGGCTGGGTGCTGGGAGGCTTCGGTCATCTCACTTCGTTTTGTCTGGTGGGCTGAGATTTCTTTCTCCTTGGCGCGTGGGGCAGCCTGCTCTCATCCTGACTCGTCCAGGTCGTCAGAGTCATTTTGTTCTACAAGGTAGAGCTGGCACATAGTCTCCTTCGTCTTGGTCCTTGGCCAGTGCAGCAGCCTCTGTGATCTCCCCACCCTTCACTTTTTTGTCCTATTTGGACATTTAACATAAGGAGACGTCAGCGGTTCTCGCCTTCTGAGTGCTGAGCACTTCCTGGGTCCATGCCTGTGTCTCCTCATGGCTGTGGACAATGTGGACAAGCCCCCTCGGCTTTTCTGATTTACCCCCATTTCTCAGACAAGAACATTGAAGTTTAGAACAGCCAATGAACGTGTCACAGCTCACAGCTCTCAGCGTTACGGTTAAAAATGGCAGTAACAGGCCCTCCCTAGTGGCGCAGCGGGTTAAAGCACTGCATTGAGAAACTAAAGCCACTTCCACATGAGTACGATTCCCGCCTGCCCCGGAGGTGACCACATGGCACAGCAGACCTCTCCTGACCCGCCCGCTGCTCCCCTCAGCAGTGTACTTCAAGACCTGCCTGTTCTGCTTCCTTCTCTGTCTCTGGTGAAGCCTCTCACTGCCCTTGAGCCTCTGGCCTGTACCCCAGTTCTGTATGTACAAATAAATAAATCTTTAAAAAAAAAATGGCAGTAACAAATCCAGTAATAAAAGGAGAAACAGTAGCCGCCAACTCTTACGGGCTTACTGTATAGAAAGAATTAATTTACTACAAACATCCGCTGGGCTACAGGGTCAGCTCAGTTCTCCAGTGGGGGAAGCAACTCATCAGTCATCTTGTTGTGTTGGATGGGGTCTGGGGTGCGGGGTTGTGGGGTGCAGACAATCTCAGTAGCTGAGATTATGTATTTCACATACACATAAGTCACCTCTTCTCTAATCAAACAACTCGCCCCCCCAAATGCTGAAGGACTCAGTAGGGAAGGAACCAATATTTAAATCTTCTGGTGCAAACCTGGTCTGAATGGTAATACAGTTCACTTGTAAAGGCTGGAGCACACAGAGGGTGCAGGGGAGGGGTGTGACGCAGGGGTGAGGGGAGGGGAGACGGACGCTGGCAGGATCCGATGGGACAGATGAACGGCTGAGGGACTCAACGCTCAGAGTCTCTGACCACTGGGAATCCCTTCCACCATCCTTTAGCGGTTTTCTCCAGGGGAGAGTTGGGCTAAATTCAACTGGGATCACTTTTAATTTCTGACCATTATTCCTGTAACATTGGCTGGAATAATGGAAAGGGTTGGATGAAGGTAATTGCTGTCGACGGTCTCCAGAGGATTGACAGAATGGGGACAGATGATTTCCAGAGGGAAAAAGAGAAAAGATTCGTTCCTTCAGTAGCACATTCTATTGATGTTCCCCAAGTCCAGATCCCTCCCTGGGGAGCCAGAGAGTCTGGTGGGGGCAGGACCAATGTCAAGTTCAAGCGTTAGCACTCCTGCCTCCGGGAAGGGTCTGGTGTGTTCTCCCAGGGACACAGAGCGCTTTAGAAACAGCAGCCTCCTTTCAGTTCGCAGACATTTCCCAGGCGCGGGCCTGGCTCAGTCGAGACAGCTGCCCAAACTGACCAACGGACTGGTCCCAGGACGGCCCCACCAGCCCGTGCAGCGCTGCAATCTCAGCTAAAGCTCTTGTGCTTCTGGTCGTTTGCAAAGGAATGCCACTTTCGGGGCCGAGCAGAGAGAGAAAGCAACACGTCTCCGCCACATAACCGGACACTCCCCGAGCTTCCCGGTGCGTCTGACACTTGGTGTGTCTGTCATTTGCTAAGTCTGTAGCCACGGAGGTTTCCATGGATGGTATAAAGTGCTCTGTGTATTGGAAACTGTGAATAAAAAGGTAGGGAGAGAGGGAAAAAAAAAAAGACTAACCATCAAGCTCACCCAAACCCTAAACCTCAGAGTCTTGGAAGGCGCCAGCTGCGTGAAACAGCCCAGACTGCAAACATACCGTCAGCAAGGAGGGCGAGGAGACCTTTCGGAAGAGGCTGGAGTTTCTGCCACTCTGGAGGCCTTGGCTGCAGAGTCCGCGCTGACCAGGGGAGAGGCTTTTTAAGTTTCTGAAAGCAAGACACTTTCTTCCTGCTACCCCTTGCCACCCTTCCGCGGACAAGGCTGGGCTTCCTGGTGGATCCCCGTGAGCTAACACCAGCCTCTGCTCCTCTCCTTCCAGCTCTTATCTGGGAGAGCAGAAGCCTTACCTTTCAGACTCCCTGAGGTTTCTGAAAGAAGGTATTGTTATTTTCTCCAAACTGCCCAGGATAGGAACAAAGGCAGACTCAGGATCTTCTTGAAGCAGGATAAGCGTACAATTGGCATTCCTTTAAAATGGCTTGTTATTACTGCCATCTCTGCTAACAATTACCTGACAATAGGAAAAGGGATCCTACTCCTGGAAGGTGCCTGAGTTCCCCTTTTCTCTTTTCTTTTTGAGGAGACTTCAAAAAGTGGGTGCCTACCCTTGCAGTTTCGATTTAGACAGGTCTAGTCTGTTTACCTTTATGACAGCTGTGTCGATCTTACTAGACAAATAATTATTTAATCCACATGTGTGTGTGCCCATATGTGCAGACCCCGAGGAAAGAAAACAGAGATGGTTTCTTTCCTTTTATAATCAAGCTGTTTCTTCTCGAGAACAGGATTGTAGAAAAAAAGGGAAGGGTGAGTGGCTGAATTTCAGAACCCTCGCTCTGGGAGTACGATACGATGGCTTGTTCTGCACGCAGGGTCAGTATTTCTTGGGTCATTATTATCTGATTTGAATGGATGCCTTGCATGTAACCGACACTCAATAAAGCATTGTTGAAAAGCATTGCACCTGCCGTGTTGAGTTTGTTTAAGTGAACAGGGTGTAGGGGATGTGCTGGAATTGATCTGCTGGGAATAACATATTTTCCTGTTGGTTTGGGAGAGTGAGAGTTCTGAGGACTCTACTCAGCAATGCCGTGTACATGGTCAGACTCTGGGCTAAGCTAAAATGCCAGCTTTTGCCAATGCGGTGCAGCTCCGTCTTTCTTTCAGGTCAAAGTCTGAATTCAGAAATGCAGCCTCGGTATTCTGAGAACATGTCCCGCGACCTTCTGCAAAATGCCTTGCTTCTCCACCCACTTCTCTGTATTAAAAATGACAAGTTGTCTTGTCTGAGTTTCTGTAGATAGCTCAGCTGCCCTGGCTCAGGACTGCTAGAAATTTTGACCTCTGGGAGAAGAGCTTGATTTAAAAAGCGGATCCAAACCAAACACTTGGCATTCTTAACATTGTTTTTCATAGATCTGTCAGCTCGATAGAGAAGCTGGCGGTGGAATTGGTGGGCGCCTTAAATGCCCCTGCCTCGTGAGAGATGAGATAGCCTGTAAGTATCCTTGCAGCTCAGACTGCCTCAGCCACTCGGGAGACAACCAAACAGAACATTCCCTAGATGCCAGGAGGCTTGGTACTTTGGGGGTGACTGAAAGGCACCTTGGCACCTCTGAATGCATTCACCCTTTCAGAGGTAACATGTGTGTCAGGAGGGGGTCATGTCCAGGCAAGAGTCTTCGCGAGGTGAACCTCATCCCGAACGAGCAGGCTTTTGTGATGAGATGGGTTTGGCGGCACCTGGGTTTTTCTTTGTCACCTGTTTGCCCCCCAGCTGCGGTCCTGGCCCCTCTCACTGGGCCCACACGTGGGTTTTCATTTTCAACACTTAGCGCCTGACTTAGTGATCTAAGATCACTGACTCAGAAGACGGGAAAGGTCAGTCTGACTAATACCTCACCCAGCGTCCTGGGATTAGCATCCAAAACAAACAGACCCGAGATGGGATGTAGACTCCCGAGAGACGATTCCCACGTGTGAGAAAGCCCAGGAGAAACGGATGGCATTTCTCAAGCTCACTGACGTCACTCAGGTTCATGATCCAAGGTTTTACCTTACCTAGGCTGGGGCTTGAGATTCGTCCGGAGGAGGTGAAGAGCTAGGCCGGCGATCGAAAAAATAGTAGGGGGAGGGAAAGGAGCTCTTTCTGCTAATCAAAGGAGAAACCAAACAAAACGAATGAAGTCCAAGAAAAATACAACTCTATTGTTGGGGGGAGGCAGAAGATGCTGGCTTGGAGGCTTCATTGAGTAATCCAAGTCACACCCTTTCTCTGTGGGACTGAAAGAATGTTGGTTGTTTCTCTGGAGGCCAGGTGGGAGGTGGGTAGACAGGTCTATGGAGATGAGAATTTCTTGGAGTTAGAACTCGCTGAACATCCCGCAGCCAGGCACCAGGTCTAGGACACAGAACTGCAGGAATGCGGGGCTGAATGGGAGCCAGCGCATAGGGACCGTGGTGAGGGGTGGTGGCCGGGCAGAAAAAGGTGGAAGAAAATGAGGAGACAGAACGAGAGGAAAAAGACCGTGCTTTTTTGTCCTCACCTGAACAGGGGCTTCTGTGTCCTCAAAATCCCCTGGTCCCTTTCATGAAACTGTAGGGCGGATGCACAGGGAGCCATGGTGCTTTGGGTCTGGGGTGCGCCGGGAAGCAGGAAGTACCAGTCATTTCACAAGAAGGCTGGAGAGAGGAGAGAGAGCCAGCGAAAACTGGCAGACCCACAAGGTAGGGTAGGAAAGTCTGGCCTGGTGTAGAGAACACTTGGCTTCACACAGCTCTGTGGGAAGGTTAGAAAAGAGCACTGCTCCCAGGGCTGTCCTGCCAGCCACCTACAGCACCGCTTTCTCTTCCTCAGCCTTGATGGCTTCTCCACAGCGACATGTCAGCTGCTGCAGGGAACTCCGTGGCCCAAGGAAAGATTAATGTGGCCGGATTTCTTGGCTGGAGAGCCCTTTCCAACTGCCAGTGCCTGAGTCCAATTCTCATCACTGTCTGGGGCTCCTGATGGACCCTGCTACCTGTGTTCACCACACCCCATCTTTTTCTTCCCCATTTTCAGATCTCAGCAGGAACCCTGTTTCCGTAGAAAGGGCCCTGGGGTCCCTTGGAACCCTCCTTTGGGAAGAGATTGGCTACAGGGTCAGGTGTTGATCTGCTTCCTTCTGAAATGTCCACCCCCTTCCTGGGTCTTTGCCTCCTTACTGGGTTGGGGAATTCTTCCCCACGATCCGCTTCAGTTCCTAAAACTCTGATTGATCCTCTTCAATGATTCATGGCAAAGGTCCAGGCTGCGGCCTTCCTTGCTCATCTTGCATCTGATTCATCAACGGCTTCCCACCCTGGAGTGTCTGAAAGGGCATCCCTTTGAGAAAGACAGTGCCGTGAGTAGGTTTTTCAATTTTTTAAAAAGATTTTATTTATTAAAACATACAGAACTGGGGTACAGACCAGAGGTGCAGAGGTGGTGAGAGGCTTCACCAGAGACAGAGCGGGGAGCAGAACAGGCAAATCGACGAAGTCCACTGCTGAGGGGAGCAGCGGGCGGGTCAGGAGAGGTCTGCCGCACCCTGTGGGTCAGCTCCCTAGCTGGGGATTGAAATTGTGCTGTAGCGGCTGTGATAGTTTCATAGTGCTGTGCTTTAACCTGTTGCGCCACCAGGGAGGGCCCGGGCCTGGTTTTTAATTTTTTCTCTGAATACTTGTTCTACTGCCAGATTTATTGGGGTTCCCAGTCTCTGGGTTCCTGCTTATGAGCGTGAGCACTGACAATTTCTGTACAATTCTGGGGTGTCTTGCCTTTGATTGACAGGCTTTGTTGATGTTAGAAGAACTGCCCTCCCGTCCCTGGATGTCACTATCGCTCTTACTTCACCACAAGCTGATATCCCCTCATACTCCCGCTGCTTCCCCTCCTTGGAACAATTGGCCTGAAGGGATGCCATGCCCAGAGACAGAGACGGGCTCATCATCAAGCTTTCAGGGTTTAGAATTCGTATGGCAACTTCCATGGAAAATATCTTTGAACTGAACAAACCAGGGATGAACCCTGCTGGAAATATTTCCGCAGTGTCCACAGCCATGTTTACAGAACAGCATATGGGCCGAGTTTAGACTTGATCAATTTCCACCACTTTTTACAAAAAGATGATCAGCCAACAAAAGGGGGTACCCTCCCCAGTGCTGTGTCTGAATCCTGATCGTCTGATCAGGCTGGGGCACGCCCTCTGAGGGGCACAGCACTGCCCAGTCCCTCATCACCATCAACTGCCTACTGTTCTAAAGGGATAATGTGATCACTCAAAGCAGTGTGTGGCAGAAGGGCATTTGGCAGCTCAAAGACGAAGCTCTCCAGGTAGATCCCTTGGTTGTGTGGCCTCAGAGCTGGGTGCAGGGTGATCTTCCGAAGTCAGGACAATGAGAAATGCTTATGTGGGCTGTGTTCTCTGGTATAATCAGGTGCTGACGGGCTTCCTCTATAAAAGTACCAACAATGTCCGTTGCCACGTCATCGTCACCCCTGGGGCATCATCACCATCTCCGCAGTGGCCAGATTGCTGGACAAGCCACTGAAGCCCAAGTTCCTGGTGAGCTGTGCTATGTTCGCGATTGCCTCTCCCACAGGCGCACGAGTTCTATGCTCCCGAGTCACTGGGAGGCTTTGGATGAATGGGGGTTGTTGGGCAGAGAGTGGCTGGTGTCCAGGGGTCCCATGGTTAATTAATCGGGTCACTGTGGGCCCATGAAACATCAAGGCCAAGAGGGGCCCAGAGAAGCAGCTCATCTCCGGTCACGTAGCTGGGGGACAGAGGGGTTCAGATGAGCCAGGTCAGATTGTCCAGGCTCTTGGCACTCTGAAAGAGGGTGGGGGGAAGTCATGGGGGCAACTGGAACCCCAGGGCCTGACTTCCTACCTGAAACGGTCCCAAGACAGCTCTCTAGAAAACTTGATTTGAGAAAAGGATAAGGACCCAAGACTCATGAAGGGAAGGTAAGAACTTAAACCTACCTCTTATGAGTAGTTATTAACTGATCCTTTCAGATTTTTTTGATATTTGACATTTTCACCATAAAATGTTGAGGAAAAACATGGCGCCATGGAAATAAGAAGAGACGTAGGCGGGAGGCAAGAGGTACTTTTGCCCAGTCAGCCAAAGTCCAGTCTCAGCAGTTCGTGAGGCAGGAAGCAGCAGCCAGGGCCGGGAACGCCTGACGATGCCTTCTGGAGGCCTGGCCCTGAGAGCTCTTTGGCCTGCGTCAGAGAACATTTCTCCTAGGAGGAAGGACCAAAAGCCTCTTTCCCCCAAACCTTCCAGATCTCATGTTCGCTCCTGGAGAGCTGCGAGCGTCCACACGTGCTGACACATGGCGTCACCTTCTGAGTCCAGGGCAGGTAGCTGGCTTTACACCTTCCACCAGAGTCTGGACAGCTGGTGCTTTGTGGGCCTCCATGTTGAGTTTGCTCTCTGACTCTGTTAGCAAACAGTGGTTTGTCTGGTGAAAGTGAAGCACTGGAAAGTACGTGGAACATTGACATCCTCACGTGTCTGCCTGGTTGGAAGGGCTCCCTGTCCGGGAGAAGGGGCTACCCATCACCCAGGGGAGGAGAGTCCTTCTTTGCTCCTTTAGCTCACTGCCTATGCAATTTGCTTTTCTGTCAGTGCCCACTTAAATAATCAAGTGCGTGTCAAAGCTGGCTGCAGGTTTCTGATGGCGGAGAACTGACGTCCATGCTAACGGGCGGCAGAAGGACACACTCCTATCCGTCTCTTCCAAACCATCAGATCTGGGTGGCAAAAGAGACCGGCCTTTCCTGAGAAGCTTTACCACCCTGGCCAAGAGGGAGCCGAGGCCTCAGGTTGAGGCAGGTTCTCATGAAGCAGCCAAATGTTTGCAAAACAAGCACCAGGATGAAGAGGCTCGGTCTGCAGAGACATCCCAAGGTTGCGACAGTCTTGGAAGGTGTGAGTGAGCTGCTGGAAGAGCCCTGAGGAGCCAGGGCTGGGAGCAGACCTGCCCGGGAAGAGCAGACTCCCCTCCGCTCCCTACCCTCCCTGAAGGGTAACTGGCTGGGGTAATTGTCCAGTGTTTATATTTGAAAAGGGAGACTACACTTCCAGGATAATTCCCTCCAGCCTCCTCTTGGGTTAAGATTTCCAATTGGTTTAGAATGCCGAAGAGAAATCAGGGGCTGATTACCTGGCCGACTGGGCTGCAATCACACCTTTCAATACTAATTATCTGCTCCTTGAGTTCAACGACATCCAGCATCCAGGCTCTGGCGGGGGCTGACCCTGCTCCGTGGTTTGCATCACTGGCTTAGGACAATGATTCAAATGGACAAAGTATCTGCACTGAGTCTTGATAAGCAGGAAATGAACGCTTGTTTGCAAATAAGATTGGGAAATGTGATCAGCTTCTTGTTGGGCATCTGCCTTGGGGTAACTAGCCCAATGATACTAATGTAGAAATAATATGTCAGGAGACACTGGTGAGGGAGCCTTTTTCATGAGCTGCCTCCCAGTTTTCTATGTCCAAAGCAAAGGCAGGAGTAAATGAAATGTTGCACATTTTTTTTTTTTGCTGTTACTCTGTGTGTTTTCCCCTCAAATATTCTAGTTTGAATGTCTCTTCGTGGGGGTTGGGGGTGTGGTGGTGATTTCATAGGATACTCTTTCAACAGTGACCTTTGTTCAGATATAGTTTTCCCCATTATTCTCTTTCTGTTTTCAGCCTCCTCTGACCCCTTCCTCTAGGAAGACCTCCTTCATCAAATCCAAGAAAAGTTTTACTTCTACTTGGACTCAACGTAATCAGGGGTCATTAATTACATAAACAGCTTCACTGTAGATGAACTCAGGTGGCCTTTTACTTAGTGACTAGAATGCCAGGGGAGCCTGGAAGCTCATGGATGATGAAGATATAGGCTGGGGAGGAGAGAGGTTGCAGCCAGTTACCTGTCGCAGCTGCTGCACTGTGTCCATCCTACGGCATCATTTCTGGTGAAGGAATATTGGGCACAAGGAGTGAATGTTCACGGTCCTTAATCTTGTGGAAATATCACTTTCCGATCTTGTTTGTGAATTTGATCAGGCTAGTGTTATGGGAGGAAATCTGTTCCTCTAGAAGACACTGAGGGCCTCTCTGGTGGCGCAAGGGGTTAAGCACAGCACTATGAAGCTGCCCCAGCCACTGCAGCTTGAGTTTGATCCCCGGCCAGGGGGTGACCTACAAGGCACAGCAAGCCTCTCCTGTCTCCCCACTGCTCCCCTCAGCAGTGGAACTTTGACAGTTCTGCTCCCCACTCTGTCTCTGGTGAATTCTTTCAAGCCCCGCTCCCACCAACACACACACACATCTCTGGCCTACACCCCAGCTCTTATATGCTTAAGCAAATAAATCTTAAAAAAAAAAAAAAAAAAAAGATGTTGATGTCCTCCCCCCAGGAAGGCCAGAATATGACCTTGTTTAAAAATGGGGTCTCTAGGGCCTTCCCTGGTGGCACAGTGGGTTAAAGCACAGCACTAAGAAGCTAAAGCCACCTCAGCATGAGTTTGATCCCCGCCCTGGAGGTGACCCACAGGGCGCAGCAGACCTCTCCTGACCCGGCCGCTGCTCCCCTCAGCAGTGTGCTTCATCAGTAGGCCTGTTCTGCTCCCCATTCTCTCTGGTGAATCCTCTCATTAACCCTGTACCTCTGGCTGGTACCCCAGTTCTGTATGCCTAAATAAACAAATCTTTAAAAAAATGGGGTCTCTGTAGATGCAACTAGTTAAGATGCGGTCACACTGACTGAGCATGGGTAGCAACCTGAGGCCAGGGATGTGGGTCGATCCAGGGGCAGCATGCAGACTTGGCCTCACTGACAGCCCCAGGGACACACGGGGCTTCCGGGAGTGGGATGATGGGACAGAGCCCTCTCCGGTGCCATGAGAGGCCACATGGCCACGCTGAGTTCACGATGCAGGCCTTCGAGTCTCCAGGCCTGAGACAGTACGTTTCAGCTACTTAAACTAACTCAGGGTGTAGTACTTTGTTATGGCAACCCGAGGAAATGGCTTCCACAGATCCAAACCACTTTGACTGGGAATGGCCGTGGCCGCCTCTCTGGGCCGAGAACACCCAGGCTCTTTCATTTCTCTTGCTGGGGCAGTGGGAGGTTCTCAGGCTCCTGGGCCTGATGTCTCAGAAGTCCCTGGCCTATAGGGGAGGCGTTTAAGTTTCAGGGGGACTAAGTCAACTATGAGAAGGCCCCAGGTTACATTACTAACAGAGGCCGGGATGTAATTGAGACAGCTGTTGGGTATGCCGGACTTCCTCTCGAATTCTGCTTCGTCGCCTCCTTTCACCCTTCCCTTCTCGTAGGAAAAGTGCTGAGGGACAGAGCTGACCGGAGAGTCCACCAAGGTTCCGGTCACAGAAGTTTTCCATGGATTTTCTCTTTTAAGTCTCACGGCCTGTGGAGTCTCCCCTTAAACACTTGCCCCAGGCAATGTCCCCCAGATACTTCTGGAATGGGGTGGAGGTGGGGGGGTGGGTGGGCGGTGTGTGTGTGCGGAGTGGAGACTCTGAGCTGACAGCGGTGTATGAATTTCACCATTGCCTCTGGCCTTCTGGCCTCCTGGAGTCACCAGGTCCTGATGCGATTCCTTGTCTACAAGGGCTTCTGCTCTAAGATGGGAAGGAGGACCAAGGCTGATCCCCAGCCCCAGCCCTCCTGCTCCCAAGACAGTGCTTACTCCCTTTCCACAGTTTTTTTTTTTTTTTTTAAAGATTTTTATTTATGCATGCAAGGGCTGGGGTACAGGTCAGAGGTGGCAGGGTAGAAGGAGTCACCAGAGACAGAGTGGGGAGCAGAACAGGCAGATCTACTGAAACACACTGCTGAGGGAGTAGTGGGCCGGACAGGAGAGGTCTGCTGTGCCCTGTGGGTCACTCCCTGGCTGAGGATTGAACTCGTGCTGCATTGGCTGCTGATAACGTCATAGTGCTGAGATTAACCCCTGCGCCACCAGGGAGGCCCCACCATCTACACTCTAAGAGGACAGGTTTACTAGGAAAAGTGAGGCACCTGCATAGTCACAGTGGGGCATGCCCCATGGGTGTGTAAAACCCTGCAACCATGGAGCTAGGAGATTCCTTGGAGGTTGATATTAAATATTGTCAGTTTCATTTGAAAGGACTGAGGTCCTAAGATGGGGTCAGACTTACCCAAGATGCTCTGGCCCAAGGGACTTTGAATCTTTGTACCCCAAAACCTCACTCCTATTTTCTCTTTTCTGAGTTTTGGGGCTGGTTTCAACTGGACAACCAACTTCTCCGTGCTCAGGCTTCCTCACACCCTTCTCCCTGCCAGCAGAACGCGTAGGGCCATTCTCTCTTCCTCTCTGTGTAACCAGTCCTCTCTCCTCGGGCAGGAGGAGAGTGAAGATGTGTTAGTTCTGGGCTCTTTGCCCAGCATCCTGCTGAGGGCTTTACCCAGTGAGCAGATGAGGAGACAGTGGCTCAGACAGGTACGTCAGGCCCGAGATCCTATAGCAATTACCAAGTCAGGCTGGCGCTCACAGTTCTCTGGGGAGGCTCTTTCTCCAGCTAGAGAGAGAGAACCACACCCATGGGGCCTTGCCCGGGTGTAGCTGTCACCAGCTGAGGGAGGGTGAAAGTGGTACCTCCGTGCTACATTTCCATCCTGGGCTCCTTCTTCCAGCTCCACTGTTTCCCGTCTCCATGTCAACCAGAGCATTTTGATTCAGTAGGAGCAATGCCTGCTATCTGTGAATGAGCTGATTTATTTTTTCCTGTTCTGAAATCTTCCCAACATCAACAGAACACTCCACACTGGAGGCGCACACAGACTCCCCCTCTCCAGGCTTAGAGGCCCAGCCTCAGTGTCAGAGCAAATCAACAAATATTTGGTGACACAGGGAGTGAGGCCTGATGTGAGCGCCTCTGTTTGAGTTGGTTACTAGCCCCGAGAGGGATGACTCAGGTGCTGCTCAGCACGCCAGCATGCCAAAAATAAGGAGGTTGCAGGAGGAAACCAGCCACCGGCCACCCCTCAGTTCACCTCCAGGCCTTTCCCGAATGTTGCTTCACTCCCAGCCTAGACCTGTGGCCATGGCCACGTCCTGCGTCCTGTTCTCTCGTGTTGCGCACTCACTCACACACACTCACAAAGTCGTGTGGCCACGGCTTTGTCCTGTCCCTTCTTGACAGGGCCTGGATGTGGCAGTAGAGACACTGGATTCCTCAGCCCCTCACTCCCTGTCGCTCTCCTGCATGGAAACCAGGTGGCGTGTGAGAGAGTGAGTGTGTGTGAGCGTGCAAGTGTGAGTGGGATTATGTGAATGTGTGTGAGTGTGAGTGTGCCCCACTGGGCCTCACTGTCTGCATTTATAGCTGAGGGGTTCTGCCAAAGGAAATGAAAACAGGTGCTTGAAGAGATAATGGCCTCTCATGTTTATTCAGCTTTATTCACAATACCTGAGACATGGAAATAACCTCAGTACCCCCAGATGCGTGGGAGACGTGCATGTACATGTGCCGCTGTCTGTCTGTCTGTCTATCATTTAGCTATATATCATCTGCCACCTGTCTGTATGTCTGTCTATTTACCTACCTGCCTGCAGTGGGATCTTATTCAGCCAGGAGGAAGAAAATCTTGCTGTTTGTGACAACAGGATTAATGTTGAGAACAGTATGCTAAATAAAGTAAGTCAGACAAAGACTTCAACATGCATGTTATCACTTGTGGCATCTTAAAATTCCCAAAAAAACAAGTATGGGGTTGTCATTGTCTGGGGGATGTGGGAATAGGGTGATGTTATTTACTGAAACGCATTCACAGCTAGTAGATCAATAAGTCCTAGAGTGCTAATGCTCACAAAAATAAATGCTAACTCTGTGACAAGATGATGAGCTAGAGGAGCTAACTGGCCACAATGGCAGCTATATTATAGCATATAAAGTTTCCCGTCAGCATGGTACACACTGTAAAATCACACAATGTCATATGTCTGATATATTTCAATTAAAAAAAAAAAAAGAACACCGACGTAAGAGGACTTAATAGCAAGACATGTCCTTCTGGTTCTAAAACTTGGCAGTTTTTCTTCAAGATGTTAGCCAAAACTCTCAATTTTTTTACTAATCCATTCTAACTCATGTTAACCTCCAAAGCACTGAACTGGTTTTTGAATGCTAATGTGTGCTTTTTCCTAGGCCCCTACATTAGTTTCGTAAGTGTGTACTTCATAATGGTGTATTAGTTTCAAAATTGCATTTGGAGTGGTGTCCACTCAAGTCTGCATTGTATGACTAGAATTGAATTGTAAATTCCTACATTTTAACTTGCTATTGATGAAATGTTTTCAACCAGATTGCAGCTACATTTTTTTGATGATTTTGATATTTTGAGAAAGATGCTCACACATTTATGCAGGTAGAAAAGATTCCTCAAAAGATGTGAGAAGAAAATTGGTGTAGAGTATGTATGGCCCCATGTGATGGAATGCACAATCCAGAATTTGGGATGTCCTTTCTCCGTTAATTTCTTTAGTGCCCTGGACAACACACCTCTCTGTCTGGGATATTTATCACTCGCATGAGCTCAGCTGAAGATAAAACTGCACATGTGGTCAGGAATTTGGGTTCAGGTGGCTGTTATTGATTTCTCCCTTGAACAAATTTGCCTGGATGAAGCAAGGGCATTTGTTCATTAGCTAAGTAGATATTGATTGAGCTCCCATCAAACTCCAGGTCTGGTGCTGACCTGCCAGGAGCAGCCCTCAAGGAGCTTCGAGTTTGAACAGGAAGACAAAGCAAATCAAAAGTATTAACAATGGGGACAAATAGAAGGACAAAGCATATGAGTGCCCAAGGTCGGTGGAGGCTGAACTCCTTTAGGTAGGCGGTTGGGAAAATCTCACTGAGGTGGAGATAAACTGGAAAAGGGAAGGTGATGCATCCATGAGGAGGGTGTGGCTGGAGATGGAAGGTGGAGCTCCTCCAGGGGGAGAAAAGAGCATATTCAAAGGTCCTGAGGTGTGGAGGGTTTTGGTATGTTGGAGGAATCAAAAGAGTACTTGCAAGTTTTCCAGTGTGCAGCCCGTGGCACAAAAGCTAAGTCACTTTCTCAAGCCCACCCTGCTGGAAAGTGTGGCTTCTTTCCCAACATGCTTTGCGGGAGTGCTGGGTGTGGGTCTCTATAGGAAGTCAGAATGGATCACCTGTCAGGGGTGGAGAGCTGGGGCTTGGCTGGCAGGATGTGGAGTGTTTTTTCTGTTTATACTTGAAGTTTATTTCCCTGCAAACACAGGCCTAACTGCACGCACCTTTTCCAAGGAAGCCAAGCCGGCACTCCATTGCTCATAAGCAATCCTACAAAAACAAATCCATATCCTCCATGCAACCTGGGTGCCAGCAAGGCAGGCCGGCACTGCTGGGCAGCCCCAGCTAGGAGCAATCTGGTCCTCAGGAAGGAGGGAAGAAAAACAATTTCACATTCCAGGCGTGGAGGACCTCTTACAGACGACCATTGTCGGGAGAAGGGAAAGTAGCCCAGTGGCTCCTCTGGGGAGGGGCGGGGACATTGCGGTTGGGGCTGTAGCTCAGACTCGTGAGAGGTGGGGATGGAAGTGGGCAGTCTACAGAGTGGGGAGAACAGTTCACTACTGTGACTATGAGCAGCTCAACTTTAAAGGACTCGATTTCCTCATGTTGGACATAATGAGAATGTAGCAGCTCCTGGTCTCTCCCTCAGCGGGCAGGGAGTGGGGACAGATTGCCTTGGGAAAGAGCAGCATGCTCTTTAGATGTCAGGACTGGCCAAAGGGTGCTTCTCCCTCTTTAGTTGGGCTTTTTGTTAAACCATCCCAGAGTGTTTTAGGAATTTTCACTCTCTTAAGTCCCATTACATGAGGAATGCCCTGTAGTCTCCTATTTTCAAAGGTTGAGGTGGTGGTTAGGTGAACTCCAGATTGGTTTTGGTAGCTGCAATGTGGTATGCAGCTACCACATTGCTATTTATAGTATCAGGAGCCACTGTAGAAAGATGCACCAGGCTATTAGCATTTTGACGATAGTGTTGATTACCATGATGGTGATGGTGATGAGGAGGATGGTGGTGAAGGAACTGATGATGATAGTGATGATGATGGTGGTGGTGTAGGAGGTGATGATGGTGATGATGAAGGTGGTGAGCGAGGTGATAATGGTAATGATCGTGATGTAAGAGATGATGATGGTGGTGTGAAGGAGGTGGGGATGATGGTGGTAAAAGTGGTGCTGGTGTTGGTGATGATGATGGTGATAATGATGATAATAATGGTGGCAGTCATGATGGTGACTGTTGCCCTTTTATTGTTGATTGCTATTGCACGCCTGATCTCTTAGTTGGGGATGCTATCACAAAATACCATAGACCTAGTGTTTTATAAAAACAGAAATTTATTTCTCACAATTCTTGGGTCTGGAAGTGTAAGATCAAGGACTGGCAGATTTAGTTTTGTTGAAATTTCATGTCTCAGAGGTGATCTTCTCCTCACTGTCACCTCACATGATGGAAAGTGAGGGATTTCACTGGATTCTCTTTTATCAGAGTAATAATCTCATTTAGGAGGGTTTTGGTGTCTTCTTCCAAAGGCCCTACCTCTTAATGCCATCACACTGGGAGTTAGAATTTCGACAGATGAATTTTGGGCATATAAGTACACCTGCTTCATGGCATCTGGTAAATAACAGTAGACACTTTAATTTATTATCTCACATGAACTCCATGAGGCTTGTGTGGGTAATGCCCATTTGTAGATAAGAAACCTGAGGCATAAAGAAGTTGATAATTTGCCCAAGTAAATGGCATTAGAACTTTCAAAGAAATTTTATCATCTTTCAGATCATTTATTATAATATTTCAGAGACATTAATATAGTGAAAACTCAGCTAAGGGCTGGCATTATTTAATTTCTGTCTTGTGCTTTTTAGTCTAGTAAAAGTTAGCTAGAGAAAGGCAAAGCAGGAAAAGTGGTTCCAGGCAGAGGGAACAGCATGGGAAAACCCCAATTGTCAAGAAAACGCATGGAAGTCTCTGGGAACAGCGAGCAAGTAGTGAGAGAGATTCTGGAATGCAGATAGCTAGTCAGGGTGGGGGAGAGGGATGTGATGAGAGGTAAAGCTGGAAAATAGGCTGGTGCCAGATCTGGAAAGGTCTTACATGGAATATTAAGGACTTTGGATTTTATCCCAAGTCAATGAAGGGTATGAAGCAGGAGACAGATACGATCTGATTAGCATTTTGGAATTCGAATACTGGATGTAACAGACCCCTCCCTGTGTAGACCTGGCTCTTTTCCTCCCACCCTTCTGCACTCAGATTTTGAAAGCAGCTGGGGTTTCCCATGATCTGGTTAAAGACCTCAGGGGACTCCAGGGGCTCCAGGGTTGCGCCATTTTCTTTCGTGATGTTAGGAGCCTGGCAGCCCTACCTTGCCCTAGGGCACCTACGCACTGGCTCTTTGTGCGTGCTGGGGTGTTCTGTTCTTTTATTTAAGGCATACTGGAAATACAGATGCTGAGGCAAAAAAGCATCGGGAGAAAAGGAAAAAACTGAAAAGACCAGGGGAGTATTTGCAACATAGATCACAGTCCCAGGACTGGTATTTCTAACATATATTGAGTTTTTACAAAGAGAAGAACAAAGGACAATTCTATCGCAAATAGATGAGTTAATCAGTTGTTTACAAGAAAATGAATATAAACACCACTTAACTATATAAGAGACCTAACCTCATCCAAATTAAATAAATGTAAATTAAAATGATGCTGGGATACCAATTGTTTTTCATTATTGTATTGGCACAAATCCAAAAGCTTGATAATGCTTAAGTTGGAAAGATTAAGATGAGAAGTATGCAATCATTGTCAGAATGTCTTTGGTATCCATCAATCTGACTTCTAGGGCTCTATTCCAAAGGCACACTGACAAAAATATGAAAATACTTACACAAAAGAATTCCATATACGCACATGTACATGTATATGTATGCATATATATACACACACATATATGTATGTGTACGTATGCATGTGTAATGTGTGTGTGTGTGTGTGTACAGAGTGTCTGGGGTCTTTTCGTCTATTCTATCAACCTTTCCTCCAGTTTGGGATAATGAACCCCCATGGGCACAGACACTGAGATGGGGCCCCGAGGGATTGTCCACCTTAGACCTAAGTCATCCTGCGAACCAGGAAGGAGAAAGTTGAGAAGCTCCATGGCATATCAGTACTAAGTGTCCAAACAGACATCCCTCTTCATCTCTTTATTGCACTAGATCTCCGAGGATAGCACCCTTTACCATAGCAGGATAGAGTCAAGTCATGGGTTATGGAGATTTGATTTTATTTTAAAGATTTGTTTATTTATGCATACAAGAACAGGAGTAGTCACCAGAGACAAAGTGGGAAGCAGAAAAGGTGGATCCACTGAAATCCACTGCTGGGAGACCGGAGAGGTCTGCTTTACCCTGTGGGTCACTCCCTGACCGGGGCTCAAAATTGTGCTACATTGGCTTCGGACAGCTTCACAGTGCTAAGACTTTAACCTGTTGTGCCACCAGGGAGGGCCCTGTATGGAGATTTTAAAACAATTCATCGGACTGAAAATATGTCATGTCTCCTTGACTGCTCTCTTCCCTGAAGTCAATGCCACTGGTTCCTCTTTGTTGGATGCACCGAGATTTCAGGTCAGTGTGGAAGGCATGGAGAAAGGTTGGTGCATCTGGACTATTTTAACATCAGGAGTGCTCGTTGCTGTTCTGATTTAAATGCTCGATTCTTTCAGGCTTCTAAATGCTACTTTCTTGGGGCTTAGTTGGGGGACTCTTTGGAATAAAAGATCCTGGGTGATGCCAGGAAACAGTCAGAAAATTCTTTCCCTGCTGTTTCACGGGTCTCCAGAAGGTGAAGGACTGTTATTTGCATGAGTAGGGGGGCCTTTGTCACCTGAGGAGCTTGGGAAACTTCACAGCTCCACTTCAAACTCCACTGTAAGAAATCAGAGCAAACTGAGTGTCAGTGACTAAGTTGCATCCTGCTGCCTGGTGTTTCACTGGGATGTCTGGAACCTGGCTGTGAATATTTGGGCAGCAAATTTCGAAGTGGCCATCCATAAGGCGATGACTTACCACCACCTCTTGGTCAAAGGAAGAGCATGATGGAATGAAAGTGGGAGGACGTGTTGTGTTGCTTTATTTTTATTAAGTTAATTGGTCCAATAGCCCCAGCGGATGTTTTAAAGTTGGTCATTAAAGATGGGAGGTCATTACAGATTTCTTTTCTACTTTATTTTCTCAGTTTGGGTTGGTTTTAAGTTTTAAATTGTTGTTAAAAGTCATGGTTGAGTGCTCTCCCTGATGGCACAACGGGTTAAAGCACCGCATTATGAAGCTCTCTGAAACCACTGCAGCACCAGTTCGATCTCCTGCCAGGGAGTGACCCACATGGCACAGCAGACCTCTCCTGACCCAACCGCTGCTACCTTCAGCAGTGTATTTTGTTGACCTGCCTATTCTGCTCCCCACTCTGTCTCTGGTGAATCCTCTCACCCACCACACCTCTGACCTGTACCCCGGTTCTGTAAGCATAAATAAATAAATCTTAAAAAAAAAAAAAACACGGAGGTGATTTCAACATCACTGCAGCTGTCTTCGTGTTCTCCTTGAAAATCCAATATCTGAAAAGGATCCAGTGACACATGGATGCATTGTTGTGGCATGTCAGTCTTTTTTTTCTACTCTTTTGTTTGGTATTTGTGTTATCACTCAGTTTTTGTTCAGACCTTTGGAGATTGTGTGACGAGACTTTGTTTCAGGCCCTGCAGCTTCTCATATCCGTTACCTTGAGATATGGAGATGAACTGGGGGTTGGTGGGGTGTGGAGGAGAAACAGATGCTGTCTTTTCCATTATGGCTCCTCCTTAGATCTTAGGAGACAGGCTGGTGAGGGAGTGCAATCCTGGCGGAGAACTGGCTTTCAAAGACCAGTCTTCTCTTTGCCTAATGGCTGTACGTTTTGAAAGACTTTGAGTTGGTTTATATGCCACTGCCTATGTCACAGTCTGAATGGACAGAATTTAGAAGCAGTGTTCCCTGAAGACATGGAGCTGACTTTAGGTGTAGTGCACAGAAGATGTCTCAGACTTGGGGACTTTTGCCTGGGATAATCAGATGTGGGTAGAAAGCACAGCACGGCAGGAACTAGGTCATGCAATGTAGAGAATGTACAACTTTCATCATTTGCCTTAAATATGCATGGTCAAGCTGGGCATCTGATGATTTGTGGGTTTCTTCTGCAGCCCCTCCCTCATGCCATTCACGTCCTGCCCTATGATTTGAAGCGTCTTTTCATTGGTATGACATTTACCCATGCATTTTGTTCCAGTGGTAAAATTTGGTCTTACAGGTGTATCTAAAAAACCTCTTGTGTAACCTATATTTGACTAAACTGGATAGAAGCCCAAGGATCTACAAGCGAATCTGAAGGTTTGCTCTGAAAACTGTGGGTTTCATTGTCAATGAAGATTTTGTTCAGAATCTCTACATTTGCTAAAATGCAAATCTTGATTTTGCTGTTTATTGCCTCTTGCTTCCCTGTATCACCTTTCCTTTGAGCAAATATGTTTTCTATAAACATCATTATACCATGACACAGCTGTGTTTAAACGTATTTTCACACTGTTTTTATTTCTTGCTTGTCTATTTCTTGTAGATCCAGGACTAGGGTGAGGGTGACATATGTTGAGTGCAGAATGTAAGGAGACTGTCACGGTCATCTAGGTGCATGACACGCACCAGATGGGGAGCTCTCCTCACGTGTCTAGGGCAGTGGTTCCTGCCCTACCCAAGCATTGAGTCCGAGGGAAGTAATTTTCATGAATTCTTCAAAACTAGTAAAATGAAAAATAACAGCACCACTGAGCATCTCCTACGCACTAGAAAAATGACTCAATCTGCATTTACTTGTTTTTCACATGTAACCCTATGACTAGGTACAATTCATGTCATCCTTATTTTACAAAGGACAACAGACATGAGGTGCTAAAAGAAATGTCCCAAGGCAGCTTGTGTAGGAAGACCCAGCTTCAACAGTTGGACCAGAGCTATTTGATTTTCAGCTCTTAATCTCAAAGTTTCACTTGACAGTGCTCTCTCTGACTCACCAAGTTCTATATGCTCCACCTTTACCTGAATGCATGTAAAGACTAAGAAAATGATTCCCAGCTGATGTTGAATAAAAAGTCATTATTTGATGACTTATTTTTGCTGTATAGTCTTTAGCTTAAGGACATGGTTTCCAGGAACGTCCAGGCCACACAGAGTAAGGAGTTACTGCATGCTACATCTTGCCAGCATCTACTGCTTTAATTTCTTTCATTTGCAAAGACCCTTTTCCTACAAAAAAGGGAGAAACTTCAGATATCAAACCCCAAGATTGCTCACTCATACCCTGGGCTTTTAAGCAACTATTTATGGAGCCTTCCCATGGCCAAATCCTGTTCCAGGTACTGGCAACAGAGCTGTGATGAAATTTCTGGATGTCTCTGTCCACATGGAACTTGCACTCTAGCAGGGAGACAGATCCTAAACAAACAGACAAACACACAAAATGCAAAATGCCAGGGAGGAAAATAAAGCAGCCCTAGTGGGCAGTGGGTGTAGGGCAGTAGATGCCATTTTAGAATGGGTGGTTGGACATGACCTCTGGGGAGGTGGCATTTGAGTAGGATCGTGAGTGATGTGGAGAGAGACATAATGTAAGCCTCGTATGGAATCACTGGAGCTATTTTATAAAATAAATTCTTCCTACTGGGCATTTGACTTTCCATGAAAAGAAAAAACACCAAATCCACATGAACAACAATGTAATAGCAAGCATTTCACTCACCAAAGCAAGACTTTATAAGCTATTTTAATCCACTTGCTGTGGCAAGAGGGAGTACATGGTCCATAAAAATATTTGCTCCATGGGTATAATCTTCTGACTGGGGATTTGAGGTCTGCTGAGTGATTCCCTGTTTGTTCTTCGGAATTAAATTAGAATTGGGCTGTCTCCAGCCTGTGGTGGACCAGAGCACCAGCCAGTTTTCAACTGTGTTGATTCACTTGGAGGAAAAACTCGGGCAGAAGCTGCCGATGTGTGGGAAACATAGTGATTCCCGGCCGATGGCTGCCGCCCTGTTGTCTGTGTGTAGCGTTTTCGCGCCTCTGGTTCCGAACTTTGCACGGTGCTCTGGTGATCACGTGATGAATCTGTTCGTTTACCCGAGGCTGGGTCAGGACAGACGCCTCAAAGACAATATGGCGCCCAACTTACCGGGTGGGCGAGTATCTCAGGTGAGGTCTGGACTTTTCTTCTGTGGAGATGGAAACCGTGTGGAGCACTTTAGCTCAAAGACAGGAGCAGACCTTGGTAGCATCTGTGGGGCCATCAACCTGCCCCCCACCTCCCAAAGGCAGCCGTGCATGAGGGGGTGAGGGAAATACTCCCCGACCTCTCTGGCCGGAGATAGTATTTTCACTCTGTTCAGAGCCAAATTTTAAGTTTTGGTAGAAACACATTGTGCAACTCAAAACTTCTCTTGCTGTCCCCCCTAAATAGTTGTTAGGGTCCCTCCCTGGCAGCGCAGTGAGTTAAAGTTCTGCAGTGCTAAGCTAGCCGTAGCCCTTCAGGACAAGTTTGATCTCCAGCCAGGGAGTGACCCACATGGCACGGCAGACCGCTCCTATCTCCCCACTGGTCCCCTCAGCATTGTACTTCGTCAATATGCCTGTTCTGCTCCCCACTCTGTCTCAGGTGAAGCCTCTCACTGTCCCAGCACCTCTGGTCTGTACCCCACTTCTGTATGAATAAATAATGAAATCTTAAAAAAAATAGTTAAAAATAAAATATAAATAAATAAATAAATAAAATAAAAAAATAGTTGTTAGTTGAAAACTCTTGGCACCTCAGTGTTACCCACACCTGTTATTCCTGTTCCCACCACATAAACACTCTCCTGTGGGTTCTATGTCTCTGGAGAACCCTGACTAACTTATGACTTAAACATGTACGTGGACTTTTTTTTTTTTAGCAGGAATCTTTTTTTAGGCTCATCTATTACGGGAATCCAGACTTGAGTTCTTAATGAAAACAAAACAAAGGAATGACAGGAGCTTTTAGTGAGGTGAGGGTGGGTTTGGCAAGGATTTCCTAATCTTAACTTGAAAGGGAATTTTAGGTTGGAACGAATAGGGCTGTCCCGAGCCCCAGCTCCATCTCTGATAGGCTGGGTGTACCAATTGGGGTGCATGTGCCATGTTGCCGGCTCCCCGACTTTGTGCTCTGGATCTTCCCCAGGCTGGGCAACTGTGGTCTGTTTGAATGACTTCTCATTTGACCTGTGGGGAAAAGCAAGCTGCAGCCTGGGCTTCCCCGTGAGACTCCCGCATTTCAGGTTTGGTCACTATGTTAAAAGTGGGGAGACGTGAGCCCTAGCTGTGTGCGCCACGTGGCCAGATCTCCGTCCTCGTGGTCAGAATTGGCAGGACATCACCTGTGTTGAGACAGAGGCCGTCACCCTGGTCCCATCTGGCCAGGCGCTCCCCAGCTCCCATGCTGAGATCCCGCCAGCCTTCCGGAAGAGCTGTTCCTTTTGGGGTGACCCTAAGCCACTTGCCCTCTTGCAAAACAGTCTTCTCAAACTGTCCCTGGCAAGAGCATGGACTGTCACTTCAGTTCCTTTTTAGGATTAACTGGCCTCTCCCTGCCAGGGTCACCTGGGAACAGGACGAGGGAGGGCGGGTCAGCTTTGACGTGGGCAGGCAGGAAGGCTGAAGCACCATTTGCATATTTGGGAAAGGATTCCCACTCTCAGGTTGTCAACATCACACCCCTGGGGCCCGGGGAGTGGAGGGTGCCACAGAAGGAGTTCTTTATGGAAACAAAGGGACATAAACACAAATACTTTCAACTGGCCCGAAATCTTTTTGACTTTGGATTTAGTTTCTCAGAATAGATTTCTTTTTCCTCTTCCCTGTAGAGTTGGTTTTGACTGTAGTACTAGGGTGAGGTTAAACATAGCTGACTCAGGGCCCTTCCTGGTGGTACAACGGGTTAAAGCGCAGCACTATGAAGCTGGCCAAAGCAGCCTCAGCCAGGGGGTAATCTATATGGCACAGCAGACCTCTCCTGACCTGCCCGCTGCTCTCCTCAGCAGTGTGCGTCGTCAATCTGCCTGTTCTACTCCCCATTTGTTCTCTGGTGAATCCTCTCACTGCTCCCTCACCCTTGACCTGTACCTAGTTCTGTGTGCATAAATAAATACATCCTTTAAAAAACCAAACATAGCAGTCTCCATATTGGCTGTTTTGGGGTACAGCTGATAGCTCTCTCTAGTGGGCTTTCTTTAAGTTAAGACCCAACTGGACAAGCCATGTTACTGATGTGTTGTCTGCTTGGGTAGTTTCACACTGAGGCCACACACCCTCCTACACATACCCACATACTCGCTCTCTCCCAGCCTCCCACATAGACACACATACACATATCTTGCTACATTATAAACTGGGTTTAATTAGTCATTTCAACCTCAACAATGCTTGATTTCCTTGACAGAGATCAGTGGTGAAAACAGAACTAGAAAGGTGACCGAATTTGTGGTCACTTAATAGTAAAGGTTTGAATCTTTGGGTGGCTCCTTGGTCTTAGAGCACCCAAAAAATGATTTAGGACAAAAATCAGATTGGTAAGAACATGAACATTTTTTTTTTAAGATTTATCCATCTATGTATACAGAACTGGGGTACAGGCCAGAGGTGCAGGGGGAGTGAGAGGATTCCCCAGAGACAGAGTGGGGAGCAGAACAGGCCCACTGACGAAGTACACTGCTGAGGGGAGCAGCGGGGAGACAGGAGAAGTCTGCCGCACCATGTGGGTCACCTCTGGGGCAGGCATCAAACTCATTCTGAAGTGGCCCTAGCCTCTTAGTGCTGTGCTCTAACCCACTGCACCCCCAAGGGAGGGGCCCAGAGCATGAGCATTTTAATTAAAAAAAAGAAAAAAGCTAGAAGTAACTGGAAATTTTTCTATTCATTCACATTCAGTTGTAATAAATGACCTCACACACATCGAACCTCTTATAGATATTTGATTTTTGTTACAAATGAGTGAAATATGTCATTCAATTAAGAAAATATAGGCAGACTGTGTTCAAACAGATAAATCTGAGCAAAGAAAAAAAATTTGTAATTAGGCATCTGTTGTTAGCTGCTCAGAGGACTGTTCCTGATAACCTGTCCTACAGGAAACGATTTGTTTGACCTTTTGGGGAGAAATGCGGCAGGGAAAGTGGGCTAAAAAGATCTCAAGGGAGGAACTTGTCTTGTCTGAAATGCTTGAACTTCCTTTGAGACTGCTCAAGCTGCCAGATTTGAGGTGGACGACACTAACCTTGGCGAGTGAAGAGGGTGGACAACTGATGACGGCGCTTGAAAAACACTGCACAAAAGAGTCACCAAAACCAGGTCTTTTCCTTTTGACTTCAGTGTTGTGAGGTAATAAATAAGGCTCAAAGCTGCATTGGACAGGTCACAACCAGGAGGGAAAGCTGGAACACCTCAGAGACACCAATACCCAGCTGCTGGCTTAATCCTGCCTGGAGCCACCCAGCTCTTGACTTACTGATGTGTCCTCCATGTTGAAGCCCCTGTTAACAGGGGGTTTTGTTACTTGCAGCCAAAGACATTCCATGGATACACTTTGCAGTATTTATTCAGAAGAAAAATAAACATGGGTGAGATTTAGGCTTCCTATCTGTATTGGTCCTGTGTGAAGGGTAATATTAGTGGACAAAACAATGATTGTACTTTTGATGTCTCTCGCAGCCACCACGGAAGCATGGAGCCATGTGGAAAGCACACGTGGGCACACACACACACAATTCCTGAGGTTGAGGTATTAGAGTTTCCAAGTATCAGTTGTTTCTATAACTTCACCAGTAGAAAACCTGATGGAAGATCTGCAAGTCCCAGATCGGGAATATTTATCCTTCCCTTTATGCGAGTGCAATGAGTGGGTAATGTGCGAATGGGTAGGGAGATGAGGCAAGGACTGTCAGGATCAGGGCGGCGGGCAATCACCGAGGGATGAGCATGTCTCAGCCTTCTTGGACTTCTGCTTTGCCCTCGTAGTTTCTCAAGAAAAAGTCATGTTTGCTGAGCACCATCCGAGGTGCAGAGAAGTGAGGGTCTGCACCTGGGAGCCGAAGGACTCAGGTTCCCGTGTACTCAGGTACCCCACCAGCATTTCTTCACCGCTCACGCCTGTTCTACGCCTCCTGCGCAGAGAGGCACGCATGCGTAGTGCTCTGCAAGGGACTTCCTGACCTCGAGTGGAAAAGAGGTTAAGCCATTGCTGGTTCTGCTCAGCTTTGAAACTACGAGCTGGTCACAAGAAAAATGACTTTCATTTCGATTACCCCAGCCATCTGGACTGCTCAGGCCTCCCAGCCCAGTGTGGGGAGCCACATTTGGAAGAGATTAATTTACTTTTGTAGTTTAGCAAGGGGGTCGCCCAGGGCACTCCCGGGCCTGGCCGACACCAGACCGGCCGCTGATGAAGATGCTAACTGACTGTGACAGGTCCGAACGTCCTGCCTCCAGGTTGCTGCAGGGACACACTTCCTGAAAATCACCTCTGATGGGAAATGTTCCCCGCACAGTCCAGCCAGCAGGGCCAGACCCACAGCATCCACGGGAGGAGTAGAAACAGCACCCACCGGTCATTGCCAGTGCATTCCTGACTCTGGGGCTCTCACACTGCAGAAAACCCCAACCCCAAAGCCTGAACCAGCTCGCTCCCTTGGGGATATTATTTCTCAGCACTTCGTTGTCCTTGAGCAGTCACCTGGTACCAGGTGCATTACACATGCTGGTGATCACCAGCTCTACTTTCCACTGACAGGACAAGAAATAACAAGCTTTTGGGACCCTCCCTGGAGGTGCAGTGGGTTAAAGTGCATCAACACAAAGCTCGAAACAGCGCCTCAGCATGAGTTCGATCCCTGGCCAGGGAGTGACCCACATGGCTCAGCAGTCATTTCCTGTCTCCCTGCTGCTCTCCTCACCAGTATAGATCTGCCTGTTCTGCTCCCCACTCTGTCTCTTGTCAATCCTCACCCCTCCACACCTCTGACCTACACCCCAGTTTTGTATGCATTAATAAATAAATCTTAAAAAAATAGCTTTTGATAGGTCTATGTGTGGGGTGGGGGAGACAGCAGAGGCTTTTGCCCACCCTCTGCCCATCTTGGGTCCTTCTGAGGTGGCCACCCTAGGTCCATGGTGATGCTGAGGCTGCCTTCTTCCATGCGAATGTGAAGGGAGTGTGAGAAAAGGACATTGAATCTTTAGTGGCCTCTGAAATTTTTGAGAGTCATCTATTTTTAAATAGATATCTATTTACTAGAAGAGAAAGAGACATAAAATTTACACAAAATGGTTATGTTTCCAAGAATAATTCCTAGAAAACTAAAATCGCTCTCCCCAGTAGAGCTGATATGACCAACAGCTTCTGACCTTTCTCTGGCTGACTGTTTCTGCCCCATCTGGGTTTTGTTCCTTTTTTACTCCTTTGAAATGGGTTGGCCACTACTTCCTGCTCTGACTCTTTCGACTGACTCTTTCTTGCTTCAATTATATGTATTCATCAGTGTCTATTCTCTGAGGACAGGATGATCGATTAGAGGCAGATTCTTGTTCTTTGTGTGTTTATGCATGCATACAATCGATGTATTCAGTACCTTAGGGCAAAAACCCTCATTTTGCTTCTCCTTTCCATTGCTAGCAAGATCATTTTTCAGATAAAGTTGTCTCCTCCTGGGAATGTCTCATCTCCCAAATGCATTCTATGGACACTGATCCCCCATGAACTGGTATGTCATACTCCACCTATTCATACCTTCCAAGACTCAAGCTCTTAGAAAAGTACTTGGGGACATGGTGAAATGATGCCGTGTTCTGGGGAACCACAAAGGTAACACTGACTAGAACAGTTTTGGAATAATGGAGTATGTTTCCAAATATGTTTCCAAGGAAACCCTCTGTAGTGAGGTTTGATCTTGATCTTGAAGACTTAATGAGAACTCAAGTGGGAACTCAACTAGACTAAAGGCATAGTCTAGACTGTTAAAGTCTGGACAACTGTAGCAACCTTCTCTGGGCAGTTTTCGAATGCCCAGATTTTAAAATGTCTTCCGCATTGAGCTGGGTTTCTTATTTATTTCTCTGGATGCTGCCCTTCTTTTGTCCTATGTACCTATTATGGGAGGTACTTCTGGGTTCTCTTACTCTGTGGCTTCTGGTTGGATTTACTCCATGGTGAGACAGGGCAGGTGGTGGGGAGATGGGAGAAAAATGTTATCAGTGTATCTGCTCCACTGGAACCTTCCACGTGAAATCATTTTGACTGTTACCCTCAATTGAAGGTCTTAGTTCTCTAAACTTGGCCAACTCAACTGGTCCTTTAAGGATCAGTTAACTTCTGTCTCTCCTGTCCCTTTGGGTCTAGAAATGGTGTTACTGTCCCTTATAATTTCCCTTTATAGTCGCCCCTTTGTAAATAGTCTCTTTCTAGATAAATCCTTCTCAAATTATCCTTTGTTGAATATTATTTCCTGTTGTGGTTCTTACTTACTCAAATAGAATGTGAAGGACTTAGAACATAATACAGACAAAAGAGACAGTGAAACTTTTTAGTGAGGGTGTGGTATTACTTGATTTATGTCAGCAAGGAACCATTTGTTTAGCATGGATAGAGTAAATCCTTTTGGGAAATAGGAAGGAGGATTATTTTAAAATCTTGTAAATATTTATAGTGAAGATTTGTTTTTGGATCTTTAGTGTTCATGGGCCACTACAAGCTCTGTGGATAGAATTCAGAGTCCTCAAGCTAGGATGGGAAAAAGCTAATATTTTACTTTTTCCAACTTCTAACAAAATGCAGTATTTCTCTTCATTATGAATATAGGAGACAAACCCCTATGGTATTAGCCACATCACAGACTTTAACACCCATAGAAGTGGAAGGTATTTTCATATCACATAGAAGCATTGTAAAGGCCTCAAGATACTCTACTATTCATTGCTACTTCAAATTATGGTCCTTGGTAGGTCCATAATCAAGTCTTATTTTCATGTGTTAGTAAAGGAACACATATATCGCAGTCACAATTTTTTCCCCAAATATTTAAATAACTGCATATATATATATATATATATATATATATATATTTATCTATCTATATATATGGATATATATAGCTATAGATATATCTATATCTATAGATGTATATATTAATAACCCTGTGTATTTTAAGTTGTATATTTAAATATGCAGCAGGAGGAGTATACAGGAATTAACAAATTTCCCAAAGGGTTATGGTACACAGAATGTTAAAAACCTCTGTTCATTCATAGATATTTATTTAAGAAAATATAGAACTGTCTGGGCTGGAAAGATCTCTTTCCAGAAAAAAATACCCCCAGTTACTTGAAGCCCTAGGTATTTTCTATATGTGGACTCACTGGATTAAATCCTTTGCGTTAACATGTTGACTATATGCTATGTCATCATAAGTGTTTAACATGATTCTTTTTTCCCCTCAGTATTTGTGTAAATCTTAAATGGATTTCCCTATATAGTGTTTGACTCTTAAATACTAAGAGTGAAACTTGTGATCTCTGGCTTTATTTTAATTTTCATTATGTAAACGTATAAGAAGCAACTCACAGCTTGGTGTCTCATAACCCACTTTTGAAATCTCCAATGAAAAACTGCCAAGTTCTTCACAATTGTTTATTTTGGTTCCAATACACTGTCCATGCCCTGGTTGAGGATCTCGCCAAATTCTCTCTGATTTATTGCAAAACCAATTGGCAGAACAATGAGGAAACTTGTTTGGGGCCAATTTTAGGCAATTGATGGTGCCGCCTCTTCCCCCACCCCCACTTTCCACTAATCCCTCAGGTTTCTTCCAGATCTGGCCATTCTTAATAGGAATAAGACATCTTGGCAGGATTCCAAACATGGAAGAAATACATTTTCCCATTCTTACCTTACATCTCCTTTCCCCTTTACTTCCCATCCTCTCTTCAAAATCGACACCCAAACACTTAGCCCTCTCAGCAGAGAGGATGGTCAGCTGGCATTGCAACATCCAAAATAAGCTGTGTTTTGCAAGTGGGTGATTGTGTTGTTATCAATAAAGGAAATGGGAGATTTCAACCTGTTTCCAACAAGGGGTGAGTGTTTCTTAAAGCAGCAAATCTGTACTATCTCCTGTGTGATTTACACGGGCAGGAGGAGCTGTCTTGCTTACTTTATTGAGACCAAAACTAGGAAGTGTTTTTACAGCTTGTTGATCATCAGGTAGATTTCTGTTTGTTGATAGTATCCTTCTAATGTAGTCCTAAAGCTCTTCTACATCTACTCAACTCTTGCTGTACATTTTGGACAGGGTGAGGAGCTGAGATCATTGCTTCCTTTATGGTCCGAAGACTAGAAACTTAATTATGTGGAGACAACTAATAGCAAATCTATAATGAACTCTTTCTTGCCTTAGATCATGCCGCTTAAGATTGGTTGGGTTAATTTTGATATTTTCCCTAGGCCAAAACAGAACAAAATCTTTTCATATTGTATTAGTTAGGATACAGAATGGAAAACAGAGACTAGGTATTTCAGTAGAGGGATTTAATAGAGGGGACTGACTGTTAAAGAGATGTTGGAGAATTGAAAAAATAAAATAGGAAAAGACAGAGGTAGAAGCTGACATAAGAAGCTCCAGAGAAGGGGCGACACAGGAAATAATTAGGGCTGTGGAACCTAAGATTTCAGAAGAGGGGTACTGAAAAGCCCTCTGAGAATGAGATTGTGTATGATTATGATGGTATCTAGGGAGCTTGGAAAAGGGGTCTTTTGGAGCTGGAGTTGTCTAAGGAGGGAGTGATGTTCCTTTGTTTGACCTTCTACCTTTGAGCAAACACTTTGAAGATGACCGTGGGAGATGGAGCTTCTTATTCTGCTGCGCCAGGGATGGATGAAGTTCTGTTGTAAGGTGACACTAGGGAAAATCAGGTAAAAAGAAAGAGGAGAATGCTTTCTCCCTTCTCTTGCCTTCAGTCTCTCTCTAGTGCTACCTATTGCCAGCACAAATATTTGCAGACTTCCCTTTACCATTGGAGAGCAGGTTTTAAGATGCTGAGAGTTGGGAGACAATACTTACACCTCACACAGGTATGATGGACCCTTTTAGATTATCACAGGAGGTGCCCATCCCTCGTGGGGACATTCAGTGTCAGGAAGACGCTGACTTAATATTAAGTCTCCAGATCGTGGAGGTATGACCTAGAGTTGGTTTGTGAGTCACTGGGATTGCAGATGTCATAGGTCCGCTCTCGTTTACGTAGTCCCGTTGCCCAAGGCAGAGAGAGTGGAGTTGGTGTGGGAAGATGGGGATTGTGGCATGCTGTGGGTGGGAGTGCCAGTGTCCCTTGTCCAATGTTGCAGGCTGGGCTGCAGCCAGGGGGTTGGTGGAGAAGAAACTGACAATATCAGGAGGACCAGAAAACATCAATTTCACTTGGGGTGACCAGCATGTTGGTCTAGAGAAATACTTGTACCCACTAGTGGTTGAGGTGCTAGAACTAGCAGTGGAGAGATTCTTGAGAATATAAACTTACAGATTCCCATGCTCATCATATCATTCCAGAGTGTCTACTGGAGGCTGCTTACCACATGAGAGCCGGGGGCAGGAAGATCATTCCAGCAAAGGTGAATCTCCTCCAGCGGAGCCCGAGTATTAACGAGTACAGAGAGTCAAGCATCCTAGTCACTTTTTCATGACAGAATGAGAATGGAGTTGAGGAAGAGGGAGCTCAACCAGGGTATGCTAGGGCCAGCTTCAGAGAAGACACATGACCTGTGTCCTCATAGAAGGATGGGTGGTCAGTGCGACGCGAGGCGGTCAGAGAGAGTGAAAAGAGGGAAGAGAAGCCTGGAGCTGAAGAACAACCCGTGCGCAGGGACCGTGGGGAGGGAGGGTGGCACTAGACCTGAGGGTCTCCATGAGGGCGGCTCCTTGCTCTGCTCAGACACACCACCAGGTAGCAGCCTGAGCAGTTTGGGTTTCACCTCCTGCTCTCTGTCATGGGAGCAGTAATCATTGTTAGCCCAGCACTGCTGAAGGAAGAGAAAATGCAGAGAACTTAGACAACCCACCACTGGGACTATCAATACTCTTGGATAACCAAGAGAGGGGGGTCACGCAAAGACTTACACATAAAGTTAGGGGCTGACACCTGGGCACCTTTTTTATAGGGCCCGCGTCCATTTGTGGCGTCCGAGGTGTGCAAAGGGCTCGCTGGAACCTCTGTGGGACTATGTCACATTTTGCACAACTGGAGGGTCACTGCTGGATATGCAGGGTAGCAGCTGTGGGCCCAGATGAATGAACTCGCTACTGAATTTAGCCTCCTCCAGGAAACTGGTTTCTTATTAAAGCCACAGCAGTAGCCTTCTGCAACCTCCTGCCCCCACAGAACGTTTGGCTTGCATCTGACCAGCCTTGACATCCGGTGTCCAAACACCGATAAAAATGATTCCCTTGAGTGTGGGAAAGACCTCGTGCATCGACTGTTTCCGCCTCTTCACCTCCCACGCCCTGGTATTCCTACTCTCCCGGAATGTACCTTGCTTGTTTGGCTGGAGGAGGTCAAAGCCCTTAGGAAGAATGGGTGGAATTCCACAGGATCAGCCCTGCCTGATAAATGATAGCAGGGGACACTGTGGGGAGGGGGTTGGGCTGGGGAAGTGGGGAGAGAGGTCAGCTTAAAAGTGATCACTTTTGCCTACTCTGGTTCCACCAGTCTGTCTTGTACGTGCAGATGTACCAGAGTTGCCATTCTAAATATTTGGCGTTTCAAAAAATCATCGATGGAACATGTTTCTTTTTCAAGTTAAATATATAACAACACATCTTTAAGAGCGTTATTGTTCCATGCAGGAAGCTAGAACCACCCCGGTAAGGTTGGCTGTCATTGGTCTGAGACCTATGTTTGCTCTGACAGTTTTTCCTTTGTGCTGGGAACCCGCTGTGGCCAATCTGAGCTGTGAATAGCCCATTCTGCTCTGCCCTGGGTTTGGGTTTTCTTTTGCTGTTACGTAGCCCTGTGACGCCTCCCCAGTGCTCTGTAAAATGAGAGCTTGGTTGGATGGTGTCTTCTGTTCCTGCCAGCTTTGAGCTCTGGATTTGCAAGGCCTCTAACTACAAGTGGTTCTGCCATGGGTGGGCTGAGATGTCCTCTGTGAAGAAAGGTACCCACCTGATCAGACAAGCATACAGGTGCCTGGTGACAAACACTGCTCAGATCTCCCAGCTAGGGTTGCAGGTGCAGAGAAGCCCATGGCTCCTGCACATTGTCGAGTAGCCTTCTCAGGAAGGCCTCACCTGATCAAGGACATGTCTTTATGCCATGAAGGTTTCTGCAGGAACTAGAAGAAACAGCCACTTCTGGGCTCAACATCATGCTGGAAGGTCTATGGGTGCTGGCAGGGGGTAAGAACAGGAGGAGGTACTCCTTTCTTTGAGGGCGAAGATGTCTGTCTATTTAGTGTCCTCCAATTCTGTAGGGGGGAGATTCACCTTCAATGGATATTTGTGATATCCAAAGTCATTTTGAATTGTACGTGGAGGAGGAGTCGAAGCCAAGGAGACCACCAGACATCCCAGTGCACTGGCAAGTCCCCACAACTAACAATCGGGGCCCAAGTGTCAATGGTGCCGTGACCGAGAAAGGCTGGTTGGGTGTCTCCAGGCCCTGGAGAAGCTGGATGGCACCAGGGGCTGGACTAATGTGATTCTGCTGTTTGGTGAGTTGGTTCAAACTCAGCATTTATATCTGGCATTGCTTAAGGCTGACAAGACTGGCTGGGGGTAGGGGGGGTGGGTAGAAGGAAACATGTTCTTTGTAAAATCTGGCTTCAAGTGATACCTCCCCCCTTTTCTGGTGGAGAATGGGAAGAGGGCCTCTGAGAGACTTCCAAGGACAGGAGAGCTGGATGAGGGGAAACTGGACCTGTGGGTCCTTCCTGACCTTTCCATCCACTCCTCACCCCTCTGCTTTGAAGCACCAAGCCCGGGGGGTCACCCAAAGCAAGACTGGATTATGCAGCTTTCAACATTGCTGTCCACGTCTACTTTCCCTGCATCATTTGCTCTCCTTTTGGTGCTTCCTTCTAGAGAGTTCCCCTTCTTTGCTTTTCCTTTTTAAATATTTATTTATTTATGCTCATAAGAACTGGGGTACAGACCAGAGGTGTGGGGGAGAATCCACCAGACACAGTGGGGAGCAGAACAGGCAGACCTACTGAAATGCACTGCTGAGGGGTGCAGCGGGGAGACAGGAGAGGTCTGCAGCCCCCTGTGGGTCACTCCCTGGCCGGGGATCAAACTTGTGCTGCGGTAGCTGTGGAGAGCTTCAGAGTGCTGCATTTAACCCCCTGCTCCACCAGGGTGGCCCCACCCCTTCTTTTTCTGAACTGTACTGTGATCACTTTAGATCTTTTCTTGGAATCTAATGGCGTAGCTCATGGCTAAATACTCTCCAACTATTAGCCTTTCAAAATGGAGTTCATGAGGAAAACAAAATAATGCTTAGCCCAAATGCCCAGTGGTGGAGAATTTGGAAACAGTTTTCATCTTTCTTCAAACTGTGGCTCAGAAGCATCTTTTCACAGCGCCTGGGCCCACACAGTGCTTTGAGCACCCACTGCATGGTCTTCCTGGGGAACACACCTGGATATTGAAAAGCTTGGAGCCTTCTAGAGAACCTCACTGTATTTGTCTACCTCTTGAATGTAATGAACAAGGATCCCATCTGGACTGACTTGGAATAGCTGTGATTTATAGCTGCCAAACTGCAGACCAAATTCCCTGGCATCAAATATGGTTTGCTTTTGTGTGTTAAATAATATTAGCACGTTTGCAAGCCTCCCTTCCAGAGTTTCTAGATGAGGGCAAGGGTGGGTTGCTCCCCTGGCATCCAGGTTTATCAGAGGAAAGGGGATGGCAATTTCTTAATTAGAGAAAGGCAAGTTGAATGAGTGTCAAGAGCCTCTCCCTCCCTGCTCCCAATTCCGTTGGCTAAAGCTGGCACTAGGAGGTCAGTGATGAACCACTGGGTCCTGCCCAGTTGTTTTCATCTTCCGAAGACTCCTCACAACCTTTATGACTGGCGAGCTGGAAAGCCATTCTTCAAAGGCTCGGCTCTATCAATTTCCCCTACCATATGTCCTTACGCAAACATTTATGACCCTCTTTATCTTAGGATGAACATGTTCGGTCTGCCATCAGTTAATAAAACGTGTTGCAAAGTGTAACTTAACATTTAGACTTTTTCTTTAATGTGGGACTAACACCTATATGGTTTTAATCATTTGCTAAGCTAGTCCTGGAGTGTTCTCTGTATTGACAAATATTAGTAGGTTGGGTGATCTTCAGACTAGAGAGACATCAGATATATATTTGTTGAAGTTAGGATCAGTGTGCTTGTGATGTTGTTAGCAGACCATGTAAAAGTGTATTCCAACAGCAGTCACTGACATGTCTTAGATGTCTTCCAATCGCCTGTCATTTGTCATTGTTTGACAAATATGGCTGCTATCATTCCTTTGATGATATTTTAGCAAAGAATAACATGTGCTCAGATATTATACAAAAAGCATATGGTAAATAAGCCATTTCATGGACTATTTTGGCCATCTGAGTCCTAAAGGGATTGTGCTTATTATAAAATTTTAGAATCATAAGGAAGAAAATAAATATCCTCATAGGCACCACCCATATATAATACCGTTGATTTCTTCTTCTTCTTTTTTAAAAGATTTATCTATTATGCATATAGAACTGGGGTACAGGCAAGAGGTGCAGGGGTGGTGAGAGGATTCACCTGAGATAGAGCAGGTAGCAGAACAGGCAGATGGACTGAAACACACTGCTGAGGGGAGCAGCGGGGAGACAGGAGAGGTCTGCTGTGCCCTGTGGGTCAGCTCCATGCCAGGGATGAACTCTTGCTGAAGCGGCTGTGGCTAGCTTTGCAGTGCTGCGCTCCAACTTCCTGAGCCACCAGGGAGGGCCTGCCTGATTTCTTTCTACACAATGGAGACACTAATATCCAGAAACATCACATACATTAGCACATGTAAACAGTGAAACACAGAAGTATATTGGTGATTCTATTGCACACACAATTTTGTGTATTTCTCCTAACATGCTCCAAGCATGGACTTCTATTAGCACAGAATTCTTTATAAACAGTTGGAAGGGTCTGCTGGTAAGACTGAATGTGGGCACATCCTGCTCTTACTCCCTTTCAGCATTTATACAAGAAGGCTGTTTTCAATTTTTCACTATTATAAACAAAGCTACAACGAACCTCATTTTCCCAGTCCTGTAGATTTTGTGAGGAAGAGAGGAGATGATCCATGTAAATGTCATCCTCTCCAACTCTCTTCCTCCCCTTCGTCCTACTTTTCACCTGGATTTTCATTCCCCTTAAGAAGAACATCCTGGTACTGTAGCTCTTTAGTGAAAGCACAGACACCATTTTCAAGATCTTCATTTGCATAGCGAGGTGACTTTTCAGAATTTGTACTGATTTTTCTTCCAGGCCGAGCTGTTATTTGACTCTAGTTCTTGGCTGGTGACTGAAATTCCTTTATCCCCTGTCACTGTCCTGGTTCATGTTTAAATCTAAGAGGGAGGAGAGGAGGCTGTGTTCTGAAGTCAGTGATGGATGTGTGGGGGATGCTGATGAATCCTTGTCCTCTTTCTTTCTTTCTTTTTTTTAAGATTTATTTATTTGTACATACAGAGCTAAGATACAGGCCGGAGGTGTAGAGGCAGTGAGAAGCCTCACCGGAGACAGAGTGGGAGCAGGACAGGCAGATTGAAGATGTTCACTGCTGAGGGGAGCAGCAGGTGGGTCAGGAGAGGTCTGCGCGCCATGTGGATCACCCCTGGGACTGGGGATCGAACTCACACTGAAGCTGCTACAACCTTCTTGCAGTGCTGCACCCTAACCCGTTGCTCCACCAGGGAGGGTCCTCCTTGTCCACTTTCAACCTCATGCAGCTGAAACCACTGGGCCTACCAGCTGGCTTGAGTTGATGGTGGTAAGACTAGACAAGTCCCTTCCACGGAAGGGATCTAGTTTCACATTTATTGTGGGTGGTGACACCCACTTTCCTGTCCACCCAAAACATTTTATCCATCATATTTATTTCATGCATACGACTGGACCTTTGCTCCCCAAATCCCTGCCTCACATTTATTTGCTTCTTGCAGTAGAAACTCTGTCCTAAACATCAGCCCAAATTGACTGGAGCCTTGAGTCACGTCTGGATCTCGTGGACCCCAAGTGCTGGGGAAATGCACCCTTTTTCTTGACTGGGCCACCTAGCTGCCTTCTGTCATACCCACGAAGAAGACATCTTCGTTCCTTCCATCTTTTCACAAAAGCCAAGCCCTTGGGCCTTTACCGCGTTCCAGGTCATCAAGGTCACATTTTCCTTTTCCCGTAGGAGTTTTGTCCTCTCCTCTCCAATCACTGGACCTGGGTGGTCTGCCTCGTCCCCACCACTCCCAGCCTCCTTCCTGCCTCACTGGCACTGCCCCTGAGGCCTTCGCCCGCTCACAAGCCAACTTCCCACCACCCCACGGGCAGGAGCAGAGGCAGCAGACAGGCGTGCCGATGGGAATCACAGAGTTAAGCCTTCCCACCCCTTTGCGCCACCTTTCACATTTGATTGATTTTTTTCGATTGGGTGTTTGCCTGGCCTGATCAGAGACTTTGGGCAGTAGTTTCTGTTGACACTTTATTTCACTTTGGGTAAAGTTTAAACATGAGTTATCATAGCTCTGACACATCTGGAAGGCCATGTTTCGCCCCCCACCTGTTTTCACCTTTTCAGTTATGAGAACACAGGGGAGTGAAGGCATTTCTCAGACTTAGGAAGCAAGTCATTGCTTTAGATCTTTTTAGAGAGAAGTCTTCGACTCTGTGGGTGATAATCACTGCTAGATGACTCTAGATGACTCTTCTCTCTCTTTCCTTCTTTTCTTTTGGAGAATTAATAACTACTCTAGTTCCTTACTGCAGGTGAGACCACTCATTTCTTAGAGAGAGGCCACTGCTGTGGGATTGCT
Source organism: Condylura cristata (assembly GCF_000260355.1). Classification (NCBI taxonomy): domain Eukaryota; kingdom Metazoa; phylum Chordata; class Mammalia; order Eulipotyphla; family Talpidae; genus Condylura; species Condylura cristata. The sequence goes on along the minus strand of NW_004567139.1, from coordinate 6,124,304 downwards.
GGTCCAAGAACTGGCCTTGCACGGGCCTCTCTTTCCTGAAGGATCTGAAGGTCTGGAGCTGAAGTTGCAAATGTCACAGCACCCTTGACCGTCACAGTCCAGACGTCTAAAAGAGCTAAAGTTCCTCTGGCTCAAGCACAAGCTTCTGCTTGGAGCCTCAGGGCTCCGCACCTCCCAGCACAGCCCATAGTTAAGCCTCTTCCTCTCACCAAGCGAGCAATTACCTGCAGCTTGCATTTCCTCTGTGTGAATGGACTTTGTTCAGTCCCTGCTGGGTGCCAGGCCTGCTGTCAGGTCAGTGGGATCGAAGTGTGGGGAACCCCCTGCCTTTCCCTTCAAGGGTGAAGAGAGGAGCAATAGAAACAGCCACAAGAAAGAGGCATGGAGGCCTCGGTGGGTTGGGTGCAGAGGGCTTACATGGAGAGGATGCACCTCAGCACTGGCCCTCGGGGGCAGGTGGCTTCTCGTCAGGCTCAGGACGTGGCAAGCAGAGTAAGGGAACAGCTGTTCATGGACTCCAGAGGACCTGGGCCGGATAGCTGCTCTGGACATCACACTGCTGAAGAAGGAGCTGTGAGAACGGGGGCTATTATGGGTGTTGGCCACAAAGCTCTCCTCTCAAGCGAGATAACCGGGGCTTAGGATTGAGGAAGAATTAGGTCTAGATGTATTTAGAAGCAGGACACAGAGCGTTGAGACCACAGTGTCATGCAGATCACAGAGAACATGCTTCAGATTTCTGTAGTGCCCTGAACAGTTATCCTGCTTCCCTGGAAGTATCTTCTCTGGCATTTAGTACCACATCCCACGAGCTTTCCAGAAACTTCTATATCTCCATCATCTCCCTTAAAAACATAGCAATTGGGGCCCTCCCTGGTGGCGCAGCGGGTTAAAGCCCAGCACTGAGAAGCTAAAGCTGCTTCTGCGCGAGTTAGACCCTCACCCCAAGGTGACCCACATGGCGCGGCAGACCTCTCCTGGCCCGCCCGCTGCGCCCCTCAGCAGTGTACTTCGTCCATCTGCCTGTTCTGCTCCCCACTCTGTCTCTGGTGAAGCCTCTCACCGCCCCTGAGCCTCTGGCCTGTACCCCAGTTCTGTATGAATAAATAAATAAATCTCTAAAAAAAAAAACATAGCAATTGGGAACCTAGTGATCCCCAAAGTCAAATAAATAAATCAGATGATAAGCAGCCAGGGGGACAAGTGGGCAGGGCATTTTGCCCTCCCTGAATTCCATGTCCTGTCTTGACTTCCCCGTGGAGGGGTGATGGTGGTGAAGGGGGTGGGGGCTGGGGAGTAAGCCTTCACCCTAAGTCTCAGTCTATCTACCAGCATAGAGGATTAAGGAGCACATGCTCATTTAAGGAAAAAATGTAAGATTTCTCCTACTGGGGATGTGCCAGTCTGTAAACTTTGTAGCGGAATACTTGTCACCACGCAGGTAAGGATGGGCATTTCAGGATTTGCACTGAGAAGTTTCGTATAAATCTCTTATCGTATCAGAAGATCCCTAACACAAGTTTCCCACCAACAGGTGACCGTCATTCCTACTGGAGTAGGAACAATTTCCTGCAGCCTCGAGTGCGATCTACGTGCACACACCCGTCCACGTGTTTGAGGAACCCGCCCCTCCTCCCGCTGAGCTGTGAGGCGGCGGTGCCCTGCTTCTCATTTACTGCGAAGTACAGAGGCGCCCTGGTTCAAGATCATGCAACTAAGAATCAGGGAACCAGGATTCAAAGGCAAACATTTTCCTCCCGAGCCTGCACCCTTGACCGACCAATCTCTTACAAATATCCTAGAGGACCCTTCCTGGTGGCACAGTGGGTTAAAGCGCAGCACTGTGAAGCTAAAGCTGCTTCTGTGCGAGTTAGACCCTCACCCCGAGGTGACCCACATGGCGCGGCAGACCTCTCCTGGCCCGCCCGCTGCGCCCCTCAGCAGTGTACGTCCTCAGACGGCCTGTTCTGCTCCCCACTCTGTCTCTGGTGAATCCTCTCACCACTCCTGCACCTGTGGCCTGTACCCCAGTTCTGTGTGCACAAATAAATCATTAAAAAAAAGGAAAAAAAAAAACAAACAAAACAAATATCCTAGTGACAAGGTCTACAAAAATATCAGGGGTGAGAACTTTCAGGCTTGTCCCGGTCCCTTTGTAAATGATTCATCCCTGGTGTGGGCGTGTTTCCGCGGAGGGAAGGGGAGGAGCTACCTCCTCTCCGGTCTCTCCGTTGCCACCTGCAATTTACAGCAGCAGGGCTCAGACCCAACTGGACCTTGGTGTTAATGTGATCTTTTTTTTTTTTTTTGCTTTTGCTTTGAGCAGTTGACAATAATAATAATAAAAAAAATCAATGGATTATAATCACAGGACCTTGAAACGTAGCATTGCCCAGACTGTAATGAAAATTCATTTGTAGTATGACAAGCCACAGGTTAGCAATTTATCTCTCCCCAAATAGCAAGGCCGTTTATTGGGTGGCTGGCTTGTGACCTCCCACAGGAGGACCAGATCAGATGCCAGCTAGCCCGATGAGTAATAGGCTGCTTTTACGGTATGGGATAAATCAATCACATTGATTTCTTGCGTTGGCTTAATGAGGTTAGAGCAGCAAGCGCTGAGCTTGGGAAACAGTTGTTGGTCAACACAGCGCTGACAGCGGGCTGAATCTGGAGTGTGACTACTCAGCACTTTGCCTGCAGGTGGGTGGGAAGAGTCGAGGCTTGGGAATGGGAATTGGATGGTCTGCGTTCGAAAGTACAATTGAATCTGCAGCGAACTTTGGAAGATTAGGAGACCAGTAACTAAATAAACAAAACAAGAGCAAACCGAAACAGAGAGCCTTTTTTTTTTTTTTTTTTTCAGTGTCTAGTGCATGCTATCTCCTCATGCAGTGATGGCTTCACGGAGGTCGTGCATGAGGGCCCTGAAGGGTGACTTCCAGGGGAAGGGCACCTGCTCTTCCATGGCCCACAGGGGTCGGGGTCTGGGGGAGTCACTTGGCATGGTGTTGATTGATTCCCTGTCTTTCCAAGCTCCTGAACGTTGCTAGAATCCAGGGTCATGGCAGAGAAGAGGAACTATGGTTTCCCTCTGTGCTTTGCACTCTGCCCACATCTAACTCTAGATGTGTTAGATGCTTCTGCTAAATAGCTCAGGCATTTGCTAACAGACCATCTGCTCACTTGGGTGAGTCCCTGCCCCAGTGTCTCACGAAGCTTTCCCCAGCCTTTGAGGTGGGTTCGTGAGAATATCTCACACTCCACACTGGAATGACCACTGGAGGGGGACTTAAGAGGGAGGAGCAGAGGAAGTAGAACCAGGGAGCAGGCTCAGGTGATTTCCAATGTTGAGTTCTCCACATCAGAGACAACACTACCCTCCTTTTGCACACCGTCACCATCCTTCAGGAAATTCCCAATGAGGAACTTTTGCAGACTTTCTGTCTCAGTAGTTCACGCTTCATTTCAAGTTTATGCTTTCTCCTTTTCATTAAGAGTCTTTAACTTACCAGAAGGCCGAAGATTTCAGTGCTCACCTCGGACGACAGAAATGTGTTGGCATCTAAGTGAAAGAGTGAAAACGAAGGTATGAGAAGGCACTTCAGGACACCGGCCAGCATGTGATCTGTCAGCCCTGGTTGGGTCGCTGTGTGGCAAACAACCCCAGCATAAAATACAACACTCGCACAGAAACATAATATTTATTATATGATGACAAAGCTAACATTCTTGTGACCAGCACTCACATTCAGAAATGGAGCTTAGGCAGACACCCCAGAAGTCCCTTCACATGCCCCGTATCGCCTCTCCCTCTAAAACTGATCACCTATCTCGATTTTTTAGTAATAATCTTCACATTTTGGTGGATTAGGACAAAGGTCATACTACCTAGCTATTTTTCACCTCACATATATCTTACAGAAGCTGAAGGTGTTACTCCACTGTCTTTATACCCTTATTCTGAGGTGGCGGCTGGCAGAACTTTCTGGAACACTGCAGCAAGTTGGCAGAGAAAGCAGTACACTGTGGGAGAAGCATGTTGACTGGGTCTGGAAGGGATGCAGCTACCTGAGTTCACAACTGATTGGTCTGCATTGGGCCTGAAGCCCCATCCAACATCAGAGTCCAGTAAATGTAGTCCCGCCATTGCCCAGAAGGGGGAGCTGAGGAGGGAGAGAGGGAATATTTAGCACTCAGCACTAAGGTCCACCCTCCAGGATTCTGGAATGAGGCTCCAGGCTCATGTTGGTCTGACCAGTGGCTTATCGTGCGCTTTGAACAAGTCACTTTTGATGCTGCTCCCTTGTTTATAAAATGCATAGGGTGCATAGCGTTCCTACAAGAATCAAGTGAAGCAAGTGCAGCAAAGCCTTAGGGGAGTTCTTGGCAATGGCAGTCTTCACCCAAGGCTTCTTATGGAAACTGTCCAAACAGCCCCTTTTCAGGTAAGGCGGTCAAGACTGGACACATGTCCACCCAAGCCCTGCTGAGGAGGTGGAGAGCACGCGGACTTCAGCACTGGAGCAGCTGTGGCCCCACGAGCACCCAGCACTCAGCCACAGGCCGTCTTTCAAAGCACCTCCAGTCATTCTGTTTCCTCCACTGTCACCCCTCCGTTCAACACAGGGGGCGGAGGGAAGGAAAGGCGCCCCAATGCTACACACCTCGGGGCCTCTATTTGTTGTTATTGCTTCAGGATGTTGATTTCCCCCCTTTTTTGGATGCCAGGAAAGCGATGCATGTTGGGAGGAGGGAGTCCGTCTCCTCTTCCACTGACAGCGAAACTGTCAAAAGCCCATCCCTGCAAGCACCAACCTGGCAGAGGAGACAGAACCTCCATATGGAAAATCAAAGCAAGGGTTCTGGCAAGGAGTCGCAAAGATGGTTTGAATCAAAGGCACAGACAGCCCTTGGATATTGGGGTGGGGGCTTGGGGGCTGTCTGCACCATCGTGCCAAGATGGTTAGGAAGCTGGGCCAGGGAGGCCCCGTCTGCATTGGGAGCCAGATCATGGCGGGTCTCTGGTTTAAATTCGGCTCATCGGAGGGTCCTCTGAGCTAATTGGGAAGGAGCCGGCCTGTGTTTTCTTTCCTGCTTAATAACAAGGGGGAATTGCGTACAGCTCTGGACTTTATTAGGGGGAATTTGACATTGTTTTGTTGGACAGCGGCACCATCCAGGGAGCTAATCTCTCACACCTGCTTGGCTTTGTTAAGGAGCCAAGGGGCCCGGCTGGTTTGCTGTTGGTTACTGCAAAGACTGATGAGAGAGGAAGCGAGGAAGGGACGAGAGAGAATGAGGATTTTCCTCCTCAACCTGAACGCTAAAAACCCAGCGCTAAAGACAGAGCCAGTGCCAGCAGCAGAGGGGATTAGCTCTGTGTGGGGATGAACCCCATCTAATAGCATCCAGCGCCCACATATTTACTGAGCAGCTACTACATGCAGGGTGCTGGCTGGTGCTGACAGCTGGCAGGATGGGCGGAGCCACTGCCCTCGGGGAATTCCTGTGCCGCGGGAGTTTCTGGACCATCCCAAGAAAATATACGGGACTTCTTGTCTTCGTGATTCCCACAAGCTACACTTCTGGGGGAAGCTCCTGGGGGTGGGGTGGGGAAGAGTGGGGGGCCGGGGCTGACTCCTGGCGGGTGCCTGCTCTTCTATTGGAGTGAGCTCCACCATTATAGGGTATTTCACAGCCTGGCTGTTCATGTTGTAGGGGAAATTTTATCCTTACTACTGTAGAAGCTGCAGAGAATACGTGTGGGTGTACATACCTGCCAGGGGAGAGACGACACCTTTCCTGGGGGCGAGCAGAGGACAGGCCAGGGTCTCTGTCCCACTCTTTCCCTTTCGCGGGGGCCGCTGGCAAAGGAGTCGCTGGCGAAAGAAGCTGCTTGAACCGCGCAAGCGAGGACGCAGGTGCCGGCCCTCGTGGGCGCGAGAGGAGCGTCCGGCTGCGCCCGCGGCTCCACGTTTGAGCCTCAGCCCGGGCCAGAAGCAGGTTATGACAAACTGAAAACGTGCGGCCTCGGCCAGGAGACCGGAAGCAGTAGACAGAGCGTAGAATCTAGTGGCCACCAGGCCTTAAGGGAGGGGCATCCCGTGGGTGAATGAGGAGCTCCCCGCTTCGTGGGGGGCGGGGCCGGCCTTCCTTGCTTGATTTTGCTTGGAAAAAAATAAATAAATAAAAAGGGTTCCACTATTTAAAAAGAGACAGCCAGGTGGGAACAAGCGCTGTAGCAATGGAGCTACCGAGCCGGGACATGGCTGCCCTCCCCTCCCCCCACGAGGTGGCCCAGCGGGCCCACGGCGGATGCCCAGCGCTGGGCCCTGCTGTCGTGGGTGCGGTCCTGAGAGTTGCAGCCGACCGCAGGGTGTTCAGATTGCCAAGTGCGTTCTCTCCCTGGACCGCGCTGCCTTCTTGCATAAGCACAGGTCTGAGAGATGGCACTTTCTAGAAGCGCTGCTCCAAAGATGGTGTTTTTGATCCTTCCTTGAGACACATGACCTGGGAATCAGGAGGGCTGTGTTCAAGTCTCAGGTTATTGACCCTCGGTCGTGTGACTTGGGGAAAACTATCAGTCCTTCGAGCCTTAAGATGTACACCTGCCAAGTGGGCTTATTCGCTGCCTTGCTTTATCACGAGCACGCATGAGCGCTCATGGCTTTGATGGTGCAAAAGTCCATTTGGAAATTGCTAAAATACCAGAGGTCTGAACATCTCGATGGTGGGTCTGCTGAAGGGGGTGGGCAGGAACAGCTGGCACTGTGTTATTTTTCTGCCAATAATCACCTGTCTGTCATTCTGTAATCTTTCCCACCAAACCAAAAGTGAGTGGTGAACCAGAGAGACCCATATACTGGTACTTCGTTATCATCCCATAAATCATTAAGATCGTCCCCTATTTCACACATAATCAGGTGAGTGGACAGAGGGGCTGGTGTTTATCAGCTAGCTCCCTGGAAAGAATGTATTGTACTTACACAAATAGAAGTTGCTTATAAATCTTAATATAAAGATGTGGGCCCTCCCTGGTGGCACAATGGGTTAAAGTGGAGATATCATAGTCACTGCAGCACAAGTTCGATCCCCGGCCAGGGAGTGACCCACAGGGCCGGCAGACCTCTCCTGTTTCCCCGCTGCTCCCCTCAGCAGTGTACTTCATTGATCTGCATGTTCTGCTCCCTACTCTGTCTCTGGTGAGTCATCTCAGCCCCTACACCTCTGGCCTGTGCCCCAGTGCCTGTATGCATAAATAATCTTTTAATAATAAAGAAGATGTAGCTCATACTTTGCAAATAATTCTAAAATAGTGGTAATTCCTGTTGTAAACTCCATATAGCTCATTGTTCTCCAAAAACATTCCACTGATGTTTCTTTTCCAGGGGATCAAGAATGTATTTAGTTCCAGGTGAATGCTGCTTGTTTTTATTTATTTATTTATTTTTATTCCTATTGAGGAATAAGATGCAAGTATGAAAACATGTATTAGAATGTCATTTCTTAGGGAAGAAATTCACTTCACTTCCATGAAACTAGTTGCTTCTTCACTGAACTGGGGGATAGTTTTTGATTACTGGAAGAGTATTTCCTTAGTATATATTTTTGCCCACTTAATGTTAAAACTATGGGAGTGATAGGTTTTGTGTTTGAGCTGTGTTCTTAGTAGTTTCTTCACCACTCCAGTCTAGACAAAACCATAAATCACACCCAGATTTGTTGAATTACTAATTTTCCATGATGTTCGTGTTCCCACTATGGTGAATTTTTGGCTAAAATTCATTGCCTACAGATTGAGGGAGAAGGGGCAGTTCCCCACCATAGATGTTTCTACAGTGGAGGTACTGACCCTCAGCAGCAGAGACGATTGTAAACATTGCAAAATAGCAAGGAAGTGATAAGGTTGTTTACTTTTGCTTTTAATACAACTTATTTAATTGCAAGTTAATAATTTCTTTCTTTTAAAGATTTACTTATTTATTTATACAGAACTGGGATACAGGCCAGAGGTGGAGAGGGTTGAGAGGATTCACCAGAGACTGAGTGGGGAGCAGATCGGGCTGATCGAAGAAATACACTGCTGAGGGGAGCAGTGGGTGGGTCAGGAGAAGTCTGCTGTGCCATGTGGGTCACCTCTGGGGCTGGGGCTATCAAACTCGCACTGAAGCGGCTGCAGCTGGCTTGCAGTGCTGCATTTTAACCCGCTGTACCACCAGGGAAGGCCCAGAGTTGAATTTTTAATAGTGATTGTTTTTAACAAGTGCCTCAAAAAACTGTCAGTGTCACCGTCAACACTTGTGAGTAAGCACCATCGGCTCTGACGAAACCTGTGTATTTGCTTTTTCTCTTCCTTGTGCATCTGAGGTTTCTAACACTCAGAAAGGGTTGTTGAGGCCTTCTATGGTCAGATGCCAGGGATTCAGGGACAGAGTCCCAGTTCTCATGAAACTTACAGTGTTCTAGAAAAACAAGCAAATACAGCAATGTTGTAAGGTGTGTGTGTTCAGTTTTTAAATACGAGAGAGAAACACTATGCTTGGTGTGAACGTGTGTATTTGTTGAATTTTTATATCCAGTTGCCTTCTGGGCCTGCCACTTTCTGTCTCTGCTCTCCAGGTTTCTGCCTAAAAACTCTTTCTCAGAGAAGACCCTGGGCTAATGACTGGGGGAGTTTGTCCCCTCACTGGTCATTCACGTCAGACTGTGGCCAGCAGGCACCTGGCCCAGTACGAAGAAGCCTCGAGACACCTGATTTACCTAGACACCAGCCTCGCTTTTTACCATCAGAACTTTCTGCTGAGTCTCTCACCCTCCTTCATGAGCAGCGCAAATTCTGGATCCATAGTGGAAATTTGTGCACACAGAATTATCGCAAACGCCCACTTGCCTTTGATTAAGAATAAAACTGAGTTTGTGTTGCAAGTTTTCCTCACTCCAGAGGTTCCCTTCAAATCGGGGACCCTCCACGCGTGGTGACCCCTCAGATGATGTGCAAAGGTGGGGTGCGCTGAGTCCATCCATCCCTGGCCCAGGGATGAGCGTGTGTCCACATGCGTGCACGCACACACACACAGCAGAAGCCTCCCAGCACGGAGAGGCAGAGTGTGTTCACCAGGGGCTCTCAGGGAGACCTCTGTCATCGTCTTAATAGTTCCCCAAATAACTCGAAAAACTTTAATTATGTGCGGGCCTTATTTTCAGCTGCTGTTATCTTTTGAACTCCTGGAAGGTGGGGAAGGGCACACTCCCAGCCTGGCTTTCTCTAAAGAGCCTTTGTCTTTCTGCCCAGGTATTAAGTTGGTGGCGCAACAATCGTAGGTACATTTGGTTCACTTCTCCCCACCCCCCGCCCCCAGCGCCATCCTGGGTCTGAATGTGGGCCTGTGTTCTCCTGGTCCACCGTCCTGGGCCCTGCAGAGGGGACCAGAAGAGAATGGGCCACAGGAATGCACCCAGAACAGAGCCAAATTGTTCAAGCTGCGTGAAGAAGAAAGAAAAAACGAGGAGGGGGGAGGCTGGGACACGAAGAAAAGCTTTCCTTGTTGGTTCAATTTCGCTGCAGATATTTGGAGGATAACACAGCATTTTTTTTAGGGGGGGCTGGGGGGGAGCAAAAACGGGAGCGTGGAGTTTTATCGGCACAGTGGCTCATACAGAAAGGTGACATTTGAGAGAACAATTGCTGGGTTGTTTGGCCACATTCGCTGCTATGAATGAAGCTAAAGAAAAGCTGTCTTTGGGTTGCTACTAATAGTCATCTTCATCATTCCTGCTCTCTCTCTCTCTTTCTCAGTTCCCTTATGAAATAAGGGCACACAGGTAATAAACAAAGCACTATAAAAGATCAGATGGAGGTATTCGGCGAGCTCATTCAATATCCAGAGCCAGCGTGCTGCTCTCGCCACTGGGGCTTTCGGCTTCAAGAGCAGACTTCAGACTCAGAATGGTGGCGGCCCTAGGCCAGAGAGACCCTTCTCCTTTCTGCAACCCGGCTGAATGGCGCAGGCCGGGTCCTGGGTCAGCTAGCCACCCCTGCTGGCCGAGGCACAGCGGAAAAGATGACAGAGTAGAGACCCTGGGATTTGCTGATCTGGATTTTGGATGCTACCCTGACTTCCTTTGTCAATCCTCAGGCCAGATCCAGGTGAGTGGCTGCCTGGGTTAGGAAGCTGATCTCTTCCACCAGCTTTGACAGATGATTCCGTGGGGATTCCATTTCTTCTCCTTTTGCCATGGTTTAGACACTGGGGGTGACCTGCCATCCCCCAGTAGAAGTTTTCCTGGCTATCTACATGTCTGGAAAGATATTGTATTGACATATAAGGGTGAGTGAGTGGGGTGAGCTCACTGGATTTGGGGTGAATAACTGGCAGTGGAGGGGGAGGTGAATGATGCTTCTCCTAACAGGCAAGCTTCCTCGCACAGATCTAATTCCTGGCCGGGCCTCTGTCTTCTGCTTTGCCTACACTATGGTGCTTTGACTTCAGTTGTTGAGATTCTCCAGCGGGGATCAAGAGAAAGATTGGCCTGTCAGGGCAAAGACAAGGACCGCAGGTGGTCAGCTGTGGGCCTGGCGATGGCCAGGAGTCTCCTTCCACGAGTTGGTACCCAGTGCTCTTGTCTAGAAAGCTCTTCCACATGATGCTGAGCTGGGCCCTGTAGGCTGGTCCTTTGCGTTGACAAGTGGCCAAAGATGAAAGCGGGACCTGAGGGTTCTGGAATTCTCCTTCCTCAGAGTCTTGCTGCGTGTGCTCTGCCCTCTGTCCTGCCTCACAGTTACCGCCCCGGGCTGTGGGACTATGCCCGAATGCAGGGACATCACTTTTACAGGGACGAATGTGGGGCTCTGTGCCCAGGCTGATGTGTGGGCAGGTGCAGTTGGCTGTGTGTCATGGGGTGTCCTTAGTGATGTCTGACAGCACCTGGAAAATGCCCCTCGCGATTGTTTCAGGCAGAGAAGATTGTTCTAGCTGCTGTGGTTCCGCTCTGTCCTCGTTAGCGATTAACACCCAACACTAGGCTCTCTTGTTCAGCCTCAGGATTTTTCATGCTTCCAAAACAAACTGTTTATTGTTGTTATTTATGTTTAACCTCCACTGTGTGAGGAGAGAAACGGACGGGTCAGGGGTTTCAGCTCCTCTGTAGCAAAGGAAGATTTTCTGGGCTCCACTGAAATCTCACAGTCACAGGTGAGAGGCTTGTGTGTGTGTGTGTGTGTGTGTGTGTGTGATGGACATTGTGTGCAAACAGGGGTGGCTTGCTTGTTCTGCCCAGGTGTGTGTATGAGGATAAATCATTTTACTGGAGAATATTGATGTCATGCGACTTGGCAGTTTAGACTCAGGCTCTGGATTTTTCAACAGACTTTCCTGAGAAACTGTGTGGGGCAAGCGAGGTTGCATGCAGCGAAGGCGTGGCGCTAATTCGTAGGAGCAGGGTTACATTTCCGGACTCGTGAACGCACAGTTGAACCCACCCAAGTCTCCTCCGTAACGAACAGTCGATGCTTGCAAGGGTCTCTGGTTTGGCGTCACATGGAGAATGTCCTCTTTATTTTCTCAGCCTGCACACTTTTTTTTTTTTTTTTCTCCTGTGCTTGTTTTCCAAGTGGCACAGATTTCTCCGGAATTAACAAGGTTTTTAATATGACTGCTCTAGAATGTCCCTGCAGACATCTGGCTTTAACCTCTGCCAGGAACGTAGTAGGAATCTGGGAGCTGTTGAACGGGAAAGGGAAGGAGTGAATGGT
>NW_004567139.1:6070908-6111804 GCF_000260355.1 Condylura cristata | reverse complement strand
GCCGTTATTCTTATGAGGTGGACAGACAGGGACCTCACTGCCCCCAGCTCCACGGTGAACACCAGCCGCCGCCACCGTCACACACAGCGGCTAAGAACGATGCCCACAATGTGGGGTGAGGCTCTTGCCAGTGAGGGCAGGCTCCGGGCACCTGCCTTTGCAGACTTAGGGGGGCATGGGGACCCCTGGACTCAGACATACGCATTCTTCACGCGTCTCCCCTCAACCTCACTATTAGCCGTGTGGGTGAGGCCGGCACTCAGCAGCCTTCCAGAACAACATGGCAAATGCAGGAGAACACACGGTCCTGTGTTTGGGGCTTTAAGAGACTCTGAGGTGACTGGGTGCTCGAGGATTTGAGGGCACGTTGGCTGATAGCCATGACTGTTGGCTAATAATTGCACTAATCTTTTCGAGGGAGGTTCTGTGTGCGCCTGTTTCCCCTTCCCTGCGTCCTAGCGGAGAACAATAGGAGGATTGTGCTTCTGCACTATTCCATGAGATAGGTCAGGGGACTGCATCTGGGGGGAGGTCTGGGTGGGTGACCCTCCCGGCAGCAGCCCCTGCCGTCACCAAGGAACCGCCTGGAACATCTCGGCCTGGGCCGAATCTAGGAAAATGCCTCCCTCATGGAGCTGTTTGACCGACTGTCAGACCCGGTGTCCTTTGGGGGACCCTAAGAAGCCAGAGCAGTGGTGGCTGGAAGAGAAAGAACACAGGTGTGTGTGTGTGTGTGTGTGTGTGTGTGAAGGGGGTGGCAATACGTTTATCTTCAAGGTACAGTCAAGCTGTCAGCTCCATGAGAAGTTCAAATAATCTGCAAGGTCAACCGGTGAGGAAGAGATGGCTGGGCTGTAGCGTTGACAAGTATTTACAAGCTCGCGAGGAGAAAGCTCCCTGGAATCAAAGCAAACGCTCAGCAATCTCGTGCCTGGAAGCTCAGAAGGGCAGCAGAAGGGTTAGAAGATCTCGGGGCAGGTGAGCCCCCCGGGGCGGCTGCCCAGGTGTGGGCTTCCCTCCACTTTCCCAGTGAGGTACAGGGCGCTGCCAGCCACCGGCTCCACCATTTCCTTGCCCAAGTTTCCTGGGCTTGTGGTTCAAATGTTGGGCAACGCGAAGGCAGCGTCCTTCCCACCCTAGGAACTAGGGTACACCTGAAGCCTCCACTCTCCTCCTCTGCTGCCCCTCAGAGCTCCCGAGTGTCCATTTCAGGGGGGCTGCGTGTATCCCCCCAGCTGCTCCCCGTTAAACAGCTGCCGGGCTCAGCCACACGGCGCTGGCGTGGCTGGTGGCGGGCACATGGCTGGCGACTTGGCAGGAGGTTGCGCCCTGGCACGAGGGGCAGCGAGAACGCAAGCAGGCGAGGCTATTTCCAGGGGCACGGGGCGGGGGGGGCGTGGAGACCCCTCAGCCTGGGGGGACCCGCTGGGCAGCAGGAGAGGCCAGGCCAAGCGGAGACACGGCTTCTTCCCTCAGGCCCCAGGAGTTCTCCAGTCTGCCATTCCCGCTCGCCGTGAACATTTCCAAATTAAAAAAAAAAAAAAAAAAAATTAAAATATGTGTGGAAAAATACAGTAAAAGTGACTGCGCCTTCCCAGTTTCCGACAGTTCTGTTTTGACTTCACAATCAGCCAAACTGGAGCCCTGGCGGGCTGGCTTCATTTGTCACCTTGAGTTATTAACCGTTTCCCTGCCTCCCTCGGTGGGGGTCCGCTGGCGCCCTGGCCCCGGCTCCCTCCCGGCCGGCCAGGTCACCCCCAGCCCTTTCTCTCGGCCTGTGGCTCTGCTCAACGGCCGGGTTCCCTCATGGAGTCAAGGTGGAATTCCCTGTAGGGTCCCCTCCCTTTCGTGTTTGCGGGTAACTGAAAGAGAAAGGAGATGGCACAGCTTGGGACTCGTGGCCAGCCCTGAGGTCAGCCCTCAGGTGCTACGTGCGGTTTGGAAGTTCAAGCTGTTGCCCTTGGTTTCGGGTCAACAGGCAGAGTGAGACTCACCTCTGACCTGTGTGACAGGGATTCTCTGCTGGGACGCGGAGGCCGGCTGATGTCGCCCTGCTGGGGCATCCGGTCACTTTCTGGGCATGTTTTCTGTCCTTTCCCCTCTTCCCTCCATCACTGGAAACTTCTCTTTGTCATTTGAATGCTCAGGATTTCAGTCCACGACCCAGGATCCCTCCAAAGCTTCTATTTTCCCGAACTTGGAGTTTGTACTTTTAGGTCGCCCATGATTCATATTAAAAATGCATCCAAATAATGTGTTCTTTGGGAGGTACCGGCTTCAGGGGTTTCTCAGAAAGTATTTCTCACAACTAAGGTATTTTTTAAAGCAAACATTGTGGGTTAAAAATTCAATTCCATTGTATTAAAAAGAGCCCTAACAATAAGTGCTGGGGAGGAACAGAGAGGGGGACCCTACTGCTCTGGTGGTGGGAATATAAACTGGGGTGTCTGACCGTTATCAAAATGACCGGGATTTATCTTAAAAACTGAAAATGGGAATATTATATGACCAACAATTCCATTTTTTGGACACAAAGAAAAGAAAATCGACACAAAAAACTACTTGCTCTACGATGCTTATTGCAACACTCTTGTGTTGTTGCATAGTATAAATGCCCATCAGTAGATAATTGCATCAAGATGCAATGAAAAGGTGCATTTTAATAAAAAGTCAGTTTTATTATAATCCAAGAGATAGTAAATGTACATGATTCATTTTTTAAAAGGTTTACTTATTCATGCATACAAGAACTGGGGTACAGGCCAGAGGTGCAGGGTGGTGGTGGTGGTTAGAGGCTTCACCAGAGCCAGAGTGGGGAGCAGAACAGGCAGATTGAGAAGTACACTGCTGAGGGGAGCAGCGAGGAGACAGGAGAGGCCTGCTGTTCCCTGTGGGTCACTCCCTGGCTGGGAATCGAACATGTGGTGAAGTAGCTGCAGACAGCTTCACAGTGCTAGCTTTAACCCCTTGTGAGACTCACAATTCAAACTAAAAGTACAAGAATGACTCTTTCTTGAGGGTAATTAAAATGATAAGTTTATTGCCTATTCCTTCATCAATATTTTATGTCCATATGACCATATAGCGCTACCCCTTTTTAATTTTTAATACCTGTCTAATTTCACAAAAGCATAACACGTAGGAAACATTGCAAAGACGTTAAAGAGCTCCTGCTATGTGATCAGCCAGTCTCCCCTTTTGTTAACATCCTATGTGACTATGGTTCATTTGTCACTGCTAGGAAACTGTTTTGATACATGATGGTAATGAAATTCCATAGGTTGTCAGGTTTTCTAGTTTGGCCCCGAGGTCCCTTTTCTGTTCCAGGATCTCCCCTTGGGTGAGTAAGCATGCCTTCCTCTCTCCAGGCTGTGACAGTTTCCCATCTTCCCTTGTTTTGATGATCCAGACAGTTTCGAGGAGGGCTGCAGCTGGAGTTATCAGAGCGATCCTCAGCTTGAACCTACTGATGTTTTTCTCCTGATTAGCCAGGGCATGTGGGCTCTGGGGAAGCATGTGAGGAGGAGAAGTGCCCCTCTTACTGTATCAAGGGAACATGGTATCCACATGGCTTGTCACTGATGATGTGACAATATCCTCGTTGTGTAGCGAGCGGGGTGACTTTTGGTTCCTCTATGGCATTTTTATTCCCCCTGCCCTTCCATACACGGCCTGGAAGTAAGTCTCTATCTTCAGCTTTCGTCAGTGGAGGGCACTGTACTCTGTCCCTGAGACCTCTTTTAACAATGGAGCAGCACTGCAGGCTTTCCTGTACCCCCACTTTTTGTTAAACACTATAGATACTGTGCTGTATCAAGCGCTTCCAGTTAAAGAACATCCACGTTTGTTATTAATTTGCATTTTACTATGGATGTATTAATATCATAACTGACTTAATTCGCCCCTTGTGATGGGTATTTAAGTTGCTTCAATGTTTTATTCTTGTAAATAATGCAGAGATAATGAAACTGGTTCATGGTCCAGTATATTGGCAGGGTAAATTCCCCAAAGTCAAATTGCTACTTAAAGAGAATGTGGTTTGAAATGTCTTGAGTTTCTGCCTTCCATGGACAGAGAATTGATTTATAGCCCTCAGTCATGCATGTTTGGAATGATTCGGTGGATGGAACTTCAAGTTGGTGCAGGGACTATTTTTAAATCGGTAGACCACTCGATGCTTTTGCAAATCTTCTTCAATCACAGCAATGTAGGAAAAACTGTTGAAAATCCAATTACTTAGGTGCGACCTGGCCTGTGAGCTAATGTAGTAAGGCTGGAGCTCAGTATGCATGCTGAAGACCTCTCCGTCTCCTGCCTAGCCCCTTCCCTAAATCCCCTTCATTCCTAGACCTCCTGGCATGCTCTTGAGCCCTCCCTATCTCGAAACAGAACATTCTTTACTCTTCAAGACTCTTATCTTCTTCCCCACTCATCCACACACCTGTCAAAAACTCCCATCTTTTAGGATTCTATGGCTGACTCTCTGTCACCATAGTCCAGATGTGCCCGCCGCGTTTCTCCATGTGTTATGTATTGCTAAACTTAGCCTCTTATGTTACTACTGAATAGAAGACGGATTTTACCGTCAGGAGGATTGTGACTACTCTGAGGTTGGAGATCTACTTTCTCTTTATTGCATCATTCTCCAAAGGCTCCTAACTCAACAAGAAGTGAGGCCAGGCCTTTAGTGGAGGTGACTAAGGCCCCTCTTCCTATTCCCTCCATCCTCTGTCAAAGGCCTGAGCCACCAGGAAAGGGAGTGGACTCGGAGGGTGCCTGCCCAGCCCTGCCCCACAGCTACCCACCCTCTTTCGTCAGAATCAGGAGAAGGGGACAGACCTTTGTGGCCAAATAACGTTCTGGGGCTGGTAGTAAGTAGCTATGAGAAACTAAATTTTATTTATCTGGAAATGTCCTGCACCAGCGGAGACCAGCTCTGGATCACCAGAGGCTTTGTTGGGGGTGAGGCTTTGTTGATGTGTTATCCCAGAGTTCGTTGAAACAAGGTGGCTGGCTACCCACGGGGAAGGAAGGCTCCTTCAGTACTTCGCCAGGTTCCTTTGGGGCAAAATCAAGTTGAAGCAGAAACAGTCTCCTCTCCGCTGGGTGGCTCTCTCAGAACTTCCCCCCTGAAAAATCATGTGAAGATCAGACTCTGTGCGTGGGATAACACTTTCACTTGTCCGGCAAACCTTACTCACACTTCTATTTTCTAAGCTCCTTGCACATTTCTGTCCACACGTTTTTTTTGATTCCTTTGGTTTGCATCCATTCAATCTGTTTAAATGACAGGCTTCTGGAATTAGAAGGACTCTTGGAATTCCAAGGCAAATATACCGAGAGAGGTGAGTTCTCTCTTAAGGTGACAAAGCTGTTGAAGTGGTCTCCTGGCTAGCCTGGGGTCCCTGACCCGTGAGCTTGGTTCCTTCTCTCATCCTCCCTACGTACTGAGAACTGAATGCCCAACAATAACAACAGAGATAACAGCTGATGTTGACTTTTCATATACTTCAGGTATAGGATATAGCCTAGACCAGGTTTTAGCTTCATTGTTTCTTTATAACAAACCATCAAGAAGGCTAAGTATTATTTTTCCCATTTAGCAGATGGGAAAACTGAGGAAACAGTGATTAAGTTACTTGCCCAATCGTTGGCAAATTTAGGCCAGTCAAGCCAAGAGTAGGTCTCTTTATCCCTGTTATCCAGCCTTTCAGTTCCACATCCCATAGCAAAGGAGTGTATGATGGTTTTGCAGCCATTTGGTTTGCAAAAATATGTAGAATAAATATCCTGGGCCCTCCCTGGTTGCACAACAGTTTAAAGCACAACACTACAAAGTTAGCCACAGCTGCTTCAGCACAAGTTCGATCCCAGTCCAGGGAGGTGACCCACAGGGCACGGCAGACCTTTCCTGTCCTGCCCGCTGCTCCCCTCAGCAGTGTAGTTCAGCAGATCTGCCTGTTCTGCTCCCCACTCTGTCTCTGGTGAATCCTCTTAATATCCCTGCACCTCTGGCCTGTACCCCAGTTCTGTATGCATAAATAAATACATCTTTAAAAAAAACGGAATAACCATCCTATCCTTGAAGCTTTTCATTCTAGATGGGGACACAAAACCTGCAATAGGGTGGCTGATAAAATATACATCTGAATTCCAGATAAACACTGACTACTATTTAGTATAATTATGTCTCCAATATGGCCTGAGAGATATTTATACAAAAAAATTATTGTTGCCCTTAAACGCCAATATCATTAGCATTACCTTTCAGATAGAAAAATAATTTTTCTTGCTGTTCTGTGGGAAGATTTAAATATTGCACGGGATACACAGATCCAAAACCTGCATTTGCTGTTAATCTGAACCTTACACTCGACCCGGTAACTTTTATTTGCTAAATCTGGCAACTGCATGGAGAGAACTTACAAGCCATAGAGAAACATGGGTTGGTGTAGCGTCCATTACAGCCTCGTCTCCTTCTCACCCCCAACCCCCCTCCCCCCATCATCCTTCTCTCCTTCAACCCCTCGTCCTGGTGGGCCCCAGTGCCCACCGAGCTTGCCATCCAGAGTACACAGCCTGGTCACGCAGGAGCCACCGGCCTCTGTGCCCAGACTGTCCAGTGGTCAGTGTGGAGACAATTTTTTCTGCCCAGCGGCCCAGCCCTGGGGTGTGTCCTGAGGCCTCTGGGCTCCTCCAGGAATGCCCGCCCCATCGCTCTGCCCAACCCCAGACAGCATTTCACCAGGGCCCCCACCCACCCGGTGGCATGGGCTGGCCACTTCGTGTTCATTAATATTCACCCAAGTCGCAGGGTCCAGAGGGGACGAGGCAGCCAAGTCGTCTGGCTACTGCTTTGTCCTCTGTCTGAGATAGGCTTTCACGGGAACTGGGGCGAGCTGCTGGGGTGGGGTGCGCGGGTGCTCTGAGCAACCTCCTTAACAGTCACCGCCTGTGTCCTCTCTGGGATGGGGGCGTTCCACCGGCTATTTTAAGGCCAGACTGGTGAATGTTGGGTTCCCCTGCGTTTACCTAGGCGTTCAATATTTTCTCTGGCACTCTCTGAGGTGGTCACAGAATGTGGGAAACCAGGCAAGGGAAAAAATTAATGCTCTATGAGGCCGGCGCTGGTAGCTGCTAAGTTCCATGGAAAAGGCGGGGCTGTGGGGGTTGTGGGGGCCACACTATCTGTGTCTCTGGGTGTCTCCAGAAGCGTTTAGCTCTGTTGGCATCTACTCAACTCTAGAGATGGTGGAAAAGGAAAATTGGCTGCCAAGTCCGTCCCAGGCCTGCCTGGTTGCCCCGACTCCGCCCGCGCTCTGGAGTAGCCTAACCCACAGTGAATGCCCCTTTATCGTCAGAGAGCGATACTGACTTTTCAAAAATACTGTGTAGGCCTTGTGTTTCAGATGCCTGTGGCATGCAGGCCCTGCTTCCCTTTCAAGGGTGTTGGCTCAAAAACCCACCCAGAAGTCCGAGGAAAATATCTCCCCTTGGCAAGTAGGAAGCCACCCGCTGCTGTTTCGCCCTCTGGCCATAGGCTACCTGGTGGACCGTTATTACAAGGGAAGGAAGCCACTTCAGTACTGGGAACGTGCACAGCGATCACAGCTATTCCAAACCCCACCGAGGACATTGCCCACATCACTGAGACTCACGTGGTGAGGCTCTAGGGATCACTGCTGCGACCTCTGCATTGGCGCTACGGGAATGTTCCCTGTTGGTCTTCTGCAGATTTGGCCTCTGGGTGCTCACTGTTCCCCTAAGGCTGCCCGTGGACACTGAGCCACGAGTGGTTCTGAAGTCGGTTTGGTGGCAAGATCTGGGTCTCTTTCATGGGCCAAGCATTTGCTCGGTGCTTCCTGGGAACCAGGCGCTTGACGTTGACATGGTGCCCTTGATTGGCACAAAGTCACCAGTGGTAGATGCTACGGGGTGGACCCACCATG
Source organism: Condylura cristata (assembly GCF_000260355.1). NCBI lineage: Eukaryota > Metazoa > Chordata > Mammalia > Eulipotyphla > Talpidae > Condylura > Condylura cristata. Next base: position 6,103,855 of record NW_004567139.1, on the reverse strand, counting down.
CAGACTGGCTAGAGCGATTAGAAGTCACCCTGGGCTCCCTCCCGAGCCGCATTTTCCTGGGCCCTTGATCTTCAAAACATAGGAATTTCCTTCTGGGTTGTTTATCCACCCAATTGCGCCTTCACTCTTTCTGGGAAAACTGCTCGCACCTGCAGTTGAGAGGCGTTCTCGACCATTTTCCAGAGCCATTTGTCATGTCTTTGTGACTGAGTTTTGTTCAGATGCAGGTGATATAGTCTTGCTACTCTTTCAGCAAAGAGAGTAACACAGGCCTCACCCTCAAACTGTTGCTTTTCTGTCACACCTGGATGGGTGCTGTTGATGCAGAACCAAGAAGCACTTGCATCCTTAAATAAAGCAGAAATATGAAATCTGCTTCAAAGTAAAAGACACACGACTTGTGAAATGCAGATATACTTATCAAAGTCAAACAGACAGCACATCATTCATTCATAGTCATCTGTACATTAGTTATGAAGCATTTATAAAGGGAGGAGCTTGACACATTAGTGATTATTTAAAAAGCATCTATCTGCATGAAAGCTTTTTACTAATATGAAGGAAGGGCAGGGGCCACAGAGGTAACTATGTCATCAGGGAAATCCTGTAGGTGACTTGGACTCAAAACAATGTTTGACGTCCTTGAAGGTCACAGAAAAACAGGTCGCTGAGAAAGAGAAAAGCTTGAGCAGAATATAGAACATGAGTAGAGAAAGAGGCTATGGTGGTGTGGGTTCAAGGGGGGAGAATGTGCAGTGAGGATAAAGGTGAGTAGCTCAGTGATCACTAAGTTGAGTATCATTTTTTTTTTAATTAAAGCAAAGTTTTGTGTCACTCCCTCAGATCTCAAGGCTATGCATTTGCTTTCTGAGAACATTTTGCCCGCTTTAAAGGAGGTAGTAGGAAAAATTAACACTAAACAGGGCCCACCGTAAAGTATCACTTACAAATTTGTACCTTCGATGTGTAAGTGAAAAAAAAAAGTTAACATAGGAAATAAAATGTACATTAATTCTAAAGATAAAAATAGGAGGTGGGAAGAAATTTCCTATTTTCAGTGGACTATTCCCAGAACCCCAAATGTATTTTTCTCACCTCCCTCTACTATTAGCGTTTATTTGGTTAAAAATTTTTAGGAATACTGCTCTCTATTCAGTCACCAACGTCAACCTCTCTATTTGGAGCATGCCTGCCACGAAAAACATTTGTACCTTCAAAACAGCATGTTATCAAAACACCTACAGCAAACACTACTAGAATATGGAAGAACAATTTGGGCAAAACACACACTTGTAAACCCCAACAAGCACACAACCGCAAACATTAGCCAAGGGAGAAACTCCTGTTGAAGAACTCCCCGTGAACATCTCTTTCTTCCTTTCTCAGGTGAGCGTGGAGAGACCCTTGGCAGTTTCCAAGAGCAGCTTCGAGAATAACTCGACAAGCAGGGCCTGCTGCTGGCAATGTATGTCAGGGCAAGAACGTGCAGTATCTCACAAGCTGTGAGGCTTGGGAGTGTCTCTCCCTCCTGGAGAAGAACAAAATGGTGGACTTTTCTGCCACAAAAGGGGACTTTACAAGGGATGGTTTCCTATTGGATTATTATTACATGAATGGTCTTGATAATCTTGAGCCCTTTCTTTTGAAGAGGCTTAAAAAGACAGCAACTCTTTCAAAGATTCACAAAGACAGAGATGCTGTTACCATAGTAGGCTGCTGCTGTGGCTGCTGTTAAGTAATAATTTTGATGATCATCAAAAATCTAATATTTATGGGACAATGAACATATGTGACGAATAAGAATCAGCTTCTCAACCGGCAGCGATTGTGTTTGGCCTAAAGCCATCTAGTCTGTACAGAAGCTATAGATGCTGTTAAACTTCTTACAAAGGCATAGGGCAGGTCCCTACAACAAAGGAAAGTCCCCCTCTAAATGTCGATTGCATCAATGCTGAGTGGCCTTGCTATAGAGGGCGACTGTTAAACTTGCCTAACCTTCAAAATAACCCTATGGATCCTCTGCTATCACCCGCACTTTACAGATGAGAATGTTCTAGGCTCAAAATAACTAACTTAAATTGTTTTGACTTTGGAACACTTGACTTTCTGGCCATCTTTTTTGATTCAATGATAATTGCAGCAAATGTAGGTTTGTTCAATGATTGGAAACTGGTTTCCTCAAATGTCAGTATGAAACTTATTTAAAAAAGGCTAACCCAACCCCCACCCATTCTGAGATGAGACTGGCTAACAGCTAGTTACTGGGCCTGGGGGAAGAAGATATTATATAATGTCTACAAAAGACATGAGAAGTTGACTTAACTGCTCTGATAGGCAAACAGTAAGATAGACAATGAGACTCTACAGTGTTTCCCAGCATAGTACCCCGTCTATTTCCCTACATTCTCTGGTCTTCATTCCCAGCCTCTGATAATGGTGAGACATGTGCTGTTGAGAAAACAGGTCCAGTGCCATGAGCCCCAGACAAGAGAGGCAATCTCAACTCTACAAACTTGCACAGAATTAGGTCATTGAATTCCAAGAGTGTTGGGTTCTCTGTAAGACAACTTCTGTTTTTCTTTAGTTCCTTTTTGATAAGTGCCAAACTCCTTGTCAAAATATTTAGGAAAAGAGACAGCAAAATCAGACATTTTCTTTTGAACCATTTCTGTGCATCTGATCTTGGGGTTCTGACCACTTCTCTTTCCTCAGCTCTTCTTTCTTTCCTTTTCTCCATTGTCCATTGTTTTCTCCATGTCCATCTCTTCCTCTCTTTTTGGAGTACTTCTCATCACACACATAAAACATGGAACAAGGGAAGGGAGCAGAATGGTCTAAATGATTAGATCTTCCACTGGGCACACATGGTTGTGTCGATGAGGGCAAAGCTCTCTTTTGTGTCACTGGAGGACATCAACTTTAATGTCTTTGAAAATGAACGAAGCCTCCCTAGCCCACCAAAAACACCCAGATGTCTTTGGTACAATAGGGTACACATTCAAATGATTTTTTTCCTAATGATTTTCAACAACCTTCTGCCCAAATCAGCCATCTTTCTGGTTCTACTATGGATCCATATTTAAGTAATACTGTTGTTATTAATTAAAAGAATTCAGTGAAATTTAAACTAGTGGTCAATTTAGAAAACAGCTATTGACTATAAATTACAGGGCAAGATTAGTAGTATTCAACTAACCTCTGCCCTGACGGAACCTAGCATTTTGTCAGGGAAAAGAGTAGACATCCAATTGTCCTATGGATAGATGTATCGGTTACTGAATGTTGCACCACACATTTCTACTAAGACTGGTGGTTTAAGATAATTCACATTTATCATTGCATCGTTTCTGTAAGTCAGAATCTGGGCATGACTTGGCTGCTTCATGTTTTCTCCCAAGTCTGCAATCAAAATACTGGTTTAGGGTTTGTGGTGAGCTTATCTGAAGCCTCAACTAGAGAAAGATTCACTTCCAAGCCCAGTCCTGTGGTTGTTGGAAGACTTCAGTTCCTTGATGCTGGTTGGACTGAGGGTCCCAGTTCTTTTCCAGAAATTGGCTGAAGGCCACCCTCAGTTACTCAACACATTGGCTCTCCACCATGGCACCCTGCCACCAGAGTGTGGGAGCAGAGAAGGCAGGACAGTCCCCCGACAAAACGAAAGGTACCATCTCATTTTTGGAAGCGACAGACCATAACTTTTATATCACCAGTGGATTCAAAGTGAGTCACAGCTCCAGTCCATACTCAACAAGAAAGGATCTCATTGGCTTGAATAACCTAGTAAGGAGGGGAGGTCACTAGAAATCAAGTCAGATCTGCGGATCACAGGATGGTTAAGGGATTTCTAAGGAAAGGTTCCAAGAAGCCATGATTCTGTCAAAGCAGGGAGGGGTGTAAGAAATCTTATCTTTAAAAGGGGTGATTTTTAGACTAAACTCTCTAGATGTTGGCATGTATTCCGTGATATGTGGAATATTGGGAGACCTGCAGTTTGGAGCCTTAGTAGCTAAGTCACTTAAAGTGTGATGTCCCTAATCATGACACAAAACATGGACTCTTAAGAGTGCCTCCCCTGCCCCCAAATAAGGTTGTCCTCTTTAGTATCTGTCTTTCAGAGATGTTTGCAGTTCATTGGTCATTCACTTGTTGGGGTATTCACCCATTTGTGTATGAGTTAATTCTAGACAGTGAAACTCAAAGATGAATGACCTTTGAGGAATTACTAGAAGATGAAACTGAAAAATGAATAAGCTCTCCCTCTGAGAACCTCTTTTCAGCGTAGGGAAGAAGTCTGCAAACTATGTCCTGTGGATTACATCTGTTCTGTCCTCTGTTTTTGTATAACTCATGAGATAAGAATGTTGTTTTACACTTTGTAATGTTTGAGACATCAAACACTCGAAGGCTATTTTGTGGCACATGAAAAATGATATGAAATTCAAATTGCGATGCCTATAAAGTTTATGGGTCACAGCCATACCCGTTCATTTACATATTTTCTAGGGCTGCTTTTGCTACCACAGGGGACTTGAGTGCTGCAGAGACCTCACAGCCCAGGAAGCCCAAAATATTGGACTCTCTGACCCTTTCAGGGAGAAAATGCTGACCCTGGTCTCAGGGAAGATGGACATACAAAATGATGGTGACCACACTGTGATGTAGCGACAGGGACCGCTGGACACCCAGCGCTGGAGGTCCATAACTGTTCTAGGATGGGTCAGTGGAGCTTTGTGGTGGTCTTGAGTTATGGAGGGGGTTCTCCTGAAATGGCAGGGATAAAGAAAAGTCATTCAGGGCTCCTGTTAGAGGTAGGAGGGAAGACTATTCACAAGGACGAGTGGGGGAATCTATAGTTAGGGAGAGATACTCGGTTCAGCTCCAAAGGCAAGAACTAGTGGAGAGTTTTAGCACAGGAGTTGAAGTTGTTGTTTCCACATCAGGAGTAGAGGGCTTGCAGGGGCCTCCTTGGTGGCACAAGGGGTTAAACATAGCACTTTGAAGCTCTCTATAGCCACTGCAGCATGAGTTCGATCCCCAGCCAGGGAGGGACCCACAGGGTGCAGCAGACCTCTCCTGTCTCCCTGCTGCTCCCCTCAGCAGGAGAGTCCAGTTTTCACCTGTTCTGCTCCCCACTCTGTCTCTGGGGCATCCTCTCACCCCTGCACCTCTGACCTGTCCTCTAGTTCTTGCATGCATAACTAAATAAATCTTAAAAAAAAAAAAAGAGTAAGGGGCTTAGTTAGGGCTTAATCAACTTGATAGGATGTTTGCTGAAGGTTGGCTAGGGTGATGTGTTCAGGCTGTGTGAGGCTTTGCAAAAACAGATCCAGCCTGATTTTTGTCAAAACTGGATGCAGGGCCCTCCCTGGCAGCACAGTGGGTTAAAGCACAGTACTAAGAAGCTTAAGCCACTTCCGCATGAGTTTGATCCTGCCTGTCCCGGAGGAGATCCACATGGCGCGGCTGACCCTCCCGCTGCTCCCCTCAGCAGTGTACTTCGTCGATCTGCCTGTTCTGCTCCCCGCTCTGTCCCTGGTGATTCCTCTCACCCTCTGCATATCTGGCCTGTACCCCAGTTCTGTATGAATAAATAAATAACTCTTTTAAAAAAATTAAAACAACAACAACAACAAAAAACTGGACTCAATGGTCTGAGGTTGGGGCTTACTTAGAGAGAGAATGGTCTCAGAGGAGTCTGACTCAACTTTGGTCAAGAGTGTTTGCATCTTCGTCAGAGGAGAAAAGATAAAAGGTCAGTCTCTTTGAAGGTCCTTAAGTTGGTGACCGAGAACTCTTTAAAGGACTCAGGTACTCCACGAGTCCTCCTGTTGCCAAGAACTGAGCTTCTATGCACATGTACAATTTTTTTTAACCCAGGGAGAAAGTCCATCTCTTTGACCCAGTCTTGACAGAATCACTCTTGTGAACAGATGCAGCAGTCTGGGCAAAGTCGTGCATGGGAAAGAAAAATAACACACTTACAGAATCAACGGTCAGAACATGGACTGGGCTTCCATGGGGCATGGCGGGAATGAGACTAAACATGTGTCCCCCAGCCTCAGAGGTCTGCCTTGGATGGAGCAAGGGTTTGAGGCCAGCACAAGGTTATTGAACAAAATCAGGTGAAGCAGCTTTGGCCGCTTCTCTCAAATGGCCACTCCATCAAAAGCAGCTGATGGGGAGGTGAAGAACTTAACACCCAATGGAGAGACTTTGGGGTGGGCAGCTCCTTGTGTGAAAGCGAGAGCCGACCAGATGTCGCAGCCTTTAAATCTCACCCTGCAGGCCCCTGCAAACCTAAACAAGCTCCATGACGTCTGCTCTGTCCCTGAGAAAGTCGGACAGGGCAGCAGGCTCTAAGCCCAGCTTTCTCTTCAGGATCAGCAGCTTTCCACAGCCAGCAAGGCTGTTGGGTCCAACATCATTTCATTGTAATGTTGAAGGGGGAAACCCGCCTCAGCCAGCCCTGAAGGAGATCTTATTGGAGGGCTGCTTTTCTGATGCTTTGCTTCCTTCAGGTCTCAGTTTCCAAGAAGCTGTGTCCCACGTGAAGGGAGCGCTCAGCCCCCAGGCCAGATGGTGCGTGTCGGGACCACCTGGGACAGCAGGGAGAACTCCTGGGCTGAGGGAGCAGGACGTGAGGTGTGTGAGGAGGAGGTAATGGTTTTCACTGAATTCCTTTATATATTTTATTTAGATTAAGTTCTGCTCAGCAGGGTGATTTCTTAATTAGAGCTGCCCAGCCAGGCAGACCTCCAGCTCAGACTCCCGTGCTGTCTTCTAGGGTTTCATAAGGGACCTTGTCCTGCCTGATTTCCTGAGTTCTAATATTTGAATAGTATGCAGTGGATTTCAATGGGAGGGAAAGACATGTAATTTAATCATCTTTATTAGATTTTGCTGTGGGTGGGGGAGGAGAAGGAGGAGGAGGAGGAGGAGGAGGGAGATGTGTCCTCTCTTTGTTCATTCAGCCTTTTTTTCTTTTTCTCTACCTTTCTCCCAGTGGTCAGAAAGGAGACTCGACGGCCTTTTCTTTGTTCTTCAGTTTTCTAACAAGGAAACAAAATGAACATTAAGCCTGAAAGAGGAGAGTGAGCCTTGCAGGACTTTGCAAGCTCTGGTGGAGTGGTTTACGGAAGCCAGTGATGCAGTTCCTGCCCTGGTAATCTTGATCCTGGCCGGGAAGGGGATGAACTGGGCCCCTGGGGTTGTGTCTGCCTCCTCACTGCAGGCTGCGCTGGGCAAGATGTCACAAAATGGAGGAAGACAGAAGAGCCCCATGATCTGCTGTGGGTGCTTAGCTGCCATCAGCTGGGTCCTTTTGCTCACCGATTGGGAGAAAATTCAAAGGCACAGGAGAGAAGGGAGGTCGCTGTCCTCAGGATGAGAGGAAAACCACACTGGGATTAGCAAGAGCCAATAGTCAGCTAGAGCAGCTTTGCTAGAGGAGATGAGTCTATCGGATTTTTTCGAGGGAGACAGAATTCATCATGACATAGAAAGAAGATGAAAGAATCGTGTCTGGGGTTCTGCTAACTGTCCTGTTAAGCACCAGGCCACACGTCCCTCTCATTTTCCCAGTACCAGTAAGGACATTGAAGGGCTTGTCTCCTCTCATTTATATCCTATTGGTCACCCCCATACTGTGTGCGCACGCGCGCGCGCACACACACACACACACACACACACACACACACACACACACACACACACACACCCCACAGCCCAAAATCCTTCTCCACGCCACTATCCTGCTGATCTTCCTTTACTTAAAAATTATTGGCAAAGTTATGGTGATGGCACACGGGTGACTTGGTGATGGGAAACCCGCGGGGATTACAATTGAGATGGAAAAAAAAAATGTACAAAATGATGTAAAAATAATAATAATAAAAAAAAAAGAGCGGCAAAGAATTTATTCATTTGGGAGAATTCCAGGCACTACATTTATGTTGAGTTCAAATGAAATGGAATCCAGACTTTTCAAACTGTGCTGTTTTGCAGATAAAACACAAAGGCAGGCCCTCATTATCTGGAGACTCGGTCCATTCTTTTTCCTCCTGTCTTTTGTTTCTAAGCAATTTTAAGCTTGTTTGCAAAGTCTCCTAACAGGGAGAAAATTTTTTTTTTTTCATTACATCTATTTCAGGAGGGTTTTTAGTTAAGAATAATAAATTTATCTCTAAACAGATGGGAGAGTTTCACAAACCCTAGAAGACACTTTTACTAATACTCCCACAGGCAGACCCTAATCCTCTCATTGTTCAAAACACTCGGTCTATGAGAATCTTACTTATGTGCCAAATGTCTTTATTAAATCATTATATTAGCACAGAAAAAAAAAATCCCAATACAATGAGTTTCTCTGTATGATCAAAAGTCGTCCCCGGTGCTGCTGATGGCCCTATTTATGGTGCAATTTTAAAAGGTGAAATTCCAGTAGGACCCAAAGTTTGGCCAAGTTTTTCAAAATGCATTGCCATTGGCCAGAGGGGTTACCGGTCCTCAGCAGGAAAAGGCCTAAGTTTTATCAATGCCTAGTCCCCAACAAAAAGAAACTGAAAAACAGGCCTCCCACTCACCCAGAGAAATTAATTCCTGGCAAAGCTGTAATATGATTTGGCTTGTGGAAACATAATGGGTCTCTGATTGTCCTTCTGACTTAGAAACGCCAGTGGCAAACTCAGACACAAGTTGCGCTGGTGAATCCAGGGCTGTGGGATAGGGAAAGAGCTTAAAAGTTCAAGGAGAGCCAAGCTGCTGTGTGGAAGATGGCATTCTGGAAGAGGACAAAATGAACCTAAAAATAGCTCTGAATGTGGCCCTCCCTGGTGGCGCAGCGGGTTAAAGCGCAGCACTGAGAATCTAAAGCCGCTTCTGCATGAGTTTGATTCCTGCCTGCCCCGGAGGTGACCACATGGCGCAGCAGACCTCTCCTGACCCGCCCGCTGCTCCCCTCAGCAGTGTATTTCCTCGATCTGCCTGTTCTGCTCCCCGCTCTGTCTCTAGTGAAGCTTCTCGCTGCCCCTGAGCCTCTGGCCTGTACCCCAGTTCTGTATGCACATATAAATAAATTAAAAAAAATATATCTCTGAATGCAAAATGAAAGCATGTTTCTCTGGAGCTGGAGGATGGGAGGCAGGGGTGCAGGGGGCTCACCCAGGAAGTACCTTTGTTTTCCATCCCCTGTCTTGGTTTCCCTCTGTGGTCCTGGGGTCCGGCTACTGGGTCTCCTTAGACACAGGGGGCCTGATGGACTCGAGGGCACCCTGATAAGTCAAAGAAGAAATTGAACTTGTCTGGCCCAAGAACTATGGATGGCAGCTGGGGGTGGGGGTAGGAAAGCCAAGTAAAGCAAGCTGGCGTGGGGCCCCTGGAGGAAGCAGCCCACTGGGAAGAGCAGGTGCAGATCTTGGACAAGCTGCACGGACAGAGAGAAGATGGGCTGATGTCACAGAATGTCAGAGACAAAGGGCATGGTCCTGGGACACTCAAAATCCTTCAGCCTTCTGAAGATGATTTTTTTTTAAAGATTTATTTATTTATGCATGCAGAACTGGGGTACTGGGGTGATGGGAGGACTCACCAGAGACAGATTCAGGAGCAGAACAGGCGGATCGATGAAGTACACTGCTGAGGGGAGCAGCGGGCGAGACAGGAGAAGTCTGCTGCGCCATGTGGGTCAGCTCCGGGCCGGGGATCGAACTTGCACAGAAGCGGCTGTGGCAGGCCTGCAGTCCTGCCTTTAACCCACTGCTCGTCCAGGAGGGCCTGACGAGATGGTTACCCGGAATTGCTTTCCTTGCTGATTGCAGATGTCTGTGTCTCCTGTTACCACGAAGTACCTGCTGTGTTAAAAAAGAACTGACCCCCCCCCACCCCGCCATAGGAAGCATAATAAACATTTGGTGATTTTTCTCTTCTCTTTTTAATTGCAATTGTGATGGACAGGGCCTGATCAACCACCTGGTCTGGCCTAGATTAGCTCCTGGCTGGGGGACCGTGTTCGCTGAGCGACTGAAATTACGCCCACTTCTGACTGTCTGGCTCTTTGTGCAGCTTGTCTGTCCAGGCATTTTCCTACAGTTGCAGTTGAGATCCCAGTGCTTGTCCCAGACACCCAGGATGCACATGGGTGAGACAGCCTGCCAAGAGATGAGGGGTACGATCTCTGACCCTGAAACAGAACGAACTTAATTGCCAATGAGGGGGGCTGATCCCACAAACCATCATAGGCACCCTAAGTACTCCAATAAAAGCAGCACCTGCCACCTAGTCATTAATGCTCTTTCAAGACAGAAGGAACACACTCTCCCCAAATACCAGTGCTGTACTTGGGGCTCCCCGGCTGCAGGCTGCATGTGGGGGTTTGGGGCTCATGTCCGCTGTGGCTGGAGACTCATCTTGGCTTTTGTTTTGCAGAGGCTGGGGGCCATTACAGTGGGAAAGCCCAGCGTTGGCAAAACCCAGGCCTGAGGGGGTGGATGGTGGGTCTCCCTTCCTGCTGCATTAAAACTCTGCTGAAGTCTCCAATTTATTTATTTATTTCGCAGAGTGTGGTTCCATAAGAAAGTAGCCGGTATGTTAAAAACCAACCCGTTCGAAATCAGTTTTAAAATACGAAGAGCCTTTCCCCACACACCTGCAGACTATTCCCAGGAAGAATTCGTGACCCACCGTCTTTGAAACCCACCTCCTACCCCGTGCTTCTTGATGCACCAATGATACCAATGATACCAAAGATGGGTGTGTGCTTTGGGGGCTCAGGGTCAGAGTGAAGGCAGTAAGCAACCCATTTTCATTACAAAGGATCATTCTTCCCTCTATGCAGAACGAGGCTGGGGAGGTACAGGAGGCTGGAGGGGTGGGCGCGGTGGCTGGAAGAGGAAGCTGCGAGGAGAAACCCAGTCCTTCACAGGGAGGAGAAACCCAGTCCTTCACAGGGACGGGTGGAAGTCTCCAGGGTTATTATCGGGCAGCCTGCGCAGCGAAGGGGAGAGAGAGTTCCAGAAGGCTCTGCACTCCCTTCTGCCCCTGCCTCCTTCTGGAGGTTGGTTGCAAAGAGCAGCAGCAGGTGGGATGTATCAGCCCAAAGAAGAAAGCAACCCTGCCTCTTGCCCCCCCCCCCCACTCGTGACTCGGAAGCTGAGAGCTGTAGCCGGAGCGCGGTGGCCTCGGGCTTGCAGATAAGCCACAGTGCAGAGGGCCTGGGATGGGGGTGCTGGCTGCTTTCTCTAGCGCCAAGAGCCCCGGGCAGTGGCACAGGTTCCACATCAAAGGAGATCCAGTGCCAGCAGCACACGTGGGGCCCTGGACTGGGGCTGGGGCCCCAATGCCAGGCAAACCACAGCGGAAGTTAGAGACCCCTTTTCTGAGCAATGTGCAAATCAAAATAGGGTCCGGCTCTATTTGCTGCAGTGCATCCTGGGAGGGGCTGCGTTCTCTGCAGGCTGCCCTGGCCTCGAGTGTGACTTTGGTCATGTGCTTGCTTTTCAGCGCATGGAATTCCCCCAGCCAGGAGGTGTGGGGCTTCACTCCCTCTGCTATGAAAAGTCACTCCCCGAACACGGTGCACAGGCGTGGAGGGAAGAAGCCAAGAGCGAACATCACGTCTTTTTTTTTTTTTTAGACAAACCTTGGGGTTTGCTTTATGTCTGCCTCTATTTCACTTAAACATTTTCTCTCATGGAGGCAACTTTGCCTGTGACCCAGGGATGCTGGTAGCCCATTGTCCTCTTTGACTTTAGTTCATCCTCTCCCCTTGCCCACCCCACAGGGCAGCAGACACCTTGACCCTGAAGCCCAGTGAGTGAACACTCCCTCTCAATGTCAGGCGACAAGGTCACACTGTCAGGGGTGGGGGGCCGGTCCTCCTATTTCTGTCCATTTTTGAGGTTTGCCTAAAAAAGGAGTCAGGGAATGTTCTAGAAGGGGGCCACCCCCCATTCTGTCCTGGTCCCTGCTGAGGACGTTTCTCTGGACTGCACCGAGAAGAAGAAGATCTGGTCTCTGACCACCTTCCCACGTTTCTGGGTCTTTCTGCACTGGCTGGTTCCCATGAGGCAGTTACTATTGTTTTTCCCTCTTGTGTTTTTTCTGAACAGATGGGTGTTTCAGGTTGAGGAACTGAGAGCCATCGGAAAGCTGTGTAGAAAGACAGAATCTTTCCTTTGTTCCCCTGGAGGCCTTGTTGCTGGTGAGCAGGCTACTGGAGATCTTCCCTGGGACACAAGGGTTCCTGGAGATCTTCTGTGTGGAGGGGGGTGTGTGGTGGGTAAGGGTGTTGTGATTTGAGGGGCAAATTTGCTTTTCTATTTCACTTAAACATTTTCTCTCATGGAGGCAACTTTCTTGTGAAAGGGCTGCAGTTTTCTCCTTCACTTTTCCACTCATTTATACCTTCACGGACTTGTCAGTCACTGATTGACTCATATTCATTTATTCAACATTGATTCACTTATTTCATTCATTTACTCACTGGCTGAGTCATCTGTCACTCATGTACGGAAACATTCATTCATTCATCCACTCACTGTTTACCCCTTTGCTCATTCATTAATTCACTCATTCATTCATTTGCTCACATTTTCTCTTATGCGTTCACTCCCTCACACATTTATTAAACAAACAACAGCACACACTGGGAGGAAGGAGCCTGAAAGTTGTCTTTAAAAGGTAACTAATGTAAATATTGCCTTCCCACCCCTGAACATGCTGCCAACCTTTCGAGAGAGTGCTTCTTTGAGAAACAACGAGTAAGGAAAGATCCACTGGAAAACTCTTCAAATTCTACTCTTCCTGGGCTGCAGGGCAGACCCACTGAAGCTTGGGGACTATAGTTTCTCCTAAAGTGGGGTGTGAACACTGAAAATAGTAGGCAAAACATCTGTGGAGATGGCTCACTGGAGCTCCCAGAAGGCATTCCGTGCTTTAGTGGAATCAGTGGTAACGTGAGGATTAGCTAGGCGTGAGCTCTACTTAGTGACTCCTCCTTGCTGAGTGCTGCATTTAGTAGATATTAGGGGTACCGGGTGTCTAAGACATACCTCTCTGGCATAACAGTGCTTTTGAAGCACAAGTCACAAGATGCGTTTCTGCAAAATGTTATCGAGGGGCTCCCTGGTGATGCAAGGGGTTACCTCTCAGCACTATGAAGTTGTCAGAGCCACCAAAGCATGAGTTCTATTCCCAGCCAGGGAGTGACCCACAGGGCGCACCAGACCTCTGTCTCCCCACTGCTCCCTTCAGCAGTATATTCAATAGATCCACCTGTTCTGCTCCCCATTCTCTCTCTGGTGAGTCCTCTCAGCTCCCACACCTCTGGCTGCATCTTAGCTCTTGTATGCATCAATAAATATGCATAAAAACAAACAAACAAAATGTTACAGATCGTACAAAGTTATAGTATCTGTGACATACATCCTCAAATCATCAGGCCACTTACAAGACAAAGTCTGAAGTGAAGTCTTGTTCATCTGACTCATTCTTGGTTAGCTGCCCACCTTGTAGGGTGGGTCACTCACAAAGGCAAATAAAAAATCTAATTAAAGAATTCAGAAGAACAATGGTTTTAGGGGTCCGGTCTGGTTTCAGGGTTTTTGGTAGTTTCTGTCCCTGTTTCTTGGTACCAGCATCGTCAGAAAAGAACAAAAACACACCCAAACTGTACTGGTCCCATTTAACACCAGAAGTCAAGGTCCACTTCCATAGGGCCTCGACCTGCGTCAGTCTTTGTGGCACATTGTAGCTTTCTATTTTCTAGGTCTTTTTCCAATCTAAATATATTTGTCAGTGATTTATGATCTTGGGCGATTGTTTATTTAGTTTCCTTCTTCTTAAGAAAAAAAGTAGCCTGAGGGCCAGACTTCAGTGAACATGACTGGACATCCCTACAGCCTCAGCCCAGACTTTGGCTTCTGCTGGGACCTGAGCGTGATGCCCACGAGAGTGACATCCAGACACAGGTCACCTCCTGGACCTCCACCATCACCAGGACGGGACATGGGCAGGGGAGGGTCCTGCCCCCGATGCCAGCGCATTTCCACTCTTCACGGTCAAGTATTTTGGGTTTGCGAAAACCCCAAACACTTTGAGCCCCCCATTCTTTTTCCATTAATTTTTTAAACTGATGTGTATGGCAAGGAAAATTTGATACATAGGCTTCTGATTCATTTACACTTAACTCATCAAAATATTGTTCTGTTGGAGGCATTCGGTGTCCAAGAAATCTTAAGAGCCTTTTTATAAGCTTTTAAACTTCTTTCAAATGCTGAGAAATAGAAGTCGCAGTCTCCCCAATGTAAACAGGAGTGAATCCCCGCTGGGCGGAGGCATGAAGTGAGGGGGAGTGGAGGAGGTGCCAGGACACACTGACCCCAGTCCTGAGGGACACAGCATGGACCCCAGCACTTCCCAGTCCCTCCTGGTGCCCCCCCACGCCCAAGGGAGCCAGGGGGGGGGCTCTACCTTTCCAAATCTGAAGGCAAAGGCGAGCTCTTTTAGGGATCCCACAGCTGGCAGAGAAAGCCCCTAAGTATTCTCCAGAGAAGAAGGATATAGACTCCAAAATTTTACTTCCAGGCAAGACCCTTTTTTTCCCTTCAAAGAAAGTACTCATAATGTGTCCTTTCATTTATAATTTTATGAAGGTCTCAATTGAACATGTAAAGAAAGTGGAAAAATTTTAAGTTGCCATGGATGTTTGGCATTTTTCCCACTCAGCTAAAATCTACTTTCTCCTCCAAATGAAATGGCTTTAGAGATTCCAACAAAAGCCGAGGAAGGCATCAGAGTCTTCACCAGATACGTCTGTATTTGAGTTGCTTGAATCTGCCCCGCCTGGGTGTTTGTTCACCCAGCCATACTTGGCTTCCTCTCTTACAAGAGGCCCTTGCATTTCCTTGCGCTTACACCTTCTGTTGTATCTTGAGTCACCGATACGTCACTGTCACAAATACTACCATCTGCCACTTCTGCCTTGGGTTTGGGGCACTTTGTCTTTCTTTTCCCATTGCCCAATACCTCACCGAGCTCCTTATCAGTGGGCACAAGCCGGTATTATTAGAAGTGGGTTAAGGAAGAGAAAAAACCTCGAGAATGACAAAAACCATCAAGGATACCCATTTTGTTGTTTCTGAGTTTGTTTCCTAATGAACTCATGGTCTGGCAGATTCGAAAGCACCCGCCATCTTATCTTGGGCAAAAGAGCCAAGGAATATTGTTCGATGACACTTATGCTTGGTAGATGGGACAGAGACCCCTGCTGTGGAGACTTTTTCCTTGGTCTAAGTTTTTGTATGAGCACTGCAGGTTTTCTCCTGCCTGGTTTTAAACACACTCAGCCTCTCTTGCAAACATAGCCGTTAACGTAGAAGGCGATGGCTCAGCTTCTGCTCTCATAAGCCATTTCTGGGGCCTCAACAAACCCTCCGTGCCTTGGGGTAGGGGGTTGGGGTTGGGAGGTGGGGGTTGGCAGTAGTGGTGGTAGATAGAACTGGTCAAGGAAGAAGGGAAAGTGGAGACTCAGCGAGGCCAAGTCCTGGCCCGGGAGCTCAAGGTGAAGCCTGTGTTTTCTGCGGGTCTGACGCCTGTCTAGGCTCTGAGCCCAGCCTGTGCGAGCTGGTTCTGATGGGCTATGTGTCTGGAGACACATAGTTTTTACCCAGGTGAAATGGCAGGATGGAGGGCTGCATGCTGTGCTGAAGACATTGGGTTTAGAATTTTTTCCTAGGAGTCCCAAATGGAACGCAAAAATACCCAACTGAAAAAAGAATAGTCTTCTGGGTACGTTTATATACTCCACTCTGTCACCAAACAGTTCTCTCTGTCAGGAAAATATCAGAGAGCTATTTTACTGTTATCCTCCCTCTATGTGAGTTAATGTCAGTGTTCAATTTTTTTTAAAATTTATTTATGCATATGGAACTGGGGTGCAGGCCAGAGGTTCAGGGGTGGTGAGAGATTCACCAGAGACAGAGCGGGGAACAGAAAAGGCCAACTGATGAAGTCCACTGCTGAGGGGAGCAGCGGGCGAGTGAGAAGAAGTCAGCAGCACCATATGGATCACCTTCCGGGGTGGTGATCGAACTCATGCTCAAGTGGCTTTAGCTTCTCAGTACTGTGCTTTAATTACTGCACCACCAGGGAGGGCCCCTACTGTTCAAATTTTTGTATTGCTTTTATTTTCTTTTCAGAAAAAGCTAAAGTAACTTGATTTTTTAAAAAAATATTCATTTATGCATACAAGAACTGGGGTACTGGCCAGAGATGAGGGATTGAGAGGATTCACTAGAGACAGAGTGGGGAGCAGAACAGGCAGATTGACTGAAATGCACTGCTGAGGGGAGCAGTGAGTGAGACAGGAGAGGTCTGCTGCACCCTGTGGGTCACTCCCTGGCTGGGGATTGAACTCATGCTGCAGTGGCTGTGGAGAGTCAGGAGTGCTGTGCTTTAACCCGTTGCACCACCAGGGAGGGCCCTGACTTGATTATCTTTACAATTAAAAAAAAAAACCTCTCTTTGAATATTTAATTTTATACCCTCACCCCTAAAATTCAGGGGTGGTGGCTTCTTACTATCATGGACTATTGGCACAGTGGCCTCCTTGAGCTGGCAAAGGAAATTCTTGTCCGTGGAGAATAAAGCTACCCATAAATGCACTGAGGTTTTTTTTTTTGCTTTCTTTCTTGAGTCAAGGTCCCAATAAAAACTCAAGGGACGTTCATACTGTAGCCACATTAAATAATTGCTTTCTGTTGCATGTAGGATCTTTCCTTGTAACTGTTGTGAAGGCCCCACTTCATAACTGAAAACAAAACAAAAAAAAAAACAGTGGTTTAAAGAACCAAACTAGGAGTAGCCCTTTAGAATTCTAAGTGTGGAAGTGAGGTTACCAGAGGGGAAGGGAAACAGTGGGAGGAGAGGCCACAATGGATGATGGTTGAGGACTGGGGGGTGGGGGCCTTGATCCACTAGCGCCCCTGACAGGGGAAATAGGGACATCATTAGAAAATCTGGTACAAAGTTCTAATATATGCATTGTGCAAAGCACTTGCTTCATTTAGGAAACACATGTCCACCATGTGGGCAGAAAGTGAAACACTTTCACAATGGACACATATGCCAGAGAGTGGACTTCTGTTTTGCCTGTAAGTTTCACCTCAGGTAGGTCGTCAACTTTACCACATATCAAATCAGACCTATTCGAACGATCACTCCTAACATGGATCTTTGTAAATAATGCCACAAGTTCTGCTTATTTTAAGACCCCTCATGCCTGTTAAGTACTAGGAGAGGAGAGATTCCATTTCAGATTGATCTCCAACTTTCAAACCTTCACTGGAAGCAGTCTCCTAGATGGCCCCATACCTTCTTACAGTCATGGCAGAAGCCCCTTTCTGAATATCCTTCTTTATGGCCCATTAAACCAACAGAAAACACTAATTAAATGATCATTAGCTTGAGGAGGAATAATTATACTTAGATTTACATGTTGCCTTTCATGTTCAAAGAGTTGCTTAGGCATCAACTAATTAATCTACAAGTGAAGAATCCTTCCAGCATTACTCTATAATTAGACAATCTCAGGAGAAAACGCAATTGCCAAGGGGGAGTTCATTTTGCAGAGTTCCGTGTCATTTATTTTTTCATCGTTCAGGTCAATGGAGTCAGTCTGGACTCCAGTTGCCAAGTCATTACTCTTATTTACAAATAAATTTTTAAAAGACCAAAGTTATGTAACTGATGAGAGTTGGAAATAAAAACAAATGAATACCCGAGAGTGGTGCCTTTAATCAGACTCTTTTGGGTAATTTTTAAAGACTTTATTCCCTATTAACAATAAACTTAAGTCTGTTTCATGATATATGGCTGATGACACTTTCTCTCTTTTACCAGAGTACTTGTTTGTAAAACCAATGGTGTGTGTGTATGTGTGTGTGTGTTTGGGGTGGCGGCGGAGGAGAATAAATGCTTTTTTCAGACCTTGACTTTTTGAGTGTTAAGGATTTGAGTTAGGACAGATCCTAAATATATGCTGAGAAACTTAGAAACATAATTTTGCAAACATCTCTGTGTAAATGCACAAATGTCATTTGTTTGTCTATGTATTAACTTATTGGATGTCTGAAATCCCTTTCATGTAATGATGTAGAATATATCTTTTTAGATTCATGACCAAATTATGTTTTTTAAAGACTTATTTATTTATGCATACAGAGCTGGGGTATAGGCCAGAGGCGGTGAGAGGATTCACCAGAGACAGAGTGGGGAGCAGAACAGGCAGATTTATAAAGTACACTGCTGAGGGGAGCAGCGGGCGGGTCGAGAGGTCTGCTGCGCATCATGTGGGTCACCTCTGGGGCTGGGGATCAAACTGGCACTGAGGGGTTGCTGCTTGCTTGCAGTGCTGCGTCCTAACCTGATGCACCACCAGGGAGGGTCTTTGTGACCAAATTATTAAAATAAATAAAAAGGAACATTTGTAATAACGAAAGGTGGTCAGACTCCATCTGTATGTTGGGTTGTGTGTGGGAGGGAGACCTGTGATATTAAATCATTCAGTCTTTTCAATTGTATAGTTAATTATTCACATCTCCCCTGAAGCATTATTAGTCTTTTTAGCTTTAAGAAACAGATTGATGTAACAATAAGTGACTTGAGTTCCAGGTTCTGGTTTTGCTTGGTTTCAAATGAGATTGTGTTGAATGATAACCTTTTTCCAAATCAGTAATGAGCAAATATATGAAAATGAAATGTTCATGAGGAAATTTTCCTTACTAATTTTTTTGAAAACATGTAACTCGGTGCTTATTCATACTAGCTTCTCTTCCCAACTCCTTCACTTACAGTAAATTAAAGTGATGCTTTGTTTTACAATAGGAATTTGGTAAGTGGGTATCTCTGGGATTAGTAACTTAATTTTCTCACTATGAATTTGCAATTTCCAGTCTGTCAAGACAAGCATAGATTCCCATGCCATAAATGCATCCTGATATGAAATTTGGAAATTGAGATTGTTAGGAGAGCTAGAAAGCACAGATTGCATTTAGTTTGGACAAAGATAAACAGAAAACATGCTTTTTTATGAAATCAGCGATTAAATTAGTTGATGGAATCAAGCCTAGACATCCACATAAGCCAGCACGGAAAATTATAGACCAAAACACATCTGATATCAAAGAGAATGACTCTCTCCAAAAGCCCTCACTTTTTATTTGAATCAAAGATACTTTATAGGCACAGCAATCCCTAGAATTTTAAAAAGAAACAGAAAGTCTTCAAAATAGCATGGCTTCCTTCCAATACTTTTGTGATTTTCAAGTGATAGGATTTAAACTTTTAATTATCCCACACCTTCAGATTTGTGTGTGTGTGTGTGTGTACTTTGTGAGGTAAGTCACAGACAAAATGACTCAGGAAGAACAGAATCGGCCTGAACACCCCTCCCCACTCCCCACCACACACACAATTGGGCCTATTCCTCTATCAAGTTAAGAGCGTCCGTTTTGCCTTGGGATTTTAGAGTGTCCCCAAGTAGCCCTTGAGATGATGCACTTCATCTTGCAACTCTGATCACTTTGAAGTGATTCTAAGCTCTTGCTTAAATAAATACATACAAGGACCATTATTGGGGAAATTGGAAAATCCCTTGTCTGTACAACCTTTCTTCTCGGGCCTCCTAATGATGTGAGAATGTGACTCCTTTGTTTCATTCAACCCATGGCTTCACCCCCGTGAGCCTGTTTTATGGGGACAGTATAGCAGGTAATGGACAGCCTGGAAATACATTTGGAAAGTTTGTAGGGGTAAGAAAGATTCCTTTGAGAATCACTGTGTGTTTTAAAATTATAATTCACAGAGTCACTGCCGACTAAGGTCTATTTTGAGGAGGAACTGGAAAAGCAATATAATAGACAACCTCTCTTAGGGAATCAAGTCTTGATTCTCTTGGAGTTGCTAAAGCTAATCTCACTGTCCTTTTCCCTCAAATATAATCATCATTAATTATAAACGAAATGCCTGTTAATTGACATTCCAAATCATGTGGTACTAGAATAGAACGGAAAAAGAACAAAAGCCTAAACAAGAGAGATACATATAAGAGAATGTTAGCCCCTTTGTATTCAAGATAATTTCATTCATTTATTATGGACAACTTTCCCCCATAAGAGGCTCTTCTTATGAGCTTATAGCTTACAATGATTTAAAAGCACAGTTTTAAAAGGCTCAAGTAGCCTGGCTGGCTGTTTGACCTTGGCATGCCTCAACCTCCGGTTCTTTCATCTGCAAAATAAGATGTATGGATAAAGAAGTGCCTCCTACATGCAGGGTGACCAGCTGTCCCAATAGGCCTGGACCTCTCCCAGTTTTATGATTGAAAACACAGATAACTCCTCAGTTCTCAGAAGATCAGAATAGCCGGTCACCCTACTCATGATGAGTCAGTAGAAGGTGCATGGAACTCACATGGCATGAGCCTGCCACATAAGATAAGCTTAACTCACTTAGTCATTATTAAATGGATTGGAAAAACTCAAATCTTTCCTCTCCCCAATACATTTTAAATGTGATTTTGGAAAACAAGAAAGAAATCCAACTTCCCCATGACCAGGTATCAGATTTGGTCAGGCTCTTCCTGGTTACACTGAAGACGGGGGTGGCGTGTCACTGGGCCACTGAGGACATTCCAGAAAAGAGTACAGTACAGACCGGAGGGGAGGGAACAGCTCTGTGATAAGGCCACACTGTCCTTACTTTCTCGGCTATGTTCATTTATCTCAGCCATGTCTTCCTCCCATAGGTCTCTTCCACCCCCTAAGACTCTCAGGTCCTAAACTTTCAACTTTTCCCTAATTTGTAGTCACAATAGCCAATGGGTATTAAATACTTTGCATATCACAAAAGCTCTCCAAGTACTTTGGTGCATGTACTAACTCTTAACCCTAACAACACCCCACAACATAGTAACTGCTCTTCTCCCATTTTGCAGTGAGGATAGAGACACAAAGACATAGAGAAACTGGCCCAGGGTTAGCAGGTTGGGGCTGGAGGGCAAATCAAGGTGGGCTTACCTCCCTCAGTCCTGCTTCCCTCATCTATGCAGTGAGCTGACAGTTACTGTTCACTTAGGGCCCGGGCTGTGGAAGGAATCAAATGTTCCGGCGTCTGTAGAAGCAGGCTGTTGGCTTTTAAGTACGAGGCACATCATCACATTTTCTTTGCTCCCCCTTGCTGCACAGTCTGAAAATGCAGATGTTTTGTGCACTAACAGGGTTGTTCTAAGTAGGTGCCCTCTGTCACCAAGCTAACAAAACCTATTTCCTTGGAGTCATTCTCCTGGGGATGAATGTAGAGTAAAGAATTGTCCCAAACATCTCAGGTCAGTGATACTCCCACCTTCCCCCACTCTGCTTTCAAGCAGCACTTGTTGCTATGAGACATCAAACACCAAAGCACGTCTAACCTCGCTGCTGTGCAGGACCAAAGTGGACCCCGTGGCTTTGAAGATGGGAAACAGATGACCGAGGTAAGATGAGGATTAACTTGCCTCTAGGCAGTCTCGCACCGTGAGCTAATTAGACTTCAGGCCTGTTTCTGGGACACCCACCAAACAACACTGTCCCTAGAGCAGAAAATAAAGGGGCAACCCATGGGGGCTTGGGGTTGCTTTGGGGTGCCCAGGCATCTGCGCCCATCTATCTCCAGACTTGTGTATCATGCACCCACACAGCGCTCCCACTGTGGCTGCGAAGGTCCTGACGCCAGCGGGGTCCGGAGCAGAAGCGCACCAGGTGCAGCTGCTTTATGTTCAGGTGTGGACAGGACGGTCATTAAGAACAGAGCCAGGTCTGGCTCCTACCTAAACTCAACACCTCCGACGCCCCGCCCCTGGCGGCGTTTCCTGCCGGCTGCGCCTGCCGGTTGCGTGTTGGGATGCAAACCTTTCACTCATCAGAGGCCTGAGCACTGTGGGCACCTCGGTTGTGTCAATATCAGTCCGCTAATGGGAGCCATGTGTTTGCAGGAGGGAAAATATCTGCAATCTTTAGGACCCAAACACACAACATGTCTCCCTGTGAATGGGTCTAGAGCAGACACTGGTTTTTTGTGTTTGTGTTGACTTGTCTTGAGTGCTTTTCTCTTTCTGGTAGGTAATCGGCCTCTCTGTTGACGAACTAGTGACAGTGTTAGCCCAACGACTAGGCTTCTGGGCATGAAGGACCCTTTGTCCAAAGGCGGGAAGCAGCTATGAGTTACTGAACACCTATTAGGTCCTGAGCTTTTTATTAACAGAATGGTGAATGTGGTCGGGTCAACTGCTGTGTTTCAGGGCAGGCACTGCTGAGAGGCCAGAGCTCTGACTTACAAATGCTGACCCCAGGTGGGGAGGTCGCTGGGGAAACACTTCCTTAGAAGGGTCGAGAATCATTTCTGCTGGTGGAGACAAATGAGGCACTACAATGCGCTGACATATTTTCCCTAAAGCATACTAACTCGGAGAGAAAGGAGTCATGCTAATATGATCAGCAAAAACACCTAAGATTTAGAGTTTACGTTTTCCAAGGACGCGTGAGTGAGAGAAGAACTTCTACAGTGAGGTTAGATTTTCCAGTAGACAAATGAAGTCCAAACTGACCCCATCACGACAATAGCATCTCTATAAAAAGAGGGACAGACATTTTTGAAGTGGTTATTTCATGAAAATGCCAAGTTATTAAAACAGCCATTAAGGAAATGTCCAGAAATATTTTGGACTTCTTTCTCATTATACATTTTTTTTAATCTCCAGTAAAAACAAAAAGCAAAAAACAACAAAAGCTAAAAACAAACCCAGTGTCTGAAACTAACAAAGGAGTGTTGTTTATTGGCACTAACACTCAGCATGAGGACAGGGAGTTCTGGGGGGGATGGAGGGGTGGGGTGGGAGGGGTCCCAGTGGTCACCCCCACTTAGGGAGCAGGTTGACCTACAGACTGGGGCAGCCCCGGGCTCAGTGGCATAGGGGCACCAGCATTGACGTGGTGCACCGGCTGGTAAAAATCAAGCTTCCTCGGGCCCTCCCTGGTGGCGCAGCGGGTTAGAGCACAGCACTGAGAATCTAAAGCCGCTTCCTCATGAGTTCGATTCCTGCCTGCCCCGGAGGTGACCACATGGTGTGGCAGACCTCTACTGACCCGCCCGCTGCTCCCCTCAGCAGTGTACTTCATCGATCTGCCTGTTCTGTTCCCCGCTGTGTCTCTGGTGAGGCCTCTCACCGCCCCTGAGCCTCTGGCCTGTACCCCAGTTCTGTATGCACAAATAAAAAAAATAAAAAATCTTAAAAAAAAAAAATCAAGCTTCCTCCCGAAAGTACCTTATTTCTTATATTTCATTGGCTAAAGCCGGCTTCACACATCCCTGCCTGCAAAGGAGAAAAGGTGGGTGGCGATTCCATGGCATGGAAGGGGGAGGCCCGGCATGTTGGAGACCAGCCTGACAGTCACAATTGTGCAGATGGCTAGATAGATAGATAAACAGACAATAGGGAGGCAGGTGGGTAGATGACAGAGACAGGGATAAAGAGAACAGGAATCTCGACAGTACCTGGGGCCCCCCAAATGTCTTAATCCTTTCCAAAGGAAAGGGGGGAAGACTGGTAACCCCTTCCTGGCTTTGGATCAACACAAAGAGAAGATTCCACAGTCCCCTGTCCTCTCGCCCCTGCAATCCCACGCCTTTCTTTCTGCCTCCCAAACCAGTCCCGCCCAGCAGGATCTGTTCTCTCAGGAGTAGGAGCTGGGTTGATGCTCCTCCCACTGGTGGGGTCCATGCTGCTTCCTTGGGCAGTTCTGTGGCCACCCTTAGCCTTTGGGCTGGCTTCATTTCAGAGCAGAGTGAGGAGTTCCTGCCACCCTTGGTGTGAAGATGGGGCCCAGCAAGGGCTGAGCTTTCTAGGGGAGCAGGGATCCTCACTCTACTTGCATCTCACTTTTTGCCCAGCCCTTCTCACTGACCAGCTCTTCACGTTAGCATCTGCATCTTGGGGTGCAGGGGTTCTAAGGACTCCCCATAATAGAGGGGAGTGGAACCATCTTAGGGAACATCTGTGAGCTTCAATCTCTCCTCCCCCCCCTACAGATGCTTGGACATCCCCTCTTTCTTTCCAATACGTAATTATGAAAGCTGGCTGCTTTTCCCAGGAACACCACGTAACTGTGTCCACTCCAACACAGTTACCCACAATGCAGTGTGGTGCGCGGACTCCAGGGCCCTCCCTTTGCCCACATCACTGGCTCTGGCCAGCTTCATCCTTTGGGGGATGAAAGACTGTTTGTGAAAGGTCAGTTCTGATAGTTCTGGGCTCTTTAATTAAAGACACCTGAGTTCCTCACTTCTTTGTGCCATCATCCTGAGCCTGGTTTAGCTCTGACGTGGTTCCCCAAAGAATAACTTTGACATGTCTTCAAAAATTGGTTGCAAACTGAGCTGATTTCAAAAGTAAGGTCGCATTAAACAAGAAAAAATACTTCCTTCTTTTTCTTTTGTGGTTCATTAACATCTTCTACCATTTTTTTTTGGGGGGGGGTCTCTCTTTCTACTGGAAACTAGAAGTATTTCACTCTGGCTTGCCAAGTGATTTTTATCTCAGTAGAAAAAGAACTTGCTATTTCCTGAAAATCTACCACCACCACCACTGCCCCCTACCAGGCCCCCTCCCCTTTTCAAATACATTTTGTGCTGGGAATCAAAGGCAGGTAATTTGATAAGGAGTTAATGAAAACAAATGAATTCTGTCTGCATTTAAAAGAGAGACAGCTTGACCTTACAGTTATCTCTTTTGCTTCCCTGGAATTGGCACTTTCTTGGTGTAACCCTGTTGGAAAGTCTAGGTATTTGGGAGAAATAAACAAGGGGATACTATTTTCCCACTGGGGTAAGGTGATTATGTATGTGTGAATTATTGAGATCATTGGGGGAGGGGCTGGGAGAAATTACATTGCAACACATCTGGCTAATTGCATGTAAATGATCATTCTGACCCTCTGCTATGCGGACAATTTGCATTGAATCCTGGGATGTAGAATAGGAATGTTAAAGAGCTTTTGTGTGACAGCTGCAAAAACAGTATTTTAATCATCCCAGTTCTCTACTTCTGGAAGGGGAGTGTACAGTGGTAGGAAAAGTGTCCTGACCTCCAGTCCCTCCTTCCCTTTCTAAATCCTTTTGCTCCCCAGACAGAAAATGCTCACTCCATCTCCTTTCTGAACTTTGAAGATCCTCCAGTGGAAGGGATGTCTATGTGTCTTTCAAGACTGGCACCTTTCGAGGCCCTTGGAGAACCCCTGAAACATGCTCCTGTAGAAGTGACATGGGGACGAGGAGTATAGGGAATGAGAAGCCCCACTTTCATATCCAGTCATGTCATTCCATGATGTGACATGCTGCTGAGGCAGGAGCATGATGGCAATGCTTTTGGACTATTGTGAGGAGAATCGTGGGGAGTGAGGGCTGGGGTCTCTGACCTATCAAGGTCATTGTCTGAGGGTTTGTTGTTACTCTTGTCTTCCAAAGGATATCATATCGTTCATAGAGTTGACCAGAAGCCAATGAATAACAGCATCCCAGAAGACTTGTGTGGCATTTCATGGGCAAAAAGAATGACTAGATTATCATGACACCCTTCTTTCTCATCCCATTCTTGCCCTTCCTCCCATCCTCTATTGGTAACCCTGGCTGAGAATGTGTTCAGAGAATTGGGGAGAGTAGGGGGAAGCGATGTGTCTGATTCCACTCCTACTCTTTGGCCATTCTCTTTCTTCTCTATAAAAATCCAATGAGATCTACATTTTTTCTTTATCAATTATGGGGCTCAAGACTCACTTCATCTACTTGTGAGTGGTGGTTTTCAGACTCATATGGGTTTCATGGAACTATTCCTTCCCCTTCTAAAATGGGGATTATCTTCTTGATTCACTCGAGTGGACAAAAATAAGAATCCACTTGTGGATGAACAAAAGTGAGATATGAAGAGAAGTTGAGCAAGGCTTTTTGAGCTAGGGAGGATCAACACAACAGATTTACAATAATTTGGTTGGTTGGACTGTGGGGCTCTTCTTTCTCATTTTATAGATGTAGCTCTCCAAACTGGAGAGATCTATTCTTTTTTTTCTTTTTAAAGATTTATTTATTTATGCATACAGAGCTGTGGTACAGGTCCAAGGTACAGGGGCCGTAAGGATTCACCACAGACAGAGTGGGGAGCAGAACAGGCAGACCGACAAAGTCCACTGCTGAGGGGAGCAGCGGGCGGGCCAGGAGAGGTCGGCCGTGCCACATGGGTTACTTCTGGGGCAGGGATCGAACTTATGCTGAAGTGGCTTTAGCTTCTCAGTGCTGTGCTTTAACCTGCTGCGCCACCAGGGAGGGTCCAAGAGATATATTCTTCCCTCTAAGGTATTCAGCATCCCTGAAATCTCCCAGAAAGCAGGAAAGTCAAGAGCTATCACCTTTGTATATTTCAACTTCCCTGTCTTAAATATGTTTCCCGTCAAAATTTGCCTCCAGTGCTTGTGAATATGCACACCCACACCTGCTCACACACACTCATACTCATTGGGACATTGCCTTGAGATGAACATAGAATAAATACTCGAGGAACGATGCTCACTGAGTTTCTAAAGCTCCAGTCACATGATATTTATTATAGAAGCACCCCATTGAAATCAAAGGACATGATATTTATACAAATTTTATTTTCAACAAAGATGAAGTCTATCATGTTTCCTTCAATGCTGCACACTTAGGGAATCTGGGCTATTTACTCCTTACAAATCAGTCAATTGCAATAATTGATGTCAATTATTGCAATTTACATGTTGTTGTCATTATCATTTGGGAAATGGGTGTGTATTTGTGTGTGTGAAACACTCTGTATTACCCTTGAAGTGTTTATATTAATTTCAGCTAGAGACTTACGGGCTCTCGTGGACTGAGCATCATTCACAGGTCAAAGCTTACACATGGACATCAGTGGCTATAGTGGACACTCCTATCCTCTGTATCTGAGGCTGCTGTCCAGACCACTTGCTTCTGCATGGATCTCATGCAAAGAGGGACTGGGGGGGGGGCTTTTGACTTCTTCCTGATCTCAGTCAAGATATTGTGGGTACCATTGCACCTCTTTTTAGAGCTCCTTCCATGTGCTAGTAGCTTGCAGCCAAGATGTTCATAAGCTTCTCCAGAAGAAACTGCCTCATTCATTCTCTGGTACTGGATGCTTTCATGAGGTGACTTGGAATTAGGATGGATCTGTGGTCGGTTCTGAAATCTAGCACGCTACAGCAGCTATTTGCCTCGGGATCCTGGGGTTTGAGGTACTTGACTTATGACTGAGAGTGACAGACACAGGGAGAAACCCAGGGGACCAAAGGGAGGATGCTGGCAGTGTCAATGGAGTCAGATGGGTGGAGAGGGGGCAGGCACACCATTAGCCTCCAAATAAGGCTTCCCTTCAAGAGTCTGGGCATTTGCTTCTTGAGTTTCTGGATTCCATTCTCAATATGTGCACTGAGTCATTCTATTTTCTTCCTAGGGCTTCTCAATTGGCCTTCCAGGATTACAAATTGATTTTATCTGCTAAGGCAAACCCAGGCTTGCTAGTAGCTGAGATATATCATGTTGAAGAGCGGCCCTGAGATCTTGGGAAAAGTAAAATAGGGAATAATTGTGGCATCAATTCAGGTAACCCAAATCCAAATTTCCCATTCCCTAGTGTGTGTGGGTCTTTGGTTTAAACTTTTTTTTTTTTAAAGTCTGAGTTATCAATGATTCAGACAGCTAGCATTGCCTGTGGGTGATGTAACTTGGGTTCCAAATGAACCAGGTAAATGCCTGTGTTCCCTTGACATGTACGAACACAATGTACTTTCTTGTGGCTTATTTATTAAATTTCTTCTCTTTTAATTTCAGCCAACTTTCATTATAAGTAGAGATTCAGGAGAATGAAATGAAAACATAGGATAATACAGTAAAGGACTTGAACCCAGGTTTATTACTTAATATCAATCAGCTGTATCATCTTAGCAGTCATTTAGCTCCTTCTGGGTCAGAGCTGATTAAAGGGAATTGTACTAGTTAAGATGCTATTATATAACCTACACCAGGAATCTACCCAAAGGACACAAAAACACTAATCTACTAAAAGGAAACTGGACTCTGTGTGGCACTATTTACAATAGCCAAGATAAGGAAACAAACTGAATCCCACAAAAAAGATGAATGGATCAAAAATGTATGACATACTTCCACAATGGAATACTACTTGGTGATCAAAAAGGAAAACTCTTGTTATCTGTGGTAACCTGGATGGAGCTGGACGGGATTCTGCTCAGTGAAATAAGCCAGAAGGACATGATAATTATCAAATGGTTTCACTTATAGGAGGAATAGAGAGAAGCTAAATAAAGGGACAAAACTTACAAGCTGACCATGGATCTGAGGCATCCAGTGGAGGAGGGACAAGATGAGGAGTCAAAACAGGGGAGGGAAGAGCACAACGGACTGTGGCAATGGATCATGGGTAGGGGGAACATTTCAGGAACTATGCCCAAGGGAGAAACCAATTACTGTCCAAAAATTAAGAAACTATGTAAGAAAATAAATATAAAAAATACTATCATCAAACAAGTAGGGGCACTAATAGGAAGGTCCACTGGCTTCTGTTACTTCTCTGACACCTCAAAAAATTCTTCTTTTGGGCAACATTTTATTATAAAAGAGCTAACTGCACTCTAGCAAGGATATTGAGCTGAGACACTATGATTTATTCAAGGCAAGCTAGAGGTGAGATTTTGGGGTGACCTATCTAGCTGTCTTTCTTTCCCCCTATTTGTATCCCCTCTTCAAACTACTCCAGGGCTCACTTGAAGTTTATTTCTTTGGATTTATAAAGTTTGGTGGTTGCCTGTATTAGTTTTTTCTTGTTGCCATGACCCAAGTTGCTAGAAAAAACACAGATGTGTTACTTCATAGCTTCCTACATCAGAAGTCCAACTGGGTCTCATGGAGCCCAATAAGGTGTTGGCAGGGAGGGCCGCATCCCTTACTGAGCCTGTTGGGGGTTCCCCCTTACAAGTGGACACAGGTGCTATCTAGTTCAATTCCTTAGGCTGGAACACAGAGTTCCCTGTTTCCCTGGTGGCTTTCCTGGGGTTCTTGTTCTCTGTCTCCAACTTCAAACCAGCACTAGCAAGTCAAGTCAGATTTTGAGCTTTGACCTGTTCTGTAGACCTGTTCCTCTGTTTCACTGGTCTGAATCTCTCTTCTTTTTAGGAATTATATGATTTCATTGGGAGCACCTGGATAATCCAGGCAAGTCTGTTTCCAGGTCAGCTGATTCGTAATTTTAATTTTCTCTGCAACAATACCTACATTTATATTTGATTTGCATACCTAAGAGGCAAAGATAGCATAAAGGTCTTCAGAACTCAAAAGAATTGTCCTGCAGGGTAAAACTTACTAAGCTGTTCTCAGTCATCACTGCCTTTATGGCACTGGCCGAATGAGCGGATTTCCAGCATCCCTCCTTGGACAGGAAGTAAGATGGGACAGTCCATGGGTGATTACTTCAGTACTTGGGATCAAGGATTAGAAAGCTTTGACAGAGTGAGTATGAGGACTGTGGAGAGCTAGGCTAAGGGGCGAGGCAGAGAAAGGGTTACCCATTGAAAAGCCATAATAAGAGTGCTCCCCAAGGGGAAATCATTTACTTAGCCCTATTCTGACAGATTTGAGGTTGAGAAGTACATACTTTTTATAAATAATACAAATATACAGAAATATACACTATTTATAAGAAATACAGTTTTGAACATAAGTGCAAAAAGTTTGGATATTACAGAAAATATTTGAAGAGATTTGCAGGAACCGGAAGTAATCTTTCTTTTTCCTTTTTTACCTTCCCTAGTTTTTTCTTTTAAATGGAGTCCAAGAACACCTTAAACTTAAGCACATATAATATACTGTTGTGTTATGTAAATAATCTTATGGACTATAGATCTATAATGTTTAATATCATATGAAGATAAATAATCGTATGTGCCGTTTCAAAATACCTTCAGAAGATCCCCCTGCCTTACGTATAACATCGCACTTCTCGATACTCTGTGTATCTATTGATTCATGTTTGTAACTATGGAACTATCTAGAAATTGATATAAATGCACGATGTTATCTAGACATAAATATAAGATTGTATTTTCAGATAGAAGCAATGACAACATTGCATAAGAAGAAAAGACAACGTTGGGTCTTTTTTCATCCAAATTCCACTATCCCCAAGCTTTCTTTTTTTGAATCTGTCTCTGGTCGAAGTAGATCTCACCAACATTCCCAAACAGAATCATTTCCCAATTGTAAGTCCTTTCCAGAGCAATGGGAAATGTGTTCTTTTTACACGTTCATTTTGTGGTCATCAAGGTTTCCTGTCCAGGTCTTTCTGTGAATTCCCTTTGGGCTTAGTTTGGCCTGGGTTTGCAGGAATAACTGGAAGACAGCCTTGCTTTTGATAAAGGAATATCATTTCATCAGCTCCCACACATTCAGACTCCTACCCACCCACTCTACCTGGGGTTTTTCAAATCCTGCGTTAGTCTGGGTCAAACTGACTATTGTCCGCTGTTCAGTCCTTGACTGGAAGTAACAGCAAGGGAGAAAAGAAATCATATCCTGTCAATAAGCGCTGAAAATATTTAGTGTGGCAAGCTCTGTGTTTTCTTTCTTAAGAAAAGCTGATTAATATTCAGTGGTTGAAGGTTAATACCCCATTCATTTTATTCACTTTACATCCTGCACACAGCAGTGACTGTTCCAATTTCAACTCCTAATTCATACAAATCTGGTTCCAATCAGGAGATTAGGAACTTACTGCCTAAGCAGAAACAAATCACACAATTGCTAAGCTTATCTCCCTACCCATGCATGGACACGTACATGAGCTTGCAGTGGGCTGGCTCACTCATAGATGCAAATGACCAGCAACTAAGTCCAGTCAACGTGGATTTCTCTAGGAAATTTTATTCACATGGGATGGAAATAGAGGAAATGGACATCAAGAAAGCATCGTCTAACTGCATTCACAGGTATAAAACCTCTGACTTGATTCAATAATGTATCTCTGTGAAGTTTTCTGTATCACAGGTATTCCTATGCTGAGTCATCTTTTAAATTTACAAGGGCGAGCCATTATTAAGTCTTTCAATGCTAGTCCTTTTATAGAACATGGTGTTATTTTGTCATTTACCCACCACCACTCAGCCTATTGCTTCCAAGTTCTAGTGTATGTTTGCGAGGCTTTTGCAAAGTTGGATCACTATGTTTTCAGAAGGTGAAATCGCAGCAGGATGAACTCGAGAGTAACGATAATAATGTTTTTCTGATCACATGAGTAAAGCTTTAAAACAGGTCACCAGCATAGGGAGGGATTTGCATTTCCTGAAGGCCTTTTGAAATCGTATCTCACTTGTCTGGAAAGGATTAAGGACGGTTCTACGGAGGTCTGCTTTTAGACTCCTTCCAGTTTCATGAGTCTGATTTGGGGGTGTCTGTCTGGAGTCAGGTAAGTTGCAGAGGACATCTGAGTCCAGGCGGGGAGGGAGTCAGGCCAGGAATTTGGTGACACACGGCAGCGGTCCTAGTGGGAAGAGCACAGGGGAGTATGGTGACGAGCATCGGGTCCTAGTGGAAGGAACGTCACAGGGAAACCCTACATTGTACAAAAATAACGGGTGACGTAATAAATATATTTAAAGAAAGAAAAAGAATAGGCGGTCCCAGCAACGGCTGATCGCATGGCAGGGGCAGCTGGTCTTCTCATTTTTTGTCGTTTTTCTTTAATGCTTTTACTTCCGCTCAGGGTGTATGGTGAACTGCGAAACACAGGATTTAGTGGCACAAAGAAGAAAGTCTTGGTATTGAAGAGCAGCGATATTTTATTTGGGGGCCTTGATTTTGGTGACATTTCCAAGCCCTCGGGGACATGGGACTCTCTGAGAAGGCCTGGGATCTATCTACCTCCTGAAACGCTGAGGTCTCTCTCCTGTTTCCTCTTCCTCTTGGATTCCTCTTGGATGGAGGCTGGAGAAACCCTTCCGCTACACACGAGCAAGCACACAAATACACAAACACATGCATGTGCTTGTGGCACTAGGCTCTCCTACACCTCCCAGTCCAGGCTGAGGATGAAATAGGTGACGATAGGCACGTGGCGGGCGTGAGGATGGCAGTCAGCCTCCTCCTGTGTGTGTGGTGAGGACTGTGTGCTTTCTATTTCTGGAAATATCGGGGAGACGGCATCTTACTAAACAGCTTGTGCATCGTTATTACTTCCAGGCGCAGTTGTATTTCAGATGACCTGGGCTAGTTTCAATGTGCTGGAGACTGTTGACGCCCCCAGCCAAGGAACAGCCTTCTCAACTCCTGGCTGCGGCAGGAGACTTGGGCCTAACACTTCAGCTGCATCTGGGACAGTTGCCGGCCTGCCGCTCATGGCCTGGCCCGGGGCCGCCTAAGGCATGGGGAAGTCTCAGGTGAAACAAATAACATCCCTGTCAGAAAATGTTGGCAAAGGGGCGGGGGCAGAGCTCAACAAAGGATCCCTGACAATGACCCATCATTTGTGGATGCTAATTCACACAGACCTGGGAGAACCGGCAATCTCCTCTGGAGCTTTCCTAATCAGACTGACCTGCACTATCTCTAAAACAGTGGCAAAACACGTGTGCCATGAAATCAAGCATCCCGCCATTTTAACGTTTGTAGCTTAGTGGTGTGAAGTAATACACGTAGCTTGCCACCACCCGCCAGCAGGTTCTTCCGTCATCCCCAGGGAGACGGTCTCCACTCACCCGCCCAGGCCCCCTCTCCCCCCAAGTGCTGGGAAGCCACTCTCTGACTCCTTGGGACTCCTCCA
>NW_004567139.1:6015783-6069962 GCF_000260355.1 Condylura cristata | reverse complement strand
AAAAAAAAAAAAATCCAGTTCCAGCACAGCCCCACACAGGGTGTCTCGCCAAAATGCAAAGTTTTACCACAGGGCACAGGCAGACAGTGTTTTTCAAGTGAGGGAACAGAGCGAGGTGCCTTTCAGCACTTTTTCCTGCACTTCTTTAAAAATGATTTAAGTCGGAGGCAATAGCATCGAAGGCGAACATCTGACACTCAGACGAGACTTAATGAATCATCCGCCTCACAGCGCCCTCTTCTCCCTCTCCTCCAGCCACCTCGCTTGGCGGCTCTGGCAGTGGCTCCCGGGCCCCTGAAAACATTCGTTCTGCAGACCCCTGGCGAGTCCTGCTGCGTGGCAGGCTGACCTGGCCCTGAGGCAGCCAGCCTGTGTTCCTCCAGCTCCAGGTCTCCCTAGGTCTGAATTGCCGAGTGTAAAGACGGCATGTCCCTTAGGACTGAGAACCAGCTAGGGTGTCTCCTGCTGCACGGTTAACCCTGCTGTACAATCACCAGCCTTGCCATCGGACTGATTTGAATCAAAATAATCCAAAGTAAGAGTTCTTGTGGATAGGAAAATACCAGTGCTGGGGAAAATACACCAATGTGGAATATTTGGGTTGGAGCGAATCGTGACCTCCAGTGTCATGCATTAAGTCTCTGCCTGGCCTGGTGGTTGGTAAGGGCGCCAGGGTGGACTGAGCCCACCCAGCTTCCCTGAGGACAGTGCAGGGATGGCTCCCCTGTGCAGGGCTATTGGTGGGTAGGTGGGTGGTGGGGGTGGGGGTGGCTGTTCCCTCTGCAGCTGGGCCGCAGGCGAACAATTTAATCTTCCAATCCAATCCTTAATGTACATGTTTAATATAAACCTGATGTTAACATGATGTACATGAATTTACTGGCAGGCAAAGCTGGGATTTACATCATTCTGAAAATCAGATGTTCTTTGCATCAGGGACTGGGCAAACCTTAAAAGACGGCCAGATACTCCGTCTGAGTGGCAGGTGCATCTCTAAAGCACACACCCAGTGCACCATGAGGGGACAGACTCCTGGCAGATGCCAGGATCTGGTGTTGCAAGTTCACAGATGAGTGAGTTCTGTCTGCTGCCCTGGACATGACAAGCCCTCGCTGGGGCCCTGTAGTTGACAGATGAAGCGCCGTGTTCTAATCAAACCTGTCGCCTGTTTGTCTGAGGGCTTTTATGTAGAATAATCGATATACCATGGAGTGATGCATCTTCAGTTCATGCAAGGTGATGTTCGGACAAAGGCAAGTCCCATGCAACCATCACCAAGGGCCAGGGAATCGACAAGTCCATCACCTCCAGGGAGTTCCTGGGTCTTTGTAATTGCTGGTTTTATTTTGTCTTTGTGTTTCGGGGGCAAGAACATCTCCCCTCCAGTTTTCAATCATGTTGTAGTTCCACTGATACAAGGTTTTGGTGATGCAAGACAAGTAAGCTTTGTGGCTTTGCTCTTCGGTCTCATAGCACAGTCTCAGCGCTGCTGGACTGTCCACAGCCAGAGTTTTGTATGACTCTCAGCTAAGAATGACCTTTATGTCGATGGCCTTCCATGGTGGCACAATGGGTTAAAGCGTAGCACCATGAAGCTTGCTATAGCCGCTTCAGTGCAAGTTTGATCCCTGGCCAGGGAGTGACCCACAGGGCACAGCAGACCTCTCCTGACCTGCCTGCTGCTCCCCTCAGGAGTGCATTTTGGCCATCTGTCTGTTCAGCTTCCTTCTCTGCCTCTGGTGAATCCTCTCACCCCCTGCTCCTCTAGCCTGTACCCAGTTCTGTATGCATAAATAAACAAATCATTTAAAAAAATGACACTATTGATTGAAAAGAAAATATTTTATGTGCCCAGGAAATTAGGTGTCATTCAGCTATCGGTCCCAGAGACCATGCTCATGTGTTTCTGCCCCATCTGCGGTTTCTTCTGTAGTAGCCACACAGTTGAACAGTTGTGACAGCAAGTGTCTGGCCTGCAGTGACTAAAAGACTTGCACTTGACTTTTCATGGAAGTTTGCCTTGCCCTGCTGTATATATTTATAACCCTGTAACAGTGAAGACACAAGCAACCACCTGTCACGTCTTTATTACAGGTATGTGTGCACTGATGTCCTCTTTAGTCCAAAGCATAGAGCTTGTTCATTTTAATTTGTAAAGATTTATATTTGTCAAGTGTGTTATTGTCTGCTACGTGAACCCTATTCTTGTCTATTACCCTAGATTGGGACTTTTCTATAGGTTCATGATGACCTAGTAGGACATTTAAAAACATCTTTCCTAGCCTTCCCTGGTGGCATAATGGGTTAAAGCAGAGTACAGTGATGCTAGCTGCAGCCATATCAGCGCAAGTTCGATCCCCGGCCAGGGAGCTGACCCACATGGTGCAGCAGACCTCTCTTGCTTTCTTGCTGCTCCCCTCAGCAGTGTACTTCATGAATCTGCCTGTTCTGTTCCCCACTCTGTTTCTAGTGAATCCTCTCACCACCCCTGTATCTCTGGCCTGCACCCCAGTTCTGGATGCATTAAAAAAAATGAAAACATCTTTCCAATGTTACTATATCCCCAGATGTCTGATGTTTTATAAATTAGGTAATTATTTTCCAAAACTGGTTGGGCGTTGGTATTATCAGGGGAATTTGCAAGTCACCTGTGTATAACAAGGAACGGTCAGGCACTCAGAGCTTCTCTTGCATTGGTCTGCGTTTTTAAGTTCTACCTGTGATGCTGAGATTTAGCCTGGTTTGGTATCTACAGACAAGGCAGGTGTTTCACTTTACAGCTTTCAGACAACTGGGGTCTATACTATAGTTACCTTCTGGCTCAGCCTTTCAATAGATCTCAGCGAGCGGCTGCCCTCGCAGAGATCCCTGACCAGAATTCTTTGAGAGCAAATGAATTCCTGTTTTTCCTCACATCCCACCCTCCAAAGCTCCTCCCACCAAAGTAGGAGACTGTTCATAGAGGGTGCCCAATCTGGTACTTGACTGACGAGATAAGGAGATTGCATGGCTGATTTCCTTCTTCACCTTAGCAAGAATTTCCTGATGAAAATATGCACAGGATATGAATTCTAAATGTGAAAGAAGACCCTCTAAGTGGGTTAGGATGAGTACCCATTAGAGAAATCCTTTTGCTCCTCACCAAATTTTCACAAAAGAGTTAGGTTGACCTTCACTGGGGCTGGAAATTCCAACCTGATTTTAATATAATCTCCCAGAAGTGAGAGAAGTGACCAGCGCTTTTAATATTCGTGCTGTTAGGAAGAACCCTGGTTTTCCCCACCTAAGTTTTAGGGTAAATTTCCTAGCTTAGAGCCCTGTGGAAATGTCCCAAAGTCCCTTTGGCTCCTTTGGATGAAAAATTAGCTGCACGTGCTCTCCAGCTCGCTTCTATACTCTGGCCCTCATTAGTTTCAAATCTCAGTTTAATATCCAGGAGAAAGAGTTCAGGGTTTCCTGAGACTTAGCAATCGAATCTGACCCACAGCAGGGGGTTCAGACCCAGACTGCCTTTTTCCTGGTCCCCAATCCACTTCTCATCCTGCCCCCACCAATCAGATTCAACGTGGCTGCCCTTAGGTTTGCAAAGGGGACAGATCAGAAATTGTTTCCTGAAAACAAATGCTTCCATTCGTTCTCTTCCTGCAGTTTGCTTGGAAAGTTTTCTGGAATAGCTTTTTTTCCAAGTTGATCTGTGGCAAATTAAATCTTGCATCTGATCTGTGATCTCAGGGGAAAAAATGATGCAAATTTGTGCTCTTTATTGATTGTAGAAATAAATGAATAGCTAGATGCTACTCCGCTAGCTGTCTGCGCAATCCTTATTTTATCCCACTACAATCTCTCTCTCTGGAGCTGTCAGCAAAGTCTGAAGCTCTCTGGGGGTTTTGGGGGTTGTGAGAGAGTCAGAGGGGAGAGGGGCCAGTGATGTGGTGAAGGGTGGAATGGGACTTTCTATGGTGAACTTCATGCAGCACATGAGGTGTTAGTGGATAGTGAGTTATACCTGAAACCTGTATGATGTTGGAAGACAGTGTCACTTCAATGACAAGAAAAAGACTGAAGTTCATGTTTATTCTTTTCAGTTTCAACTTTCATATAGATACTGTGGATTGGACCCAACTGGAGTAAAATGAGTGGTTTGATTTTAGGGTGCTCTGAGTTCCATTTTCAGTACCAACTCAAGTATGCACTACACTTTAGGAAAGAAGAAAACATCTGGGAGTAATACTGTTCATTTGGTAAATTAAGATAGTATTTTTTTTCTTCACAGTGGGATGGGACGGAAAGGCATACCCTGTACATTCTACAAATCTGGTACTCTTGCACCCCTAAATACTCCCTCCCATGTCTTCATTCCAGAAAAACAAAGAGGGGTATGTCTAGGCAATTTTCTCCCAAGTTACATGCTCAATTTCTTGGATTCAACTTTTCTGAGGTTATTATTATTGTCTATAATGGCTTGAAGAGTTAGGTCATCACAGCTGTGTGATAGCTCTTATTATTCAATGGGGCCAGAGCAGATTCCAGATTAATTGCACTGAGGATTCCATCGGTCCTGCTGTCCTAATGGACTTGTTGACCAAGTTTTCTTTTAAACTGTTAAGAAAAAAAAAAAAAGCATTTTGACAGCTAATTCCAGATGGTGTTAACATAACCTACTTTTCTTTCAGGCTACAAAAAAAAAAAAAAAAAAAAAGTGGGAATTTTGAAACCTTAAGAAGCCTTGAGAAACAAAAGAGAAAGATGGACAAAAGAGAAAGATTGGGGACATCCCTGTTGGCCTAGAGGTTAAGTCTCAGCAATATCTCTCCTGTGCCTTGAGTTCTATGCCCGGCCAGGGAGGTGACATGGTGCAGACAGACTCTCCTGTCTCCCTTCTGCTTCCCTCAGCAGTGTATTTCAGTAGATCTGCCTGTTCTGCTCCCCACTCTGCCTCTGGTGAATCCTCTCACTTACCTCCTGCACCTTTGGACACCTTATGTGTGCATAAATACAAGAACACCCCAGTTCTTGTGTGTGTAAATAATAAAAAAGAAATCTAAAAACAAAACAAAACAAAAACGTAAAAGTGGTCTCAAGCTACTTTGCAAAAAAACAACGACCATCTCTCATGTCTGAGAAAATATTCTCATATCTAAAGTGCCATGCTTGGCATGCATAATTTGCTTTTATTTGAAAGATTTACTTATTTATATATACAAAACTGTGGTACAGGCCAGAAGTGCAGGGGTCAGGAGATGGTACAGAGACAGAGTAGGGAGCAGAACAGCCAGATTCATGACATCCACTGGTGAGGGGGGCAGCGGGGAGACAGGAGAGGTCTGCTGTGCCCTGTGGGTCACTCACTGGCTGGGGATCAAACTGGTGCTTATGTGGCTGTGCTTTAACCCATTGCACCCCCAGGGAGGGCCCACATGTATAATTTGTATAGAAATGGGGAAGCCAACTGGTGAACATTCTTTGCCCGGCACTACTTCTGGAAATTTCCTTGACATCTTTCATCAAATAGATTTTTTTTTTTCCTCCTGGCATTTGAGTCCTTGGATAACTATATTCCTTGCCAAGCAGAGAGACTAAGGAAAAACAGATTTTAGTGTCAGAGAGCTATAAGTTGGATTCTGAGGTTTACATTTATCAGGCATGCTCAATTGGCCAAGGCCTAAACTTGATAAGATTATCTGTGTCCCTGTATTCATACTGAGAGTTCATGAGGTGACATAGATATCGATTTGGGGTGTAATAATGTAATAAACATCAGTGCCATGCCAAGGATCATATTTCAGCATTCCAAAATGTAGATATTTTTAGTTTGGGCATTCAAGTCCTACTTAGCCTTTCCTGGATGTACTGACTTACTTCTTACTGTTTAGATTTGCTCAGGTTGCTCATTTCTCTGGATTTCTTCCCTGGGTCAGTGTTTCCAGTCTATCGTCAATACTGCATTTTCAACCTGGTTGAACATCTAAATTCCCCTATCATGTCCTGGCTCAATTCCCTTCACGGGGCCTTCCCCACCTTGTTCTACCTATACTAGATATGGTGTGACCTAGAGTGTGACACTGTTGCTTTCTCCCTACTTAAAATTGTTGGACACAAACCTTTTTCTTTCTTTCCAGACGATAATAATTTCAAAGGCAAGAATATGTTCAAATGTTCTCCTAATCAGAGGAATGATGTACCTAGAACCATTGTAATCTGTTGGTTATGATGCAAATTGGAGGCTGCTACCTTGGTGGACTATCACTAATTAAGCAAATTATTGTGGTGATGTGTGTCACTGTCCTTAAAGGACAGTGCCTGCGGGCAGAGAAGAACATTACAATTGGGGCTGATGAGCCTTGTCACTGAAATGAATTAAAAAACAGTTCTGTCTGTTGGGTACCCCCCCCCCAAAAAAAAAAACAGTTCTGTTGAAAAGTTACTGACTTCTTGAAAGTCAGTTTCCAACCCTTCCTGAAATACTCAGGACTGTGTGTTCTGATGAGTAGATTCCAAACTCCATATTGTTTCATTCCCGCTGTTTCTCCTCCATGAGACTGTGATGTTGGCTCTCTGTGTAGTGTTACAGGAAGTGACATTGCATTCTTGCTTCTTGGTCATTGCCAAAGCCACAACATAATGAATCGATGCTCTTTCAAGTTTCTGCTGGATACCTACTCTAACATGAACAACAGTAGCAATACTATGCAAGATCTTCATTAAGACTCAAGTTTGATTTAACGCCAAATCCTCAAAACAAAGCAAAAACAAAAACTTAGAATTAAAGGAAATGGAGATACTCAGAAATTTAGACCTCATACTGAGTTGTTTTCATTGGATGGCAAAGTGCATGGATTATTTTCCTCTTTATGGAACAAAACACGAGACCATACTTCTTTACAATTAAATGAAGGCTAAAGAACAACAAAGACAGTATCGTTCATGTGATGCATTTGAAAGATAATTTTAGTGCTCCACTGAGTAGACTGTAGAATGCCTTTACTTTGTTGCTGTATGAAATGCCAAGTTTTTAGGGCAAATCCTATTAAGGGGTTTTAGTTCCCGCTTGACATTTTCTTTTCCTCTCTGGCAGCTGCACATACATAGAGATGCCTCAGGATTTTTCAGAGGATGGTTAAATTTCACTTAGACATTATAAACATTAAATCAGAAAATCAATTCATTCACTCATTGATTTATCTATCATATATCTATTATGTAACAATAAACTTGTTATAACTGCCTACTTCTTTGTCACCTCCCTCCACTAGGTTATAAACTAATGGTGAAACTTGTTCCTAGCTGGATGTTCAATATCTGACATGTTTATTGAGTACTAAGTATTCAATAAATACTTGTTCAGTGTTTGAACTCTTAGTGAACTTTAAATCTAGGAAGGAAGATAAGACATGAAAGCAAACAAAAAAGAATAACATGGTGGGTGGTGGCTGCCACAAGAGATGAACAAAGGCTTTTTGGAATTGTGAAGACAGAGGAAGATCCCAAGTAATACATTCATTTATGTTTTGGGGGAAATGATATGTTCATCTATTTCTATCTATCTATCTATCTATCTATCTATCTATCTATCTATCTATCTATCTATCTATCTATCTATCGATCATCTATCTATCGATCATCTATCTATCTATCTTTCATCTATCATTCATCGATCTATCTATCTTTCATCTATCTAGCATCCATCGATCTGTCTATTGATCTATCTATCTATCTATCATCTGTCTGCCTGTCCACTTAATTACCTACCTACCCATGTAGTTGCTTAGATAGCATACGTTAGTGTTCCATTTAGAAGCCATAACCAAGCCAAGAAAATCAATTGTTAAAGAAAGTATTCACAGACTATAAATGTTGAACATATTTGCTAGCGATGTTTACTCAACCTGTTTTTATTTAAAGTACAGGTACTCTACATGAGTTTTTTTTTTTTTTTTTTTTTCAGATAGTACATG
Organism: Condylura cristata; assembly: GCF_000260355.1. Taxonomy (NCBI): domain Eukaryota; kingdom Metazoa; phylum Chordata; class Mammalia; order Eulipotyphla; family Talpidae; genus Condylura; species Condylura cristata. Next base: position 6,062,007 of record NW_004567139.1, on the reverse strand, counting down.
GTTGGTTGTTCTTTTCTGTTCAGTTTAGTGAACACTCAAAATGTGTTTAGTCTAGTCACACCTAATATCATGATTGATTTGGTCATGTAGAAGTCAATTATCTTGCTACTTGTTTCTTATTTGATCCATATGTTGTTTCTTCCTGTTTTCATTTCTTCTGATTGGGGGAAGGGAGACTTATTTTTACTCATCCATTTTATTCCTTCTGTAGTCTTTTATAGTCACTTAGTCCAGTAAGTGTTGTACAACTTCATTTAACTTAAATAACAAATGTAAGAACTGTACTACTCAGACTTTCCACAGAAAACAAACTCTCTTTCTCTCTCTCTCTCACACACACACATTTAGAGAGAGAGATTTATATGAGTGATTGGCTCAGTCTTCCACCTCTAAGTCTATAAACCAGACACCAGGTGATATCATTCAGGTCCAAGGCCAAAGGGAGACAATGATGTAAATGCCAGAACAAGGGCAGAAGACTCATGTTCCAGTTCAAACGGCATAGAGGCAGAAAAACGTGACCCATCATGAAGGGAAAAAAAGGCAAACCACAGAAATAAATCCCCAGATGACCTAAATAAGATGTTGAAAATAAGAGATAAGGACTTAAAACATATATCAAACATTTACTTAAGAAATATAGTCTTTATTTTTTTAAAAATGATTTATTTATTCATTTATACAGAACTGGGGTACAGGCCAGAGATGCGGAGGGTGAGAGGACCCACCAGAGACAGAGTGGGAAGCAGAAAAGGCAGGCGAGGAAGTACACTGCTGAGGGGAGCAGCAGGCGGGTCAGGAGGGGTCTGCCGCACCATGTGGATCTCCTCCGGGGTAGGCGAGGATCGAACTCATGTGGAAGTGGCTTTAGCTTCTTAGTGCTGTGCTTTAATCCGCTGCACCACCAGGGAGGGCCAGAAATATACATAGTCTTAAAGAGTGAATGAAGTGTAAACCATAAGAAAGGAAACCATTTGAAATTTCTAGAACTGCAAATTAAAAAAAGAAAGATACTAAACTGATAGGAATTAACAGAAAAAAGAGTGAATGAACTTGAACACATGCCAATAATGATCAAAACTAAAGAGTAGAGGATGAAGAAAACAACTCAGTGGTTAGTGGAAAATAGCAAAATGAGTAACAAATATAACCAGGATCCCAGAAGAAGGAAAAGGTCAATATATCTCCAATTTAGAAAAAAAGAGAAGAGAGACAGAAAGAGAGAGAGAGAGGCAAAACATATCCAAGAAGCTGACCAAACTCCAAGTAGGATAAATATAAACAATGGTAGAGAGCAGAAGACAATGAGCCAACATATTTAAAGTTATGAGAGGAATAAAATGGATCATTGCATAATTATCTATCAAGTAAAAATAGTCTGTAAGAATGAGGATGTAAAAAAGACATCATTAAGAGAATAAACTAGAAGAAATACTAAGGAATATACTCATACCAAAGGTCAAATAATAGAAAATGGAAAACTGCTTGTACAGGAAAGAGAGAAATGTATCAAAAATACTAAGTGTGTGGGTATAAAATAAAATGTTAGCTATTTTTCTTTAATTCCATTAAAAGACAAATAACTCTTACAGATAATATTTGATATAGGGTTCATGATATATGCACATAATAGAATTTGAGTCTGAAAGCAGAGGAATAGATGAAACATCTCCCCTGGGTGTATCTGTGAGGGTGTTTTCAGGTGAAATTAGCATTTTAATAGGCGGACCAGGGAGCCTGAGTTAGAACAAAGAGGGAGAGGAAAGAAAAGTCTTCCCCATTTTCCTTTGTATCTACCTGTTTTTCTCAATCATTTGATGGATATTCTAAATGATATTTGTAGGGAGTGTGGGCTATATTGTTTTCCTTTAAGGGGAATTAGATTGTCTTCTGGTATGAAAATCATATACTGTAATATACAAAATAACATTCTCCTTGAGTCTACTGAAGCTTGGTTTTTGTTTTTGTTAGAGGACTCTCAGCTAGCTCCTAACTAGTGCTGGAAAGAGTTGGCAAAACTTTCCTAAATGATCTGCTGATAATTATTTCAGACTTATGAGTGATGTTGTTTCTATTCCAATTACTCAACTTTGGACATTGTAGCTTGAAAGCAGCCATAAAAATAGTAAACAAGTAAGCATGACTGTGTCCCAATAAGAGTTTATTTACAAAAACACATCGTCAGTTCCTGGGCCATAGTTTGCTGACCCCTGCTCTCAATCACGGACCTTATTCCTACGTAAGTGTTCCAGTCACCTGCCAGAATGGTCCTTCTTGATGTCTGAATGGGACAAAATTCCAATACCTCTCACTACTCTGTGACCCATGGAGTCTCCCTCCATTCTCATTGCTGGTACAGCCTCTCAGAGCCTCATGGAGTCTCACCACACACCCAAGGTCTTAGCCAAAGTTCTACGGAGAATACTCCACAGGCCTCACCACACACCCTAGGTCTTAGCCAAAGTCCTACGGAGAATCCTCCACCCCTCACTCCTTTTCTCCCCCCTCCTATGCATTTCCACACTTTTCTAGTATCGTGTCTGAAATCTTCATTTGTGTCGGTGTTTTCAGGCTAAGCCGGTCACTCTTGCTTTTTGGGTTCCTCTTGTCTGGGTCATGGTTGGCGTATCGCCTACAGCAGAGAGCCCACATGAATGTGGGCCTTACTTCATGCATTTCTCTTGCCTCTAGAATCTCAGTCCAGAGCAGCTTATTTTCCAGGGCCTGAAAATGAGCACCATGTCTATTTTGTCCAATTTTATTATTGTTTACAAAGAAAAGCAAGTCCAGTTTCAAACCCAGTAGAGTTTGAAGCACAAGTCTCGTTTCAGTGCTTAAAGTAAAAAGTAAAGGACTATATGCTATAGAAGAGCTGGAGAGACTAATCCCATTCAAATGGTATTTTAAATGGTTAAAGTTAGGAGGGCTGGCTGGCCCTCCCTGGTGGCGTAGCGGGTTAAAGCACAACACTGAAAAGCTAAATCCACTTCCACATGAGTTCGATTTCCGCCTGCCCCGGAGGTGACCACATGGTGCCGCAGACCTCTCCTGCCCCACCCACTGCTCCCCTCAGCAGTGTACCTCGTCGATCTGCCTGTTCTGCTCCTTACTCTGTCTCTGGTGAAGCCTCTTGCCGCCCCTGAGCCTCGGCCTGTACTCCAGTTCTGTATGAACAACAACAACAAAAAAGTTAGGAGGGCTGGGAGCTGGCAGAGCTAAGGTGTGGCACCTTTATCACATTCTGCAATGATTACAAGAGCTCTCTACACATGCCCCAAAACAGATGCTCTTTTCAGCACTTAAATGCTGCCTTCTAGTCAGAAGTCAGGCTGTCAACCAGAAATCCCAGAGAGTTTTAATTGATAAACACCACCCATTTTTTTCTCTTCTAGATTCATTGATATCTCTCTATTCATTTCTTTAACAAGAACAAACATTTCAAAGCAACTCCTAACTTTTAGGCCCTATGCTAGATGAAAAGACTATGAAGGTGAGGAAGACATCCTTCCTTAGAGACCACAGAGCAGAAGTCAACATGCATGTGAAGAGTATTATGACTTCGAGAAAAGTCCTACAAAAGATGGGGGCACCTCAAACAAGATGAAAAATGACTAAGCTAAGTCTGCACTACAGTAGCTAGTATCTATCACATAGCAGATCCATGCAGGTGGGATGCACCTTCCAGGCAGGGCAATGCATTGAGCATAGCCCCAGGTAGCAGAGGGAGGTTGTACTCCCTCTGCTTGAAGTTCATAAGCAAGAGATGGCAGGAAAAGAGCCTGGGCTGGCACAGAGGAGCCAGCTCATGAGAGACTTTATAGGACATGATAAGGAATTCATATTATCAAAATCATTAGCAAAATCATATTATAATAATGAGAAATCATTCACGATGGTTGAGATAGGTGGTGATAGCACCTAATTCGGGTTTACAAAGGTCTAGTTGTTAATTTGAAAGGTTCCATTGGGTGGGAGAATTGAAATCAGATGGGTTCTAGTGATGGCAAGCAAAGAGAAATCCTCTATGTGGGCAGTGTCCTGAAGGGGATAAGCTGGAGTCAGATTTGAGCCATTTTTCAGCAGGTGCATTTTTGGGATGAAAGAGGAGGAAAGTGTCTAGAATGAACTGCTTTTTTTTTTCGGTCAGCATAAGTAGGTGATTGACAGTGACATTTGCCAAAGAAAAGAGAAGACGGGAAGAGAAGGTCTGTGGGTGAAGATGATTCATGGGATATCTATTTATCAATTTATTCAACAAATATTCAGTGAATGCCTACTATGTGCCAAAAGCTGTGACTAAGGCAGGCAAAGTTCCCACTTGTGTGAAGGCATACAAACTTTTAAACATGTAGAAGAAGTTTAACTAGTGAAGACCCCAGAGCAGGGAAGAATGAATGACAGAGAGTGAAATGAAGGTATGAGGGGAAGTTTAAGTCAGAAAAATTTTCTTGGAGGATCTGACATCTAATTGCGAGGTATGTGCTTATCAGAACTTTTATGTGCAAAGGTCAGAGAAACACCTAGATAAGGTGAAATGTAAGCACGACACCCCTATGTTTGGAATGAGCTGAGCTTACCAAACTAACACTAAGCCCTGTGTGCCAGAGAAGTGGAGGAGATGAAGGGTAAGATGGAAAGGAAGCACTTGGATGCTATTTCCAACTGCAGATGCTCCAGGAATATACATGTAATGGGACCCTCTTTTCCCTGTTGTGAAGGAAACTTCATTTTGACTGCAGTGATATTGAGTTTGAGGTGATTTCAGACACCTAACTGGAGATGTTTCCCAGATGGCCAGATGCAGCCCTGGGACTCAGCAGCGTGGCAAGGACGAGGAAAGTAGACTTGAGAGCGATTGAACCACAGCACACAAGTAACAGCTGAGGGTGTGGCTTCGTCTTCCTAGTAAGAATGTCTAGAAGAAGAGCGTCTCAAGCTAGTCGCCCCCCATATGTGAGGAATGAAAACAGACATTTTTGAGTATTAAGAAGCAGAGCAAGATGGCAGTACCAGCCCTCGTCTCCACATAGTCAGGCGCATTTCTTTTATGCTAGCTTGTTTCTTGCATTTAAAAGAATCACACCACCTTTGGAGTCATTCTCTTAGCAAAAGGAAGTAGCAGGGACTCCCTGGGGGAGTGCAGGAGTTCAAGTCTCAGCAGCTATCAAGCTATCACAAGGTCCCTGGCCAGGGAGTGGCCCATATGGTGCAGCAGACCTCACCTGTCTCCCCGCTGCTCCCCTCAGCAGTGGATTTCAGTCTATCGGCCTGTTCTGCTCCCCACTCTGTCTCTGATGAATCCTCTCACCCCTGCACCTCTAGTGTACACTCTAGTTCTGATATTCATAAATCAATGAAATGTTTTAAAAAAGATATTAAAAAGCCAAGTAAGGAAGAGAAGCATGTTACAAATGGAATCTTGGAGCACACATTTTCTGATTGTCCAAGCATGATAATCAATGTAAAAAGTAAGCAATTGATATGTTCTATATTTCTTTATTATTTTGCTAACATAAGTCACTTTAACCCAGTTACCGACTTACCCTACCAAATCTTTGCACTTGGGTAAGCAAAGAAGGTATTTGTGTGTTTTATATAGTTTTAGCTTGTGGTCTTACCCCTGTTGTCTGTCTTCACAGGATTTTGGTTCTTAACTCTGTGGACTCAGAGTTTAAGATGAATTTTTAGTGACTACCTTGTTTTTAAGACTTTAGCTAAATTGCAGAACTTCTAGAAAATCCTCTTTAATTTCTCTTCAATATCTCATCCCTCCAGAACACTAATCATGTGTTTTGATCACTTCTGAGTCTCCTCCCTTGTGTGCAAATGTACATACTACCAAAGTCCTCCCAAATTGGATAATTTGGGTTTTGAGATTATAAAGAACAACTGGAAATTTATTTATTAAAAAGTCCTGTTTAGTGTTATCATCCTTTTCCATCTTTCTGCCAATGCAGTGGGAATTTACTCTAAACTAAACAATGAAGCCACTCTGTGACTGTTAAAACTTGGAAGAACCTAGAAGGCAGTCTGGTTTCTCCATCAGTTCTCTGATTGATTTCCTTCTGCAACACATTCCATCTCAGGAACATGTTCCTCATCCATTACGTTGATGTAACACACCAAATTAAATCAAGCTTTCCTGTCCTACAACTTGCCTAGAATTCTGTGATGGTGATATTTTTAGTTTCTGTGTACTTTCTTAAAGACTGAATAGCAAGTAAAATAGAGAAAGTAGGATGTCAGCAAGTAAGAAATTTTAATAAAGGAGGATGTATACCAAAGGCAACTGTTTCAGTGTTATGACAAGAGAGTTGAATTCCTCAGTCCTAAAAATGGAGATAAATGGAAGCAGATTGCCCATGGCGGTGACCAATTTTGGTTGACCGTGGAAAGGATCTATGTAGGGTCTTTGGGTCGAATTCATGGCATCCTTTTGCAAGAAGCACTTTGTACAGCAGTCAGAGGGGGCAGAGCATCTGGAGGAAATGCTGAACTTCCCGCTGGGAGTTCTGCTATTGTTGATTCTGGCCTTTAGGCAAATTCCAGTGGCATGTCAGGGTCCCCAAGTCTGAGAACAGGATTTCTGTAGGGACTTTAATTGCCTTTGGCTAGGACACACCCTCTGGCAGATACTTTGAGCTGTTTCAGTCACAGTTTCAGTGTGGAAAGAAATGACTTATGCCTTGAAAATTGGTGATGATGGGAATGGTGGTAGCAGTGGTGATGATGGTGCGGTGTGGTGGTGGTGGTATTGATGGTGGTGGTGGTAGTGGTGGTGTGGTGATGATGGTGTGGTATGGTGGTGGTAATAGTGGTGATGATGGTGTGGTGTGGTGTGGTGGTGGTGAGGGGGGTTGTGGTGGTGGTGGTGATAATAATGGTGGTGATGGTGTGGTGTGGTGTGGTAGTGATGGTGGTAAGAGAGAGTCCTGTGAACAACTTCCTGTGAATTGACAGATCTAGAGTGGCCTTGGACAGTGAGAAAGCTTGCCTTTAGCTTATGCTTCTTTAAATGTTACTTTCAGAATAATGTCTTTTTCACATAGAAGACAGACACAAGTAGATGAACTATTGAACTATTGCAGGTAAAACAATTAAAGCAAACATAGGTGACCAACAATTGTTATCCATAAGATGGAGATTTGAATATGGGTAGGAAGGATATAAGTCCTTCTACAAGTCAAAGGCTTCATCTTCCTCTAAAACTTGCATGGTATCCGAGAGAGCTCAAAGTAGCTGTTTAGCTACACAGAAATGTCTTCTCATTGCTTCGAGTCACAAGATATTGCATATTATAGGGGTTCCGCTATATAGCTAAACTATAGAAAGTTCGGGGAGGAAGAGTGAAGTCCTCAGTTAAACCAGCCTGTGGACAGGCTGACTATATGGCATTTAAATGACATCTTTGAAGGATGGAAAGCCATTTCTTAAATTTTACCCTAGATGAAGACATTAACAAAGAAGACTCAAATTCTTTTATAGTTGAGTTGAGCAATTGACAGGTCAGTGAGGAATTTCTTTTGTGACCTACAGGGTCGGTTGATCTCAATACCAGTTAAATCTAGGGTTATTCAATTCTAAAATTAGAAGAGAAACTAGAATGCAACAGTTACAGCTTTACATGGGATAGCTTTGTGGAGGCATTGTGGGTAAAGGACAGAAATGAAGAAAAGAAAGACAAAAATCTATGAATCTATGTATGTGTGTGTACACATCTGTGTGTCTATCTGTATAAGTCTACAGCAATAGATTTGCTCTCAGCTTGCAGGTTGATTGTCCCCTTTGATCCTTGAGGTGAGTGTTCCTTGAATGTGTACTCACTAGAGTAACATTTCAGGACCATGGTCCATGAGACTAGGCTGGTACAAAGGAGAAAGCTGACAACCTAACCGGGGTGGAAATAGGAGTTTCATGTGCTTTTCTGTAGGGATGAATGTGTATTTGGAGAGAGATGGTCTTTGCAATATCATCCCCACCAGAGAAAGAATTTGGATTCTGAGCTTGATTATACCTCACAAGCTTCTTAAGACTGCAATAATTGTCTTGGGACACTGGTGACTCCACTGTGTGACTGTATTTGGGACAAGCCTGAACAGCATCTGTTGAGAAGCTGGCTCTCCTGGCTGTGATGTTGGGGAAGCACCATGCAGTCTCTGTGTGAGACCTCCCCTAATTCTGTAATGGGGGTTTAGTGGCCCTTTGCCATCCATCTGATGGTGATGGTGTCAGGCATCACCCAAGAAACTTGCTTGGGTCAGGGGGATACCTGAATAGGAAACCTTCAAGAAATTGATTTGAGCATGGTGATCTAATTGAAGGTAGATTGTTGTGGGCAGGAACATGCCACAGTCTATTGGGGCAAACAACAGAGGACACTGGATATATCTCCATCATTCCTGCCACAGCCAGATCTGTTTATGAGAGTTTGGGTCATATGAGGTTGGCCAAGAAGACACGATGGGTGGAGTGATACTCAATTAACCACACCTCTGGTATGCTGAGACACCTCAAGGAGGATGTGTGTGCGGAGAAGGCAGGCAGGGACACCACACCCTCAGCTGGCTTTCCACCCTGCTGTGAGAAAAAAAGGAATCGCCTCTAGAAAGCCATCCTGCTTTCCCAGAGTTCTACCACTGCTATGTTGGGCCACAATGAAGATGGAGAGGAATGACATTTGGGAATGTTGTATTGGTAGTCAAAACTTTATTCTGCTCTGATATGTGTGTGAAAATAATTGAAATAGTTCAGCTCTCATGGGACTTGACTGCATCGGCAGATGTGTCTTGGGCAATAAAATGTCAGTGGTTTTGACGAGGATCCCATTAATTGCTCTGTAAATGAGATTGTTTCCAAAGAGTTTTCAGGCTTGCTTTCTCTCCCTTGTTCTCTTTTCTGATATGTTTTGACAGCAGAATGCCCATTTTACTTTTTGGAGAAGCAAATGAGCCTTAGAGGTTACATTTGCCAGGCACTTATTATGTGCTAGACACACTGGCTAGTATTTTACAAGCATTATATTTTCTTTACCCCTTTTATAGGGTGAATGCTGCAATTGTCTCCATTTGATAAGTGAAGAAATCGATGCTAGCTCATGATCACTCAGTAAGAGATTGTAAATTTTCAGAATAATCTAGACTTTGCCATGCTCATCAACAGACCTCCAAGCCACTACAGAACCCTCAAATTTCATGGATTAAAGCAACAAAAGTTTATTTCCCATGAATACTGCAAGCCCACATAATTGCATGAAGACTTACACTGAGGTAGGCATCCCCATCTGGAAACTTCAAAATCTGGGACACGGTCTTCTCCTTGTGCTGCAGCAAGGAAAACGATAACAGAGACTCTCACCAGTACTTAGAGCCCTGGAAATGCCCTCCATCATATTTGCTCACAGACCATTGGAGAGAACGAGTCATGTGGCCCTGCCGGATTGCAAGCTGGTAAGTGGGGGCCCCTCCCCACCACCATGAAGAGGCAAATCAAAGTGACTGTTTAATCTAGCTCTTACATCAGAGGCCAACTTTGAGCTCTTAACCACTGTGTGATACTGCCCACAGAAGAATCATTTACTGCCGCATAACAGCATCATGGGATCTGTGTGCTGCTTCATTCTTCACCGTCCTCCACCCCCACCCCCCGCCATCTTAATCTTAGCATACCTGTCCTTGGAGCCCAAAAAGGCAAAGTTAAGACCTCCTTTCAGGGAGGTCTCATTGCAGTCCTGTGCTGCTCCAGACCGACACTCAGTGCCCCGTGGCCCATATTTAACCTTTGGGGTTCATGTGAGCAGCACCCACACAGCCGGGAATCACTGAGTCATGGGCCGAGTTGCTGCTTGCATCTTCGGTGCCTGGAAACGAGATTTGTAGGGTAGAGTGTATTTGCCTCCTACACTCCTGGCAGGCTCCAGGGCTCTGTGCATTCCTGCTGCAAAACCTATGGAGTGTATCTTTGGAAACTCAGAAAGTGTCTAAATGCTGCCGCCCCAGTCGTCTTAGGGGTGGACGCCTCAGTAGAAATGCTTGCAAGAATGTCCATCATGTTTCTGGGCACGGGGTTGGGAGAATGTGTTCATTAGCCTTTCCCTTTGTAGTTCACTGATGTCTGGTTATACTTACTTGTAAACCTGTCCTCCAGGTAAGATGCAATTTGAAGCAGTCTGGAAATGAACAGCAATTGAGAGGTTAAGAAGAGTCCAATGTAGAAACTCTTTGCAAATACTGCTTTTGGTTGGAACTATCTTCCTTTTGGGATGAGTACAGAGAGGGGGAAAAACACTGGACACATGAGAGGAAAATAGCAGACCATAGAGAAAGTAGAACTTCAGGCTGAAAAATAAAAGAAAGTTAGCTTCTGGAAATTACCTTCTGTAAAATGTAACAGAGTGAAACAAACAAAAATCTTCAACTTTTCTTCCCCAGTCTCCCCTTTTCATTCTGTTCTCTCTTCCTGTTTTTTAATAGAGTCGAAGTGGCTTTTTATCCTCTTAGTAGAACAAATTCAATGAAAAGAAAATATAAAGGATATTGAAGCAAACTAGAATGACTGCAAATAACCAGAAGATGTGATGTTGATACCGTCTACCTCGGAGGTGGAAAAGAATCCGATTGTCACTGTAGAAAATGAAATCTGTGATGTGGAACAAAGTGAAGGCACTTCTGGAAGCAGAAAGAGGTTAAAGACGGGGAGAAAAACCCAAAAGGAAAGTGATTGATCCAGATGAGAAAGAAAAAGTTCAATAAAGAATTACTGACATTTTTTAATAAAAAAGAAATAAGTATTTCTGTGATTATTGATATAATAGACTACATACAAAAATGCAAGGAACTTGTGTTCCAAAAGTGTTAACCCTAGTACATAAATTCAGTGTTCCCAATTCAATTCAGAAATCAAGAATATTTTGAGACCAATTATGATGAACACTGAAAAAGTAAAGATGCTGATGTCTGACCAGGTACTCCTGGTCAGAAGATTAGATCGTATAAGATATAGTCTTCCTATATTATGATTTAGATAATTTTAGTAGAACTACTAATAATGTGCTAAAGGGGCCTTTGAAAAAATAAACCAACATTTATCTGGAAGCAGAAAGGGAGCAAGTAGCCAAGACTTTTTTTTAAGAACTACTATAATAGATTGTAATCAAAACAGTGTGGTGGCGGCGGAACTGATAGCAGAGACTGTGCAGAGAAGATGTCCCAGCATTATTTAATGATTCTTTCTCCTCTAATTCTGAATGCCAAGTCTAATCATAAACCCACTCTTCTATATATACCCAGGACTATTTTGGGGGTAAGTGGTTAACTATTTGAAATAAAATTGGCACCGTTTCTCAAAGCACACACCACAACATAAAGACCAAAAAGGACTCAAGAGTCAAATGCACAAAAAGAAGCCAACATAAAATATCGATGGATAGATCTCTGATCTTGAGTTTGGCTTAGTTTGTTTCTGTATAATGAGATAGGGGAAATTTTATTCACCACAATTCCACTTATGAATGGAACTCATTTGTTGGACAAAATCCATAAAGTAGAAAAGGAGGCAGGAAAGGGGCTGAGTAATAAGCACTGCTCTGTGGGAGACAGGAAGAATTTTCTTATTACTCCAGCAAGGGAGGGGGGTGGGAGGCAAGAAGAGAAGTAAGAGGAAGAAAAACAAAGGAAGGCAAGGAGGTGCTGGCGAAGGGAGGGAGGAGGAAGGCGAGTCGAGAGGGGGTCCGGCACAAGGCTGGAGTTTGGGCTGGTTTTCAGTGATCTCTATAGGACAAGAGGTGCCTGTGAAGTATCTGGGTCATTACTAATGTTAGCACCACAAATGCCGTCTCTAATTCAGCAATTTCAAAATATTCCAGTCAAGTAATTTACCCATTACATGAGTATAAGAGCAGTGAAGGAAATTCTAAGAGCAACAATTAATGAATGAACTTTCTAGCCTAGGATCAAATTCTTTTTTTTTTTTATGTCGGGGTCTCCAAGCTCTAACCCATTGGCCATATCTGGCCACACCCATCAGCTTCTGTATGATCTGTCCCTGCTCTCTGGCTACTACTCACTGTACTCAATATTGTAGTGCTGAGAAGTGGCACTTGGCACACAATGTCTACAATATTTACTACCTGTGTGCCTCCTTGGTGGTGCAAGGGTTAAGTCTCAGCACTATGAAGCTATCAGCAGCCATTGAAGCACAAGTTCGATCCCAGCCAGGGAAGTGACCTACATGGTGCAACAGACCCCTCCTGTCTCCCTGCTGCTCCCCTCAGCAGTTTACTTCAGTAGATCCTCCTGTTCTGCTCCCTACTCTGTCTCTGGTAGATCCTCTCACCCCACCCCTCTAGCTTACACCAGTTCTTCTCTGCATAAATAAGTAAAAACAGCAATTAATAACAACATAAATATTAATCTAAACAACAACAAAAAATATTACCAGTTCCTTTATACACAAACTTTGATCTTTCCAGCTCCACATTAAAAAATCACAATGAAAAACTCAGAAACAAAATGAACTCAGCAAACTCAGCAACAAAAACGAAACACTTGACAAGTCTACCAAAGCAAAGAATAATACTCCAAGTGTACAGAAGGTTCTTCCAGATTTATTTAAAAGCTTCCAGTTAGCAACAGGCAGAGCACAGACAGTTCACTGAAGAAAAATATGAAGGACTCAGCGTGAACGGAAGGTCAGCCTCACCAGGGAGCAAAGACCAGCAAGGTCAACCAGAGTCACATCACAGCACCTGCAGCGCGGACATCACTGGGTTCTCCACGGCGTCCTGTGCTGGCGGTTGGCGGCACCGTACTAAAGCAGTTTGGCAATGTCCATTAGAGCCTAAAAAGAAAACAAAAATGAAAACCAAGGTTATACCCTTGAGTCCAGAAATTCCACTTCTGAAAAGCTCTCTCGAGAAATGACTTACAGATCCCCAAATGTAAATACATCCAGAAGCAATCATATCCCCAGGCCCACCTGGGGATATGTGTGTATAACTCTGCACACATCTCTGAGGCACTGTGTCCTCATGTGTAAAATAGAAATGAAAGAAAGTAACTGAAAAAAATGAAGACAAACTTGGGGGCAATGATCGATCTGAGGCTTAAAGCAGGGGAGGGGAAGGAAAAAGGGATCACGGCAGGGGTGGGAAGAGCCCAAGGGACTATGGTGATGGTGCATGGGGGGAGCGTGTGGGGGGGAAGATTTACCGGGACTACACCTGAGGGGAGAAAGTCAAGACTGTACAAGTGAACAACAATGTAAAAATATTCAACAATGATAAAAGGGAGCAATAGAAATAAAAACAGTAACCAGTCATGGGGAGAGGTAAATTCCAGTGTGATGGCCAACACTCATCTAGAAACCTGGACCGAATCTCAAATACTTCATTAAAGATCCTGCAGCAATTCCATGTCTAACCTGGAATAAAAATGTGTCACCTGAACATTTAAAATGGGAGAAGTGAGAAATAAGAGTTCTGAGAACTGGGACAGACCCTAGCGATCATGTGATCCTGTCCTCCTCATTTCGCAGAGGGGAAACTGAGGCACACAGAAGACCCCACATTTGGTTAAGCAGAGTCAAACTAAGAATGAAGATATTGGCAGATCTTTCCTGAAGAACCACACCCATTCCAGAGCCTTCTGGAAGTCTTCTCCATCCACTAGCATCTACTTCTGTTCTGGAACAGTGCAGAGAATGCATGATTGGCTGGGTTCAAGGAATCTTCTGTTCTGCAATTAGGTGCCAACAAGAGGCACCTTTGCCCACCTGGGCTGGTGAGCACAAATGAAGGGTGTGCCCGCTCGAGGCCTACCCCAGGGCTTGGCTGTCTGCAGATAGAAATTGGTTTCACCTAAGCCAAGAAACCAGTTATCAGATGGGAATGGTATTCTGTCATCCTGGTCTTGGTGACCAGAGGCCTGGAGGCAAAACTCTTTGGGACATACTTCCCTGATTAAACCATCAAGTCATCCTTCTGACGTAGGAGTGGAGGGAAGGAATGTGTAATGGGCCTCCAGTGAGCAAATCTTTCTGTGGCATGATGTTGGATTTGAGGGCTTGAATGCTTGTGTGCTAACAGCACTTCAGTGAACAGTGTCCTCAATAAATAGCCTGCCAGATCCTCCCCACATGACATGGAGGAGATGGAAAAGGATGGACTCCATTTGTACGTTTAGTGCTGAGGACAGAATAACGAGTGGTCTTGAGAAGCTCAAAAGAATTATGAGCCAAAGGAGATTGCAAATCTCCAGCTCTTACTCTAGGTTTTTATAAGGTGATACTTTCGGCCTTTTGGAAACTATTCAATTACAACCATCTTTGTAGGCAGAAGACTAGACCATCCAGTCCCATTAGAGGATCACAACCAATAGGTACCAGAGTTTAATCTGATGTACCAAGGAGAGGCGGAGAAAGAAATGAATGTTTACTGACTGCTGCGGTGTCCTAGTCATTTTTCAATTGTTAATTCTTTTACTCTTCCAAACCACACACGAGGCTGCAAATATTACCTTCTCCTTTTCAAGGAGAAAGGCAGGGATCCTGGAGGCCAAAGGACTCTCTGACCAGGGAGAGGTAGAGAAGGGAAGTGGGTCAGGGCTTGGAACTCTTTCTTCAGGTTGTACAGAGAACAAGGACAGCCTACCCTTAGATGCTAATCAGTAGAGTCGTGTGATGAAACTGAATATTTTCTTAAAAGAAAAATATGAGCCAGGAGGCACCCTCTGGGTTGTAGTTCATCTGTCAGACTCTAGTCCTTGCCATGCTTTTGACTCAGGGCCTTCCCAGCAAAGAACCTGGAGTTTTCCGCATCTTCCTACCTACCTCCTCTGGGTGTTTTCCCATAAGACTCACAGATGAGACCGTGATCACCTGCCTCCTGCACTCAACTGTCAGAACTCCATCAGGATGCCCTCTGCCCACAGGGGAGAAGTCATGGAATGAGGCATCTGTGCACAACTAGTGAAGCCAGTTTGAGTCTATGGTCTTGACCTCCTGGGGGTGTCCTGGGCTTTGTGGTTTCTTTTACTAGTGGTGACTCGTTGAAAATGCATTTTTGCCAATGAATGGGAGCCTTGAGGTCACTCACGCTGCACAGCTGTTACTCCATCTCTGTGCTCCACACTGAGTCGTGGGATGGAGCTAGCCACAGCCGGCAGCCACTGTTAACAATATGGCGGACAGAGGGCTAGAAACACTGATGTGTCGTGGTCACAGCCAAGGTAGAGCCTGAAGGACTGAGTTAGGCAGAGAGACCCTCACATTCTCTTAGCTATACTTTGGTGATTTGGGCACATGAAGCAATAACCCACAGATTTGCTCAGAATGAGACGTCAACCAGAGTTAGTCAGACTGAAGACTATGCATCAATAGTGGTTACGCTGGACACTATAACTGATTATCACACACTTAGTGGCTTCCTGTCCTTTAGTGACCATCGCAAGTTCATTGTCTTACAGTTCTGGAGAGAAGTTGGTGGGCCTTACCTGGCTAACATCAAGGTGTGGCGGGGGGGCTCCTTCCACACGCTCTAGGGGAGTATCACTTCCTTGCTTTGCCCAGTGTAGAGGTTGCTCTTGGCTCTGGGCCACTCTTCTACCTTCAAAGTCAGCAACAGGTGGTATGTGACCCTTAAGTTGCCATTGCTCTGACTTTAAATACAATAAGGCTACGGTGAGGACCAATGAGACTGCTTCTTGAATCTGCCCTGGACTGAATGTCTGTGACCCATCTCCAAGTTCATAGGTTGAAATACCAACCCCCACTATAAAGGTGGGAGGAAATAGGCCTTTGAGGGACGACTAGGTAAGCAAAGGGGCACCTCACAAATAGATTGGTGTCCTTTAAAGACAAGACAGTGTTTACTGCTCCGCTCTCCCATACTCCCTCACCCTTCTCCAACCTCTGCCCTCCCTGTCACACGCCCCCCTCCCCCTCCCTTTCTGTCTCTCTCCTTCTCCTTTCCCCACCACTTCTCCATGAGAGCAAACAGAGAGCTCTGTGCACCAGGAAGCTGACTTTC
The DNA here is from genome assembly GCF_000260355.1 of Condylura cristata. NCBI lineage: Eukaryota > Metazoa > Chordata > Mammalia > Eulipotyphla > Talpidae > Condylura > Condylura cristata. The sequence goes on along the minus strand of NW_004567139.1, from coordinate 6,045,986 downwards.
AACAGACACCATTATCTCCCGCCTTGACCTTGACTCTCCAGCCTTCAGAACTGAGAAATGCTTGCTATTTGAAGTCACACAGTCTATGGTAGTTTGCCAGAGCGTCTGAACTAAGATACCAGCAAGGTAGTTATGAAGCACAGTGAACATCCCCTGATGGAACCACACACCTGCTGCGGGGCGGCACCAGTGAACCTCGGCTGCTCAGTCTTGTTCTGGGTCCGGCTCTTCTGTCAATACCTAGAGTTGGCCATTAAGAGCTAGGTCCTTTCACTGCAGGCCCCAGTTTGTGCATAATGATGATGGGGACAGTCCCCTGGTCCTGCCCTGGGGCCCGGGTCAGCCCGGGGAGATGGCCCTACAAGACCCCTCCCCGTTCACCACTCACCCGTGATGTGCTAAGCTCATGAGTTGCTCTTGTGTTACAGTGTTGGTCTTAGTGTTCATGACACATTTGATTTGCTTCATATGTTCATATACAACAAGACCTGTAACGAGGACATCTGTAGGCCCACAGCTGGTCTTCAGCGAATACTTACTGGATAATATATGAGCAAAGAACCCAAGAAAGGAGGGGAGGGAATATGATGGGGCAAGTGAGAGTTTCCTTCTCGCCACCCTCAGGTGGGGCAAGGCCCGGATCGCGCTGTGTGGAAGATGCCTCCGGCCAGAATCCTTCTCACCGGAAAGGAGAGTCTTGAGGGCACGCTCATGGGCATGGACACCCTCAAAGGCCACAGAGTCAACCCCTCTACCCCAAGTCTCACGCAGTACAGAGGTAAGCGCCAGGCCCTCACCCCAGCCCAGTTTTGTTAAAGAGCCCATCGCAAAGTCACATCCTCTCAAGCTCCCTTTCGAAGGAAGGTTTCCTGCCACGCAGAAGCATCTAGTCCCCGCAGACCCTGAGGAGAACACGTCCCAGTTAAGCAAGTGAATGGGACAGGAACAACGTGCCACCCCAGCACGCTGGAAGAGGAGGCTGGTGTCTGGATTGGTAGTGACTAATGGCGTCCCGACCACCGAGAAACGCCGCCTCGACTGGGCTGCGGGGCTCAGCGGGTGGATCTGGGCAGGGCCAGGAAGGAGAGAAGTCTTCTGGGCAGAAGTCCTGGGCGCGGGGGCTGCTGGGACCCCTCCCCTGCTGCAGCTTTGGAGAATTTTCCAGCCAGGCCTCTGCCCCTCTGCGGCTGACCTCTGCGCTGTTTCCCTGCTCCCCTCGGGCCTCTCCCTGAGCTGGGCAGGCCCTTCCTGGCCTGGGAGACAGGAACCTCCTCTGAGTCAGGGCTGAATGAGTAGCTGTCGCTTCACCCCCAGCCCCGAGCTGGCAGCCGGAGGAGCCAGCCTGCTTTGGCCGCAGGAGACAGCAGGGCTGGGGCCAGCGCAGCGGAGGAACTGGATGTGAAAAAGCCAAAAAAAGTGTTTCTTCAGATTGGGTTTAATTGAAAACAACCACCCGCCCCCAAAGACTCTTTCCTTTTGGGCAGCACTCGGGTCCAGCATCTGCCTCTGAGTCACAGGAGGGAGCAGAGCTGGCACCCCAAATCCAGAAGTGGGGGCCTGGAGCCCAAGGACTCAGGGTAAGTCTGTGAGACGATGTGGGCCGAGGAGCTGCCAGCCCGCCCTGCCTTCCAGCCTCCAGCCCTGGAGTGAGAGGAAACAGAGCTGGGCCAGGCAGCCGGGATGTGGGGGAGCCGGGGAGCCAAGGAGGGAGGCGCTGGCTCTCTCCTCCAGCAGACACCCTCGAGCCCAGCGAGGGAGCTTCCCTTGCAAACACAGCAGAGTCTCCGAGGAGGAAAAGGCTCTTGCAGACCAGCCAGAAGGCAGCATCTGAGGCCGCTGCTGGCACAAAGCAGGCCGGGCTGGGCCTTCTGCTCTCCCACCCTCTGGCTCCCTGGGAATCCCAGGGCTTCTCTGACATCATGGATGGAAGTCAGGCCTGGCTTTCCAGTGTTGGGGCTGCCCCGCCCAGCTCAGCCTGGCCAGCTGGACCCTCCCAAAACGGGATCTCTTTTGTCAGCTGCCTTTTATAGAACTATAAAACCAAAAGTTCAAGTCAGAAGCCTTAGACCAGTCATCAGAAAGGCCAGGCCCCGCCGCCCTGCTCTCCCCGCCTCTCCCCTACTGTGCCGGCTCCTACCTTATAGCACTCCGCACGGCCACGGGCTTCCGGTGCCCAGTCCTCATAAAGATACTACAAACCCAAGCAACACATGAACCCCCCGAGGTGGGGGGTCTGGAACTGGGAGGACAGGAAGGGAAGTGGGGAGGTGCAGCTGCCTCAATTTGGGGAGTCCACGGGCTCTGACTTCCGCCCAGGGACGGTGGCTCATGACACTTGGGAACTTCCTCGTAGGCATCTACATTCTGCAGCCACAAGAGTAAACAGATAGGGTGGTGGCCTTCCAGGTGACCTGATGAGCAGCTCAGTTTCCAAGACAGGGGAGAGCAGACATTTAAGAGAGGGGTGACTCCTACTTTGTTAAGTCAGGACATGGGCCCGCGTGACTCCGCAGTTAACACAGGCTGCAGAAAGAAGATCGACTCTTCAACACAAAATGGGACTAAGATCCATTGATAAAGGTGTTTGTGACTCCTGGGAGGATGAGACAACTTGGACATTTTAGGGAGCCCCATTTATAGCCTGGGAAGAAAAGTCCAAGCCAAAGGGAACACACTCGAAGGCCCCAGAGGATGGCCGGGTGCCATGGGGCACCCCAGGCCATTGGACCGGCCCCCAGCTGTACTGGTAAGCATATAGTCTCACTGCAGCTTAAAGGATTAATGTGAAATGGAAGGAAAGGTGTAAGTAAACCATTCTCTGCTCAAATTAGATCAGCTAGCTTGAGCTGATAAAGAGGCTTTTTAAAGGTTTAACACACAGGACCTTTCTTCTCTTGGCCTGGAGATATTAGCACATCGTTGAGCATGAACATTCCTATGGGTCTCTCTGATCATATCAGGCTGTTATGTAACCAGCATTATGAGACTGGAAAGCTAATACCTAGGTCAGAGTCTTTATGAATGAGGTTGAGGGAGGGTAAGTGACTTATGCATGTTTTCACCGTTGATATATTCTCAGGCCAAGATGATTAACGCTGTTGCTCTTTTTGTTTTGCTGTTATTATTTAGCACCAGCTCACACTAAGCACTGTTCTGCACACTGAGGATGCACCAGAGAACAAAAGGACTCACTATTTTTGCCTCAGGAAGCTTACAGGCTAGTTGGACAAACTGATGGTAAGTAAGCAAACGATGTGAAAATGGTGCCTTTTCAGAAAGCTGTGATGAAGATGGTGAAGGAGCCAGAGGTTCTTCAGATGTCATGGTCCAGTGGTCAGACCAGGCCTCTTTAAGCACATGGTATCTGGGGTGAGCTCTCTTTGGTGAAACAGAGCCAGCCATGAGAAGCTCTGAGAGAAGAATTTTCCACGCAATAGGATGGCAAGTGTGGAGGCCCTGTGGCTGGAACTCTCTGGGTGTTTTGTTTTGGTTTGAGTCAGAGATTGATCAGATAGCTGAAGTCAGAGATTGATCAGTCAGTGGAATGAACAGAGAAGAGCAGAGTAAGATTCACTGCCCTCTTGCTATGTCCTGCCTGTCCCTAGCTAGAATTAATGGGTAACACTGACCATCTTGTCTAGAGTCTCTTGGAAGAAACTCACAAAGCCTGGTTACCTACCCAGGAAGCCTGCAAGACTCCGTCCATCCTGCCTTGCACTGCAGTTTGCTATCAATGATCCAAGCCTACAAAAACATTCACTGCCACTCAGACTTTGTTATGGGTTGAATGGTGTCCATCCCCAACATAGATAATGGTGAAGCCCTAGCCCACAGTACCTGAGAATGTGACCTAATTTGGAAAAACGGTCTTTGCAGATTCTATCAAGATAAGATGAGGTCATCAATGTGATGCAACCGCACATGACTGGTGTCCTTACAAAAAGGGGAAATTTGGGCCTAGTCACAGACATATCCGGAGGGAGGGCTGTGTGGGGAGACTCAGGGAAAACCCTATCTTCATATGTGTGAGGCAGTCCTGAGCCAAGGAACTCTTAGGGCTTGCAGAAGCTGAAAGAGATAAGGATGGCTCCTTTCCTACAGGTTCCAGAGGCCATGTGGCCTGGTGCCTCGTGTGGTGCGGACTTTGGACCACCACTCCTGTTCTAGAAGCCATGCAGTTGGCGGTGCAAATCCAGACCTTTATGTCAGATAGTTCTCTATATCCCCAAATCTAAGTCTCCCCACACCTGAATCCCACTAAATCCTTCCACTACCCTCTGACTCAGTCTCTCTGTCAAAAGCCCCACACCCTACTCTCTTCCCCAGAATGTTCCTTTCTGATGCAGATGCTACCAGCCTTCCCCTGGAGGCCATGGCATTCCTTAACTCTTCTCTCTTGGTGGCTCTTCTTTTCTTTTCATGGGCTCAGAGGGGTCATTGTCTCACTTACCCTACATTCCATCCTGACCACTGCCCCCTCCTTTGGTAAGTGAACCGTTGCCCCCTCTGACCTTTCCTTCACCTGCAGAAGACTTTGGGCCTGACTCTCCCATCTCCAATGGACTTTATTTGTCTCAATCACCAAAGACCCATCAATGGGCTTTTGCTACACAGGTCTGTGGTCCATCCTCCTACAATGACCTCTTCCTTTACATTTCCCTCCCCAGTCACACCAAGCCACTCACTAGATGATTTTCTTGCTAAATCTCATTGTTAAGGATCCTACTCTCCAACTACCACCATTCATTACCTTCCAGATAATTCCCTCTACTACTCCATCTCAGCAATTCTTTGACCTTTTTGTGACTATTCACACCTGGGCTCCACTTGGCGCCAGTCCTTCAAGCTTCCATTCCTTCTCATTCCTTAATCTCATCCCATAATCACTGCCTTGCACAAACTCTTAGCTTCCATCCCTCCTCCCAGCCTATTGAACTGCGACTGCTTCCCCTGACTGAGCTTGCATGAGTGTATCTGAACATGGCTGGAGGAAAACCTAAAGCAGTCTGTGTAGTGACATTTCATCTTCTCATGCTGTCCTTACGAGGGTCCCCGGCATGGTGTCACCCTCTTACTACATTCTCCTGGTGAACTCACAGTCCCGTTCCGAAGAGCTACTGTTCCATATCTCCCTCCCTGCATCCACCCCCTCACTCTCAGTTAATGATCTCACCTTTTATTCACTGAGAAAGCAGCAGTAGGCATGAGGGAACTTCCTCATCCACCTACAAATGAGTCAACTACCACCTCCTTGGGTTCTGCTTTCACTGTAGAGTAGCTCTCATCTGAGGTCTGTCCCACTGCTCTGATTACCTCCTCCTTTGCCAACCTCAAGCCTCTCCACAACCATCGTCTTACCTTAATGGTAATTTCCCTCTCTAGTGCCTCATTTTCATTGGCCTCCAAACCTATAGAAATATCTCTTATTCTAGAGAATCACCACTGCTCTCCTTCATGCCCCATGCAGCTTTATTTTCTTTCTGTAGACATAGATGGAACTATTGACAAATGTTCTATCTGTCTGTCTGTCTGTCTCTACCTATCTATCTATCTAGATATCTACCTATGATATAAATATAACAAAATTCTTTCCAGATATTACTTATACATCTGCCTGTATCTTTTTTTTTTCCACCTTTTGAGCTCCTCTCAACTTAATCCCACATGATTTATCTTATCTCAGTCTCTAGCCAGATTTAAAGATCAAGCCTCCAGCCTCACCTGGAGATTAGAACAACATTTGGAATGGCAATTCTGGCCATGGAACTTTCTTGGTTTTCCTGCTACCTCAAGGGATTATCTACTTTCCTGGTTTTCCTGCTACCTCAAGGGATTATCTCTTTCAGTCTTCTTCCCTCTGTGCCTCCTCTTTAATCCTGTCCTCTGAAGATTCATTTGCTCAGGGGATTTTTTCACTTGGCCCTTCTCTGGGTCTAATCAATATAGATCTCAACCCTAGAGCATGGCTTTAAATACCATCTCTGTGTTTATGAATCACCAGTTTTTATCTTCAGACTCAATCTCTCCCCTGAATTTCAGACTTGTGTATTCAACTGTGTACTGGACATCTCCACCCTGACACCTAGCAGGTATGTTAAATAGGACATACATACCCAAAAGGGAAATCTTAATCCTTTTCTCACCCCTCCTCCTCTCCCAAAATATGATCCTCTGAAGGCTTCCCCATCTCAGTAAACAGTTTTTGCAACCTCTTGATTCAAGGCTCCAAGTATAGGTGTCATCCTTGAACTCATTTCCCCCCTCCTACTCCACAAACTCATCAACATGTCTGCAGTACATGTTAATAGGAGGACCTGATCAGTACTATTAAGAACAATAATTCAGGGTGTGGGGAGAGAAGATACCAGAGGGAGGGAAGGACAGAGTATTATTTGTTAATCACGGTCAAAGATAGATTCTGAGAAAGTGACATTACGGCAAAGACTTTCCTGAAATATAGGAAGCCACGTTCTAGCAGAATCTTGGAGAGAGCAGTTCCCCACCAGAGGGAAAGACAAGCATGAAGGTCGTAATGTGGTCAAGAAGCAGCTGCTGAGGAGGGCAGCAAGGCCTGACAGGCCGAAGCTGGCTGAGGAGCTGTAAGAGTAGACATTGGCCAGATGATATAGGGCTCGCCCAGCCTGGGGAAGCCTGGTTTGTATTGTAATTGTTACAGGAAACTAATGAAGAGTTTTGAGCAAGAGAATACAGATGATTTATGTTTTATAGGAAATGCTGGCTGCCTGGCGGAGAACAGATTGTAGGAGACCAAGAAAAGAAGCAACAAGTCCAGCAGAGAGCTTATGCCATATTCTACAACAGGAGCCAGTAAATTTGTTCTCCAAGGGGCTGTGCTGTGGCTGGAGGTTTATGTCCACCTCCACCCCTCCCCAACTCATACATCAGAACTCCAATCCCAGTGTGATATTTGGAGACGGAGATTTTGGGAAGCAGTTTGGTTATGAGGGTGGAGGCTCGGCACATGGTGATTTTGCTCTTGGGCTCTTATAAGAACTGACATAAAAGAAGTTTCTTTCCCTCCTCCATCTTCCCTGCTCTATCTGTCCTCCTCCATCTTTCCTGTTCTGTCTATCCTCCTCCATCTTCCCTCCTCCTTCTCCCTCCTCACTGTCCCTCATCCTCTCTTGGAATACAAGGAGAAGACAGCTATCTATAAGCCAAGGGAGAGCTTTCTCCAGAACCCACCCATGCTGGCATTCTGATTTTGGGCGTCATTCAAGTCTCCAGAACCATGAGAAGCAGGGATTTGCTGTATAAATCCCACAGTCTATGGTGTCCTTATTTTAGCAGCCCAAACACACCGAGCAGGCTAGAGAGCAAATGTTTTCAGTTTTGCAGGGTCATGTCGTCTCTGCCCCAGCTCCTGAATTCTGCTGTCGCAGACAACATGGTAATGAAGGGTGTGGCTATGTTCCAAACACACTTCTTAGCAGGCGTAGGCTGGCCTTGGCAGCTAGGCCACCCTTCACTCACCTCTGTTCTGAACCACACATGGTGATGGCTCGGCTCAGGCCAACCACCTAGGCATTGTTTAAGGGGGGACGCTGGACAGTCTTGCTGTGAGTGGGTTAAATGTGGGACCAAAGGCCCCTTCAGCCTGCCACCTCATCACACTTTTCCTACAGGTGTCTCTCACTTGCCATTCTTCGGACAATACAAACGTTAATAGCCCTGCGATGGTCAACAGGTCGATGAGATTTTCAGGAGCACGGATAAGTACCCAGTCCATTTAGAAACGAGATGAATTGTGTCCAGGGGATGGCGGCTTTCTGTTGATAAGAAATAGCCCCCTTCAAGCTTCTCTCTCCCTCCTAACCAGTTGTTCACCAGAAGGGGGGCAGGGAGATGGGTCGGGGGCTTCACAGATGGAGAGACACCTTTTGCTTCGAACCACTGTAACTGCTTAGACTTGTCAGGGTTTTGTGCTCACACAGAGCAGATTGCCTGTTAATTGTTTTCTTGACAGTCTTTCAATTCTCTCCCTTTAGTTCGCCTTTCCGTGTGGCCTATGCCCAGGGCAGATGAGCCCCCTGTCCCAGGGGACAAGGAGGACCCTTGACGGACTCCTTCACTCGTAAAGGTCAGCTGTGACTGCGTTTCACAGGCAATAGGGAGAAAAATCTTCCTGTAGGAAAAAGAAAAAGTCGGAGAACAGAAGCGTCCACACCAAACCCAACCCACACCCAAACAGCTAGTCATTTAAGGGTTAGGTGGTACCGAATCTGTCCGTTTCCCCTGCATTTACCAAACCTCTGCATTTACCGAATCTCTGCATGTTTCCAAGGACAGCAACCACGGATACAGAGGGTCAGAAGCAGCCCTGGCACGCTGGGCAGCCGGCTGGGGCGAGCTGGAGGCCCCGGGGGCGCTGAGAGGGTGGCCTCTGTCCCCAGCCTCGCCCCCTCCCCTGTGCCCCTGGGCTGGTCCTGCGCTGGGAACACGCTGTGCCGGCCCGGGCTGCAATCGCCACGCGGTATTAAAGTGCACTCTTATAATGCTGGGCTGGGTGACAAGAACAACATGAAATAACACTACCCACCCACTGAGAAAACCGAGTGTGTCACACTCTTGTGTCATGGTTTTAAAAATATCCCCGCTGACGGTCCAAGCCTCAGGTGGGGTTGAAGGGTGTTCAGTGCCCGGCAGTGCCAGGTGGAAAATGTTTCCATCAGAACCCTGAGGCCGGGTGATGGACGTCTGTGGGCTGGGGCTCTGGGCACGCAGGGACGTGTGCTTCAGAAAATGGGGGTGCGTGGCTATTTCTTCACCCATTTTCTTCTCCCCCCTTTCTTTTTTAATTATATGTTCTTGACAAAGAGATGTGGTGTCTGGCACCATCTGGGACTCTTCTTCACCTCTGACCACAGAAAAAGACAGAAAACGTTTCTGGGTTCTCGGCATCCGTGGAGCATAAACCCAGCGGCGGGGCTTTCTGGGAGTGAGGCATTTAGAAACTTCGGGAGTGTCTGAGGGAGAGACTGGCTCTTCCAAAGGACTGGCCTTTGGTTCCCGTCGCTCTCTGGCTTGCTTGCCTAAAAGCTGCACAGCCCAGCCTGCTACTAGAATTTGGTCAGAGCACGGGGGTGCCGAGGGGTGGGGAGGCTTTGAACCCCGTGGTGCCGGTTCTTGTTGACTTTGGAACTCAGCACTTACAACAGGGCAGCTCTGGCAAGTTGTTTAACCTTTCAGCCTAAGTTTCCTGACTTGTAAAAGTGGGTAATAATAGCACCCATTCTGGAGGGCGATGAGGACTGGGTGATAGGACCCAGGGAGAGCCGGAGAGAAGGATCAGACATGCAGCAAGCACTCAAGCGATGTCAGTATGCTGCAATTTCAGAGTTTTCAGGATTACAAAGGTGTGGCAATAAAGCCTCTTGCTTGAATATCACAAAGGAAACATGCATTTGAGACTGCATGGTCTTGTGTCCCCCTGCACCCCATCTCTGTTCTCTGGACGCTGGCTTTCTCTGCTCAGGGGCCTTAAGGACTTCCTTCATACGCCAAGCACCCAGGCCTTGGCATCTGCTGCTTCTCTGGCTGGAATATTCCACTCCCAAATAGCTACCTAACCTGCCCCATCACATTTCTGTTTTTTGCTCAAATTTATTGGGGGGAAGACCTTGCCCTCCAAAACAACCCCCAGCCCCCACCTCTCCTGAGCCCAGTTGCTCTCTATTTCTCTTCCTTGAGTCTTTTTACCGCTACCTGCTTGTGATATATTTTACCTATTTGTGCATTTTATCACCTAGCTCCTCTACTAGAATGTAAGATCCAGGAAGGCAGTGTCTATCTGGATTTTGCTTACTGCAGCATTTATTATACCTACAATGGAGCCCTGAAGACCATTCCACGTCACCAAGATAAGTGAACAAATAAAATGTACACCTCACTCCCAGGAGAGAAACTTGGCAGCCACTTGATTGCAGTCAAAACTCACACCAGGATCTTCCTCCATCCTTCCAGGCTATCCCAGTAATGAAAGCTAACGGAAGAATTAAGGCCATTAGAATGACTCTGAACCTTGGGCTTGCATTGTTAAGTTTTACATGAACTAGCTTTCTACTTCAATCTGTAAAAGTTACATCTTAGAATCAATGCAATCTCCCCTAGCCTGGGTATTCTCAGCCCATGTAATATTATATTTGATTAGAGACATTTCACATATATAAGGAAAGCTTTGAAGATTATTTCCTACTTACCAGGTTCTTTTTGTGATCTTTTCCAAGAGTCTCAGGGCTTTTTCTTTAGAAGATTTATTTATTTGTGCACACAAGAATTGGGGTACAAGCCAGAGGTGTGTGTGGGGTGTGTGTGTGTGTGAGAAGATTCACCAGAGACAGAGTGGGAAGCAGAACAGGCAGATTGACTGAAATCCACTGCTGAGGGGGGCAGCGGAGATACAGGTGAGGCCTGTTGTGCCCTGTGGGTCACTCCCTGGCCGGGGCTGGAACTCTGCAGACAGCCCCATAGAACTGCACTTTAACCCCTTGCATCATCAGGGAGGCCCCCAGGCTTTGATAAAGCTCCCAGTAATTAGGAGGGTTTGACCATGGCCCTTCAAGCTTCCCCAAGGTCAGCTCATCTGAAATAAAGGGAGGTGTCCTATCTATGGTTTGACAAAATACTTCATGCTGGAGGAAAGATCTCTTTTCCATTCTAATTATGTACTATCCTCCAAATGGCACATATGAATATTCTTCCTAGAGTTTCCAGATTTCCGAATAATAAAGCAAATCATGGCAATAATAAAGCAAATCATGACATGTGAAAGAACTTTGACCTGTGGAAAGTTGTCAAGTAAGATACTGAGGGACCAGGCTCATAGGTATCTGAAGACACGGAGGTTATTATCATGTATCTGCTCTTCTGTTGCCACTCAGTTTGAGGATAGCTGAGTTGCCCAACCATGACTCCACTAGCATCATATACTGAAAAAGTAAGCCCCAAGTTCATCACTGGAAAAATCCAACAGGAAATTGACTAAATGCTCCCATGTCCACAAATCAGTACACACTTTTCCTGTGAATAGCAGAGCTCCGTTCTGGTCTTACCAGCAAATAGCCTAGTTTTGAAGGCGCATAACACGTCCTGTTCTCAGACATCCCAGCTCAGCAGAACACAGGTCTCTCCCATTCTCTGAAAGTAGAGTATTCCTGTGAAACTTTTTGTAAGCCAAATTGGTGTAAAGTGAAGAAGCAATTACCATTAATTTATATGGAAATTTTTGGGAACACTCCCAGACTCTAAAAATAACCTTCCAAAATCATACCAAATAACACATAAGCCCTAAAATAACACTCACACATAGTAAAAGCAGGAGTGGACCGATCCATACACAGCCCGTATAGTGTTGTTTGTGAGGAAGGTGTGATGGGGCAACCGTTTCCCTGGGGTGCCTGCTGCCTCCAGATTCTCTGCCACGAAACCAATGCGGACCCACATGCTGCACCCGTGCTGTGTCATACAAGCAAACACGATCTTCGGATTTCTTTTAGAAGCAAAAACAGGTATGAAGGTAGAATTCAGTGAGTGAAGTGGCATAATGCAGACTTTTGAAAAACAGTGCTTTATGTAATTATTTCAGTTTGGAAGAGAAACTTGCCTCATTCTGCTCAAGACTTGGTCTCACCAACAGGACCTGTTGCTCTCAGAACTTTCAGGATCTGGTGAGCTGGAGACACCATGTTCCACTAGGGACTCGATTGGTCAATGACTCTTATATGGAAATGGAAGTCTGATTGCTTTGTGGCTGGTGGAGAGAGCTTGAGCTCTCCCCATGGGCACTGAACTCATCACTGAATTCATGAGTAGTAGGCAAATGAGGCTAAACCTTCCCTAGTCCCTAACAGTCCCCACTGCTGAAAGTTGTGGGGTATATTTGTTCAAGGAATAAGCAGCAAATGCAGCTCAACACCCAAGAACTCCAGTAGGGAGCTCCCTCAAAGACAAGTTCATTCTTCAGATTCTCTCTACCGTCCTCCATCTCCCAAATTCCCTCAGCTGACTTGTGCCATGGCCTACTTGCTGGAAATATCTCCAGCAAGGCCCTCTTATGAGGCTGCCACCAGCAATATCAGACTTATTGGCAGCAATCACATGGCACTTCTGGCACAATGCCAAGCATTTCAGTCACCAGGCATGAGGTGGGTAGTCCAAATAACCATTGCTGCTCAAGTTGCTCTCTGCTGGAATAACCCATCACTAATTAAAGACCATCTGTTTAGACCATACAGACTCTCCTGCCAGAAGCAACCCAATGTCAATACATCACTCCAGTCCGTGACCTCTCTTAGATATTCACATGGAACATTTATGGGTGGGCTGAGGTGGCTACCCTCTGTGAGCCTCCTTCCTGGTGCATGGTTTAAGAAATTATATATAAAATTCATGACGATGCCATTCATTTTGGATCTTGCCAAGTTCCAGTCCTATATGCTCTGTAGTGGGATTCTGGGTCTGTTTCAACAAAAACAACTTGTGGAAACACTCCAATGTCTCATTTCTCTGTTTTTCATGGGCTCTACCTCAGTCGAGATGTGAGTAGCCTGTTCACAGGGAGCTGTGGCCAGTTAGTTCTTCCCAGTTGTCTGCATGCTACTCTCTCTCCTTCAGCGACAGACACATGCCTAGTGATTGCCTTTTGACTGGAAGGGTATTGTGTGTCTTCATTCTTGATGGTGCTCTCTTTATCCGTCTAAGCTGTGGTAGCTGAAGTCCGAAGTGCCTTCTAGCCAAAGCAGGTGCTGGGCCAGTGAGTTTACTCCCGGGGAAAAAGTGCATTGGATGAACTGTAGAATTAAGACTCTTAAATGCTGAGTTCACATCCTGATTCTACCATCTACATGTCAAGGGGATTGGGCAGGTTGCTTTTCTTTCCAGATCTCAAACTGTTCCTTTCTAGAGTTCCAAACTGTGACTTACATTGAATGAATGCTACATTGAATGAATATACATTGTTTAATAAAAATACTTAAATAGATTGACCCTCCCTGGTGGCGCAATGGGTTAGGACGCAGCACTGCAAGCTAGCAGCAGCTGTTTCAGCGTGAGTTTGATCCCTGGCCCCAGAGGTGACCCACATAGAGCAGCAGACCTCTCCTGACCCACCCGCTGCTCCCCTCAGCAGTGTACTTCGTCCATTTGCCTGTTCTGCTCCCCACTCTGTCTCTGGTGCATCCTCTCATCATCCCTGCACCTCTGGCCAGTTCTGTCTGCATAATAAATCTTTAAAAAAAAATTAAATAGATTGTTAATACCTACTCTTGACTTGGAAAGTATTTCTCCTTTATGCTGAAAATGCATCTTGTGAAGTTTAAAAAGAAGAACGCTGGAGAGAGTCAGCCACATGGTCTAAGTACTGTTGCTATAGCTTGACCTCTTGCAATCAAAGGGTTGCATTGAACTTGGCTGTGCCAACTGCAAGACAGCACATTTTGCACTTGAAAATTTTCTCTCATGTTCTTCCCCTTCCAGTTGATAGCCAAGTGCCCCAAACTTCATTTCTACCATATTTCACTCTCACCACCCAATATCTATCGCAATTAGATTCTCTAAACTAAGTAGCTCAGAATTCATTAGCACCACCTCTGGAAGGAGGCTTGGAAGTGACTGTGGGTGTTGGGGTGCCGCAGGGTGAGGGGCAGTAGAGTGACCAGCCCTGGGCACAGGTGAGGGGGACAGTGCTCACAGCAAAGAGGGACTCTGACCCTGAACAACCTACAAGGTGTCAATTGAGCGTAGAAGGGAATCCTGCTCTCTTGCACAAACATGTTCTGCTCCATGCCAGTGAAAGACCATGCTACATGGCGTTTGAAAATCCTCCAGAAGCGGTTTGCCCGTGAGAGAATCACACCAAGACTGGGACCCCAGCTCCCTGACTGTTGATAAAAGATTTCTGTGTGGGGCGTCTGAGCTGGGGGTGCAGAGTGCTCCTGATCACATTGCACCACTGTGGCGTCTGGGGTGTCGGATGTGTGTGTCAGCCCCGCTTGTGATGTTTGCAGTGGCGTCTGCTCCTTTGTGTACCGGCACAGCCAGGCTCGGCTGCTTGGGTGTGGCCTCGTTTGATTGCTCTGTTATCACCGTCATGGAATTTTTTTTTTTTAAAGATTTATTTATTTGTACATACAGAACTGGGGTACAGGCCAGAGGCTCAGGGATGGTGAGAGGCTTCACCAGAGACAGAGCGGGGAGCAGAACAGGTAGATCGACGAAGTCCACTGCTGAGGGGAGCAGCGGGCGGGTCAGGAGAGGTCTGCCGCACCCTGTGGTCACCTCCGGGGCAGGCGGGGATCGAACTCATGCGGAAGTGGCTTTAGCTTCTCAGTGCAGTGCTTTAACCCGCTGCGCCACCAGGGAGGGCCCGTCATGGAATTTTTAATGACTTTTATTAGGAGTCCACCTTTTCCTGTGAGCTGGGCATGCGAGTTATAGACTATTCCTGAGAACAGGCGCTAGCAAATATTTCTGGCAAAAAGCCAGGTAGTAAATACTTAAGGCTTTGAGGGCCAAGAAGGGGCATCAAAAATATTATATAGTAATTTATATAGTCATTAAGAATACAACCATTTAAAAATGGAAAAAAAAAGGCATCTTTATCTCCTATGATGTATAAAAACAGGTGAAGTGTTGCATTTGGTGGTTTAATGATCCTTGTATTAGAATACACATTTAATATGTGAAATATTCATAAATATGTAAAATATACTTACATTCATAGTTTTTGGTTACAGTTAGTATATTATATTTTTCTGAAATGATGTTTGTAGGCAGATTCTATTCTCAAAGAGGTTCATTTCTTTTAAAGATTTATTTTTATTTATTTCGGCATCCAAGAACTGGGGTTCAGGCCAGAGGTGCAGGGTAGGGGGGAGGCAGATGTGCCAGACGCAGTGTGGGGAGCAGAACAGGTGATCTACTGAAATTCACCTCTGAGGGGAGCTGAGGCAAGGGGAGCCGTGGGTGAGACAAGAGAGGTCTGCTGAGACATGTGGGTCAGCTTCCTGGCTGGGGATTGAACTCATGTTGCAGTGGCTGCTGGTAGCTTCATAGTACTTAACCCCTTGCACCACCACGGAAGTCCTATAAATTTCATTTCATTAAGTCTCCTTTACATTCAATGAAAGGTAAAGTTGTTTTTACAAAATTAGGTTACCAGAGAGCTAGATCTGATGGGGCCCTTCACCTCACTCGGAAGACAGCACCTGCCTCTTTCCTGTTCAACTCTTGTCTTGTGACCTGCACAATGCACACTAATTTCCCTCCCGATACAGCTTTGATCTCGCCATGCCACTGGCACCAGATCGTCGCCACATCCTCTCTCTGCTGGGTAATACTGCAGATATAGATAGAAATTTCTCTAAAAATCAACCCCGATCTCCTTTTCTACTCTTTGTCTCCCACTTCTCTCTTCTGCGTCCTCCTGTAGCACAAATTTCCCAGGTCGACTCTTCCAGAAAAGCATTGGTCTGGGGCCATGTGGCCTTCTGGATTTTTCTTGTGCTGCCCCTCACATTTGTGCTTTTACTTGCTTAATTCTCCCTATTATTTTGGAAGCCCCTCGGGGGCAGAAATTCCAGCATCCAGCACAAATAGCTTAATGACCCACTTTAACAGTGCCTCATAAATCAAAAGTACTAAATGAATAAAAAAATTAAACCGTTGGATTAAATAATACTACTCATGAAACTAGGGTTTAAGCATAAAGATTATTTCTTAGACAATGCAATTCACCTGGAATTTCTTTTCCAGAATGACTGGAATGATAGCTGTGTGGCTGACCTGATTATTTGCATTTTATCATTCAGTTTGCTTTCTTCCTTTCTAAACATGAGACTGACAAGCAGTCTGATTCTGCATGTCTGCCCTCCGAGTTTCAGGAGGTAGAAGTCTGGAGGCCACTTCTAGGGCCTGACTGATCAGAATCTTTAACCGGGTGTCTTCTTTTCGTCTTCTCTTCCTTCCATGCCCACTTTTTAAGTCGAAAGCTGACATGTTTGTTCAACTTCTGTTCTCCCTTCTTTAAATAAAGACCCTTACATTTTATTTGGGAAAATTCCCTTTTGTGAATCTCAGGTTCTGTGTTTACAATGGATCTGAGAATGGCACTCTGCCTAAGCCAACCTTATTAGCATATTGAGCTCAGTGATTGGCTCAAAGGTGGGTGTGCGATCATGTTGGTCCAGTGAGACTGAGTTCTGGGATTCTTGCTGACGCTCTTGGGAGGTAGCTTTTACTCTCTGTGTGTTTCACTCCAGCACATCACAACAATAGGGAGGAAGCCCACATAAAAGACAACAAAGTCAACCAAAGGGAAGGCAGAAATGTTTGCTTACCTTCCACTTGGATATTTATTGCTGACTGTCACTGAAGACAGTTTCAAGACTGGACTTTTCAGTCAATGCTTTGGTTGTAGGTGACATAAAAGTAACCATCACCTCGACTCTGCAGTGAGGCTCCTGGTTTAAAAGGAATGTCTTCAAGGGAAGGCGTTGTTGTCAACTGGGTAGTTACTGGACTAAGCTCTTTACATTTCTATTTTGCTCAATCTCTTCCCACACATCTTCTTCTCTTGAAGATTAAAGGCACCAAGAGAAGGATTAACTGAGTTCCCACAGCTGAGAAGATCCTCACTACACTAAGGCATCATTCTAAGCCAGTCCTCACTTTTACAGTCATCAGGCAAAGGGTTACTTGAGTTACTTTTTATAATATTTAGCAATATCTTACACAGGATACTGTGTTCCAGAGATTATTCTAAACACTTGACTTATAAACCCTCTCATTCTCACAACAACCCTATTAAGAATAATTAGCCCTATTTTATAGAAGAGAAAACAGAGGCAAAGAAGAGTTAACTGAGTCGCTTGAGACATTCAGCTAGTAAGTAGGTGAACTGGTCATTGAGCTTGGTCACTTGACTTCACAATCCTAACTCCCAGATAATTCAATAAACTTTCTCTTGCAAAACCTCAGGTAAGTGAAGAACATCTTCGTGGAGGCTTTGCGGATGAAGAACTTCATGCTATTAATCTTCCAAAGAAAGACAACCAGAAATGATGCTGGGCTGAGCTGGCCCTTTGGAGATATCCCCGATTGCTAAAGAGACTCCATCTTTGTCTACCACATATACCAGCCAGAGAATACCAGGTGCTCTTGGGAAGGTTGTTCTTGGAGAAAGACTGGACTGTGAAGGGTTAGCAGACAATACTTCTACATTGGGGTCATGATCTCCTTAGTCTCAAAGGAGGGGTTTGCTACACCGCAACATCCTAAGGCCAACAGATCTGACCAGTTTTCCCTTCAGAGGAGAACAAGACCGAATTGCCTGTCCAAAGTCCCCAGCTGTGAATGGCGGGACTGGTATTGAAACCAGTCTGCCTACTCCAAGTCAGGCTGCCTGTAAGCAAAACTATTATCTCTTAAGTTAGGTGCAGCGTTGTCTCACCCAAATAGTATTTCACAGCAGATGAACTTCCATCAGTTAGATGTCACAACTCTCACTGGGATTTCCCCCTTTTCTTTTCAAAACAAAAATCCAGTTCTCAGCTTGCCCATGGACAGGGTAAGGGAGGTTCAGGCTTTGAAGCCTCTGTGGCTATCACCGGGGTCTGGAATGCAGAAGGCCTTGGGGAGCAGGGCTCGGGGCACGCATGTGTGATGGGGGAACACCTGGAGGGTGGTGTGGGTGCGCGTGGGTGGGCACACCTGGCCTTGGAGGCAGAAGCTGTGTGTATGCCGGTGAGTGGCTATGAGAGCCCAAAGAGAAGTCACTGAGAGCCCCAGGGCTCTCCTTTACCCATCTCCTGGCTTGGTAGAGGCTGGCCCGGATGTTGCTGGCTCAACGACGTGTCAGAATTCTTCAAAGCCGCCAATCCTCGAGGCAAGGCCTTGGCTTCATTCAGGAACACAGGCATTTGTACACGGTTTAAGAGCGGTGTACAGGCAGCAAGCGGAGGATTATTAGAACTTGGATTAAATTCATGGAAAACGGGGCCTCTCTGGTGGCACAAGGAATTAAGTCACAGCACTATGAAGCTGTCCACAGCCACTGCAGCATGAATTCAATCCCCAGCCCGGGAGGTGACCACAGGGTGCAGCAGGCCTCTCTTGTCTCCCTGCTGCTCCCCTCAGCAGTGGATTTCATGGCTCTGACTGTTCTGCTTCCCACTCTGTCTCTGGTGAATCCTCTCACCCCCACAACTCTGACCTGTACCCCAGTTCTTGTATGACAAACAAATAAATAAATAATGGAAAAGCACAGCTAGCTAAAGATCTCTATGTTCTTTTTAACGAGTCTCTACGCTATGCTGCTTCAGGATGGACACAGCCTGCGGACATCTGTGTCATTTTCCTTGTGCAGTGCAGGGGAGATGTCTCAATGAATGAGCGAAGGTGTGAGGGTTAGTGTAGAGAAGAGCACAGTGTTCCAAATGGCAGTTGTGGAACAAAATAATTGAAACTGAAAGCCAGAGGGAAGAAAGTCTTTCCAGGCAATGTTCTCTGAGTGTCCAACATGCGGCCTTGCCATAAAGGTAGCTGAGGGTCTCAGCCTCCAGCCTGCAAGCCAGGGACTAGTGTGCTGCTGGGGTCTGGAGCCCATCATGCTGAATAGCCACCAAGTCAGAGCTCAGGGACAAAGAAGGCAGCTACATGCTTAGGCGCGAGGACTCCGGGGCAAGGTGGATCATTGCTTCCTAGCTGTGTGATGAGGTCAGGGGCTTTTTCATTGTAAATCAACTATCAGGCAAATTATTAAACAACAAAGTAAAGTAAGTTTCCTTTTCTCCAAAATAGTAGAAACTGAAGCATTTAAATCCTCAAGGGTGACATTGTTCTGTTTCAAGGTGATAACCTGACTTTGACTTATCTCTGGCCCAGGATGGGTGGGGGGAGTAGACTCAGAGCTTCCACCTGTCTCCACTTCAACAGCTCTTACCCCATAGGGACTGGGTCCCTATTCTATTCTATTCTGTTCTGTTCTGACCTATTCTATCCCATCCATTCCATCCTGCTCCACTCTATTCCATTCCAGTCCACCCCATGATGATGGAACTACAGCACGTCCTGCACAAGTGCCCTTGACAAGGTCTCCATCGATGACGTGGTGCCCTATCCTTCCCTCCTAGCAGAGGAGCACGATGCTGGCTGGAGTTCGTGGGCTACCTGTGAACTCTGACCCAGTGTCCCCTGCTGCTCAACATGCTTGCTCAGCCCCTTTCTCCCTGTGTGCACTCACTTGAGTAAATGGCACCCGGCTCCCTTGGGGAAGGTGGGGTGGGGCCATCACTACATAGCCTTGTAGCGGTGTCGCGTCTCCATCCTGGGCATCCGGCCTCTTTCTCATTCTGAAGATTCTGGAACCAAAAATAAAGCACCAATCTGACAACCAGGCAAGAGAGCATGCTTTTTTTTTTCTTCTTTTTTTAAGATTTATTCACGTATGCATACAGAACTGGGGTACAGGCCAGAGATGCAGGGGTGGTGATAGGATTCACAGAGACAGAGCAGGGAGCAGAACAGGCTGACTGATGAAGTACACTGCTGAGGGAAGCAGCGGGCGGGTCAGGAGAGGTCTGCCGCGCCATGTGGGTCACCTCCTGGGGTGGGGCTCGAACTCTTACTGAAGTGGCTTTAGCTCCTCAGTGAGGGGCTTTAACCCACCGTGTCACTTGGGAGGGCCTGAGATCAGCTTTTTATCGCAGCATCTGACCCCATTGTTGCTCCTCTGACTAAATTCGGGTGGAAAGACTGAGTTTCCTGCCATCACCTTCTTACTTTTTTGGGCTGCACTTCAGCCGTCTCCACGAGTCCTGGCAGCTGTGCCCCTTCATTGCCCTCTTCTCGCTGTTCATTATGATGATGAGCTGCTGGCTCTCAGCAGTGAAGTGCTGCCCCCTGGTCGCCCCTGTTCTGAGCTCTTATTTCATTGCTCTTGATGAGCTGTTTGAGTCACCGTGCTCCAAGGCAGAGCTGACGCTGACCTTGGAGAGGCCTGTGTTCTCTCTGAAGAACATTCTCTGGGCTGTAGAATTGTTGGTTCTTCCATACTGCCCCATGGACACGGTCCTTGGTGGGATGCTAGTCACTCTCCAAAGTGCCAATCTGGACTTTGACTCTGCTTTCAGCATCTGCGTGGCCCTTGGGCCACTTTGGTGCAACTCAGGGGATCGCTTGTGCTTCTCAGACATCGAGGCTGGGCATCTGTGCCATCTCCCATGTCCCTCCTGGGCTAGGTCCAGTCTGCCAGGACAGTGTGCCACATCAATAAGCCTGTTTTATCCAGGTATGTCCTTCCGCCTTACCCTAGCAATCTCTTGTGTAGCTCTGCAGACTCTCCCAGCTCCTGCCAAGCCCTGCTGGCCTGCCCTTCAACACGCATGGGGTGCGTTGCACCTCTGGCTGGGGCGTACTGCGCCTTATCTGTAGTGATTCGCCTAGTGGTCAGGGCAGCAGCTGGGGATGGATTCTGAGGGTGAGTGTGTGTCCTGCAGGGGAGAGGTCTGGGCACATAACTAAGCCGGGGTGTGGACCAGCCTTGGAGGATTTGGACATCTTCAGACTCACAGAAGACGAGCGAAAGTAGGAGCTAAGATATTGTCCTCGGTGCCTTGTTGAGTCAAGGGTTTGTTCCTTCCCGTGAGGTCCTGATGTCGCCACAGCCATCTTGAATTTGTTGGGACCTGAACTGCTTCGACCTGTTCTTCTGCCTTCTGTGTCTCATACTGGAGGTCTAAGCTGTGTCTGCCCTGTCACCCATTCCTGGCACAGCCACCATGGGCTGAGTTCCCTGGGAAGCCGACTCCTAGTGGGGGGTGATATGCAGGGCAGCTGTCATGGAGAACCCCTGGGATCAGCATTTGGGGACAGTATGATGAAGGAAAGAGGATGGAGCAGAAGGAAAAGTGAGTCTAAACCCACTGTGGTCCAAACCTCAGATGGCTCTGGGCTGGAATGGCCTTCTGAGTTGTCCCGAGTCAGAGGAATCTTGGACCTCATGTGGACTGGTCACTGATGAAGGTCCAAAGACTGGTGAATCTTGGGACCTCATGTAGACTGGCCCTAGAAGAAGACACACTCCTGGGTGAGTCATCTTCTGTAGAAGCGATTCTTCAAGAGGATGGCAGCCCAGGGCTAACTCAGCTCAGGCAGCAGCTGGAGAAACCAGGCTCTGTTTCTAGAAGAAGCCCCGGGACACCTCAAGTGTCTGTTTTGATGGCCACGTGGCCGCACATTTTACCTTTCAATGAAAGTGGGCACTCAGGGCCTTGACAAGGCTTAATTTGAACTGTGACCAGCCCCACCTTGGAGAGAAAAGAAGCAGTTGAGCAAAACAAGTCTGTTGACAGGACTATCATGGCACATGAGACTTTTGTGAACCAGACAAAGGGAGGGGAGGAGAGGGGAGGGGAGGGAGAGGGAGAGGAGAGGAGCGAGGGTGTGTTTGAGGGTGGATCCAGCCGAGCAAACCAGTAAAAAGTATATTTTACAGCAGCCCCAGGAAACTTATTGAGACCTCATAAAATAATGAGAACCAAGGAAACGACACTGATGCTAAGTGTCTCTTTCCCTGTTTTACAGACTGGGGTAAGATTTTATGAGCTATTTGGCTTTTCCCTTTGGATGCCTCTTTGGGAGAAGTTCCTGGTTCTTCAGCCAATTAATTTTAACTTTTGGCCGAAGCCTAAGCAGATTCTAAAATAGGATAATCATCCTTCAGGATTTCTGGCAATGTCCCTAAGATGTAGCCCTTGGCTAGACAGCTAACCCACAGGGAATAGGTGACTTTGTTCACCAGGGGTAGTGACACTCAGGTCCCTGGGCTTGAAAGATGAGATCTAGTGGGGGGAATATAATACCAAATGATCCATCGATACCTTCAGTGAGTTCTGGCCCCAAAGAACTCAGTGTACAAACAAGTCATCTGATAATATTTAGAAGTTTTGTGAATGCCAAGCCTGCCTCAGAATGGGGAAATGAAGCTGTCAGTTCTGAGAAATTACAGTTCTCTCTCCTTTGTAGATGATTTAACCATCAGTGTTGACTCATTCTAATTGATGAGACAAGAAAGGAAAGAGAACTCAACCTCTTTTCTCCATTGCCACAGAAAAAGGAAAGCAATGGCCTTTTCATGGGTCTTTGTTTGGCCCCAGGGCTAACAGTGGTGGGAAGAATATAGGTCATTTATTTAAAAATTTAGGACCGTATCCTGATCTCTGATGTGCCTCCCCAAGGAACGGCCTCCCAGGTCAATGTGTCACAGGCTCAGCAGATGGCTTTGCAATAGAAGCAGCCAGCAGAGGCGTCATCAACTCTCCAAGGTGCACATGGCTCTAGACCCAGCATGGGAGTCTCTCATCCTGTCGATTCTACACTTCGGTAGAATTGGCTATTTAAGTCTTAGATAAAGCACCCTAGAGACTTTACATCTTAAACTCTCACTCCATGTTCACTAAGATGGCACGTCTTTCCCCAGGTTGAAGAGAGTTATAGTAGAAAAGCTAATCTCAGGCCTTCCCTGGTGGTGCAGCAGGTTAAAGCACAGCACTAAGAAGCTAAAACCACTTCAGCATGAGTTCAATCCCCACCCCGGCGGTGACCCACATGGCACAGCAGATCTGTCCTGACCCGCCTGCTGCTCCCCTCAGCAGTGTACTTCATCAGTCGGCCTGTTCTACTCCCCACTCTTGTCTCTGGTGAATCCTCTCACCGCCCCTGCACCTCTGCCTTGTACCCCAGTTTTATGCATAAATAAATAAATCTTAAAAAAAAAAAAAAAAAACTTCTCTCAATCCTCTTCTCACACAGAGACAGTAGCTCATTCCTGAGCCCAGGAATATAATATTTTGGTGACCTTAAGCAAACAAGATTTGGCAGTAGCAAGAATTGCTAAGAAATTGTCAATGTCATCCAAAGGGCTCCCGTGTAAGCCCGAGGGTCTGGTCCACTCCTCCTCACATCTCTTCACTTCCCTAAACTCACTTGTCTACATTATTTCCTAACTTGGTCGAACACTTTCTTCACTATCAGCATGCTTTTTTTGGTGAGAATTAAGTGATTTTTTTATTAGGTGGTATATATCATGATAAGGTCTTGTTTGTGTGTCAATACAATCATTTAATTCAGCCCTGGACTTTGGAGGTTTTTACTTGCAAAACATCAGTTTATATGAGAGAGAAAGAAAGTGAGTGTGGAGAGAGAAGGAGGGAGAGAGAGGAGAAAGATGCCTTTTATAAAAAATGTCAACAAAATCTTTAACGAGGCTCAGTGTGATTTATTACACTCCTTGATGGTTTTCTACCCATGAAGCACATCTACTGTGTGCTGGATTCTGTAGGTTACCTGCTTTGCTGTCCACAAGGCCCTGTGTTGCTTGGTTGGGACTGTAGTTGTCCAGGAGATATATTTAACATTCTCTGTATATGGTCATTCCCAAATTGATTTTGGAAGATTAGTGATAGATGCTTTTTTTGGAGTGTAATTAATTGGTAAATGTGAACTTGGTGTAAATCTGTGGAGGGAAAGGTCTATTCTAAATAGCACTGGTTTTGTTAATTAAACATAAAGAAACCACTTGGAGAAAATTTTAGATATTATTTAGTTGTTATTTCTTGAGAGGGCTTTGAGATTCATTAACTGTTGGTAGCTAAACATGGCTAGAGACTTTGCTTGTCTTGATCATTCTTGTATCCCTCACTCTGCAGGAGCAGTGATGGGAGTGCATCCTGACCACCAGGCGTTATCTGGCAATGTCCAGAGGGTGGCTTTTCGGTTGTTGCAGCTAAGCATAAGTGATGAAACTGACACTGGCCTCAAGAAGCCAGCAGTTCCATTGAACACGGTACAATGCATGTGGCCGTCCATCAGAAAGAGTTATTTGGTCCCAATATCAACAGTTAAGGGGTTGAAGAGTCCTGTGCTATTCACCATGGATAAATGTTCTAACTCCTGGGATCTAAGGAGTGGGGCTAGGGGTGAGAAGTCTCAACAGGAGTGCTACTGCCAGTATGGGATAAATATGTGTTCTTTTGGGAAAAGGCAAAATGAAACAAGGCTCTCTACTGCTCACACTTCTTTATGTAAAAATCACAGGTGTACACACTATATAAAAATATGTGTATATGTACATATATACACATATATACTTATATATATCATTGTGACATTCACATTTCATGGAGAGTGTGCAATTAGGGGACAATAATCAAATAGTTAAAAGTTATTTTGCTAATTAAAAAGGCTGATAACTCTAAAATGCCATGCTTGCGAGTTCTCTCTTCCCACTCTCCACGTGATCTGGGCCATGTGACCAGGGACTATGCTCAGTCTCTGCCCACTACTTGCATGCTAAAGAAGAGAAATGGTTGCAGGACACTCTCCACTGCCTGATCTTTGGGTTTCTTTAAGTTAAAGACAAAACGATACTGGAAGTTTGGGGTGGGAACGAGAGAGAGCTAGAAAGGGTGGTGTGCTGGCAGCCTCACAAATCAGGTGCACAAGGCAGGGAGAGACCACTCAGTTCTCTGTCTGGCAGAAGTGTGGCTTTCTGGGTGCTGGTGGTCAACAGTGGGATGCGCAGGGACACATGAACCTCAAGGGATCTTAGATTTACGACAATACAGTAAGTCCTCATTTAATGTCAACAGGTTCTTAGAAATTGAAATTTTAAGTGACATGATCTATAATGACTCTGTAAGTAACATTGTTAATCTATGCTTTGTGAGGTCTGTTGCCTCTTGATTGTCAGCCAATAGTACAGCAAGCAGGTTTGGTAAAGGAGAGCAAACAACTTTATCGCTTGGCAAGCAATAGGGAGGAGGAGACTCGTGTTTCACAGCACCTCCTTGCTGGGGTCTGGGGAGAAGCTGTCCTTTTCAAAGGTGTGGCAAGGGCTGTCCCTTATGTTTTTGTGATTGTGGAGGACAGTGTATGCACTTTAATTATGTTGTGCACTGATTGTTTACCTCATTGTCATGTTAGGTCTCCTTCTTTAGGTGTGATTTTAGATTTTAGTGAGGTGGGGTCAGGCTGGGTTTCTTGCTTCCTGGAGGATAAATGAGGATTGCTCTGGCTTTTGCATTGTTGGCCTCTGTGGCTATCACTTGTGGTCTTGAATGCAGGAGGTGCTTGGCTGTGTGGGCTTGGGGTACGCGTGCTGATAGTGGCCACCTGGAGCGTGGTGTGAGCATGCATGCATGGGCGCACCTGAGCTGAGGGACCAACTGTATATGGGTGGCGTCACAGAGAGCGGGGTGCAGCACCTGGGAGTGTAGTGGAGAGCAGTGGAGAGCGGCTACTAGAGAAGAGCTTATAGGGATTCGTGAGGGTGGGGGAGGGGTCAAGCTGCTGTCTCCCTGCTGACTTGTTTCCCCTAACCGGTGGGGATGACCCCAAGGGCTTCGAGTTTCTCTGCCAAGTTGCCTGAATGGACACTGAACCTACCCAGCCTGGGGTATTTGCAGACATTTTCCTCCAACCCCCGCACCTGCGTTGGGCAGATAGCAGGTGATTTGGGAGTTCTCTTATTCGACATTTTTTTTTTTCTGTAACAGATCACATTCAGCTGACCAATGACTCAACTTTTCAGATGTTGCCCTGAGAGCCTGCTACATAATTTCCTTTAACACCAGCCAGGATCCCTTTATACTCATGAGCCTTGATATGAAATGATATTGAATGGAACAATATGATTGCAGCTATCTGGACTCTGGAAACAGGCTGTTCATCATTCTCAGCTATCTTTTTCCAGGTCTTCATGAACATTGTACGGGGTAGTAGAGGAAGCCTTCTGCAAAATGCGACTTGGTTATTGTAGTTTTACCCTGACTTTTAATAAATATGCTTTAGGTCATTTGAGATTTGTGGGTGAACCCACCTTTTGTTTAGAGTGATGAACTTAATTCTGTGACTTCTAGAACAAAGTCTGAATCTCCAATAAGCAAATATGGGCTTTTCCAGATGAATGAGTGAGTTGAGAGATGTTTGTTAATTCTAAGAAAGCCTCCCAAAGCCGGTGGGATAAGAGGTTTATCTGTGGTCAACTCTGGAAATATGTTTGACCCCAGAGAACCTTCTGGAAGTGTATGTAGGAATTTTAGGATGGAGAGGGAACATTGAAAGGACATTCATTATTTTCCTGACATCCTGTCTCCCAACATGGAACCCTGGAGTTTATACATAATAGTGCCTATTAAGCCACAAAACCTTGAGAAACAGGGTAGTAAAAAATAATGAAATGCAATATTCAGAATACATGGAAACCAATGATTTACTTTAATCCTGGGGACCAGGAATAATACACCTGCCATGGAACAGGGGATGGCATAATGTTGGCATAACTTTGGGGGTTTAATAATTTAGACCACATTTTATAGACCCTTTCCTGCAATTAATGCTAAATAAAGTCAACATCTTCTCCACCTGCTGTTTGAGCTGTTTGAGGCTTTTCCCAGCGCGTCCCTTCTGCTTTGCTACCCAGACCATCACAGTTTTGTTTAACTTTCTCTGCTTTCATTTACTTTCCCTCGATCATCCAAGGACTATCACGTGTGCTGTGTGTGGAATCTAGATTTCCATTCTTCTCTCAAAAGAGTGAAACTAATTGAGTCAGACCCTACTAGCCCCACGGGGGGGGGGGGGGGCTACCTTTGCATACTGAATGGATGAACATTTTCTCCTTTAATGATTTTTTTTACTTAGCCTACTTTCAATTAAAATGAATCTTAATTCACACACCCATTGCTGTTCTCAAATGGGATCTTTCTCAGGTGGACTCTTAGAGGTGTTTAGAGTTTTGTTAGTTTCTCTGTGTTCACGTCATGTTTAGGTAGTCTGTCATGTGGGTATCTTGCCTCGCACTGTGTCATGTGGGTATCTTGCCTCAAGGGTTCCTTATAACCACTTGGGGGTTCGGGTTGAAGACTTTAGGATGAATTGAACACTGGGTGGATGATGCGCTTGTACTTTTTGGAAAGGAACTATCACTTGCATTCTGGTTTGTGTGTCTCTTGAGTCAAGCTGAGAAGTTTAGGGAAACAAGTAATGCAGGAATAAGACAAATCTTCATTTTTCAAAATCAAGTTTAATCAACAGATACAATCTTGTCCCAGAGTCTAGGACCTGTGTGAGTGTGTGTGTTGCTTTGGTGGGAGGGAGTTGGGTACTAGCTATAAAAACCATTTGTAATTACTAGTTGATTCAAATCAGTCACCAAATTTTTCAAAGTCTCACCTAGATTCTTGCACTATTTGGGGCCACGTCGAAGCGATTAATTCACACAGGGGGCTGTTTATTTAATTGTAGTAACAGTATATATAGCCAATCTGTCTAATCTCCTATTTTGGAGCTTTTAAATCCCAAGTGGTGAATGGCAAGCAAGACTGCTAGTTTTATAGCTTCATGAATTAGTTCAGCTGAAAAATATTCTGCCGGTTTCCACTGGGAGCCAGTGGGGGTGGGGGGTGGGGGTAGAGTTCAGGCAGGACTGGTTAGCCAGCACTAATCAGCTCTTGGCCTCTAGCAATTCTCTGTGGCAGAATAAAGGGAAGAGATAATTATTCCCCTTAATGACAGCATCAATAGCTGCATTTAGAACCCTCTCCTTGAAAGCTGACCAGATTTGCAGAGAATTCGCTCAACCCTTCACTCATCTGATTTTGAAGCAAATGAATGTTCTGAAAATATCTGCTAGCAGGGTTTTGTTCGCTGGGACTCTCAGAGACAAGGAAGCGCCAGTGGCTTCAGACGGATGACCTTTCTCATATCTGTCACCAGCCTGTTAATAAGGGCTGGGCTTTTGCATCTTGCAGGGGCGTCTCATTGCAGGAATTAGCAAGGAGTAGGAGCCCCAAACCAGTTGTTGCTCCATTTTTTCTTCCTCAAGCTTCCCCCACTGCAGCCTTCCTCTCTTTATTCTGCCATTCTCAACTGCAGTTGGGGACTAGTGAATTTAGGGACAGTTGAGGGAGAAGAAAAACAGAGAAATAAGACAACAATGAGATTCCTGTGGTCACCATCTTTCTGGAAGGAATCGGGATTTGATCTGGGCATACGAAAGTGAATGCAAAGAAAACGTGCACCTTGGATAATCTATTTATCTCTTTTTGATTGATGGGTATTGGAAGGTTGGTGGATACCTCCGGGGGATGTGAAAATCCAACTATATTTTCACGTGACCATTGTCCAGAAACTCAGCGTTGCCGAGAGATCCTGAAAGCACACTCACTTGATCTCAGTCCTGTACCTGAGATGCTTCCCCCTAATTCTGCTTGTTTTTTAGGGATCCCCTCTTTCCTCAAGCCCTTCTGTCTGTACCTCGGCAACATGTGACCCCTCTTTGTATCTGGGATGAGCTGCTGACTGGACGCTAAGTTTATCCTGACCCATTCATTTTTGTAAAATTATTCACTTTTCTGATTAAACTTGTATTTTATTTATTTCGTTTCCAGATAAACAGGAACACACAGGCTAGTGTAAGGAATGGAAAGCCAGAGAAGGAACTGGGTCCCTTTGCCTTTTGTTTCACAGCCCAGAGGCAGAATGCAGGGCAGTGAGTGAGTCTAGAGTCTCTGGGAACTGCTTGGATTAAATTCCTAGCTGGGTGCCCCTGGGCAATTGAATTGACTGTTCTGTGCCTGTGTCTCCAATAATAGATGAGAGAAAATAGAATTACTTCGTAGCTTGTCACGAGACTCAATGAGTTATCATTTCTACAGTTCCCAGGACTCGCCAGCGAAGTCTCTATGTAAGCCTGTTTGTTTCTTCTTCCTGTTGTGAACTCACCTTCCAGTGTGTTCTCCCCTACCTGATCCTTCCGCTTTGCACTGGTGGACAGAGACTGGTTAGAACGTGGTGTTTTTCATTTTACTGAATGAATTCGGGGCACTAACATTCTGCCTTCATCTTGTGTACCTGTTTGCTCTTTTATTAGCATTTTTTTCGAACTTATTTTAGCACATTTTAAAGAATGGTTATGTGCCATTTTTTAAACGGTCCTAAACTTTCCTGGAAACAAGAAAGGTATTAATTCATGAATAGTCAAACTTTCTGTCTTCAGAGATATTTATAAGGGCGTGTTTTCTCTCCCATTTTATGATAATGATGCGAAAGTCTAACGTATCTTACCTTCCTTCTGACTTCCATAGCAAAAAATGGAGCATTTTTCCATATATAAGATTGAATAATTTGTTAGCTAGATATTGTAAGCTCTTTCCATTTTTTTTATAAGTTTCCATAATTGATGCACTATGTAATATTATGCAGCATTCAAGGCCAAGAGCTCAGCATGAGGATAAAGAGAATAAGTTGCACTTTTCCTTCATCTCATCCCACCCCACCCCATCCCACCCCATCCCACCCCATCCCAACCCATCCCATCCCATCCCATCCCATCCCATCCCATCCCATCCCATCCCACCCCACCCCATCCCACCCCATCCCACTGTGCCACAGGAATAAAGGAACTGTCCTGGCCAGCCTGGGATTCGCATCCATTCAAGCGCCCAGGAGCAGCGGCCCTTCAAGGGTCATCCTCAGAGGCAAGTGGCACCTCCTGGGAGGTGGCACAGGACAAGTATGACTTGGGCTCTGCCCTCTGGCCATCTTGCCGCCCCTTCTCTTAGCTGTGTACACTCAGCACCCTGCAGCCCTCTCTTTCCTCCCCACTTCCATTCAAGCCAGGAGTTGCTAGCCACCACGCCCAAGCCCCGTGCTTTTCAGTATGTTCCATGAATTATCCCAAGCATTAAAAAAGGGTCTGAAAAAGCAAATTTATCCCAGCGCTTATCCCTGAAAAACAAACACTGTATTTTCTATCACAAACTGCTCTGGGCCTCGTCCCCACTAACAATCAACTCGAGGGCCGAGGAAAGCCACAGTGAAACGTGAGTGGGACCCACGTCCTCATCCCCACTGGCTTCTTTCCACCGAGTGGCGGTGCCAGCCGAGCAGGGGAAGGGTCTAAGCAGGAACAAAGAGCTGCCGAAGATGGGTGGGTGAGCAACAGCACACACGACTGAATCGGAGTTTCTCTGGACATCTCGCCTCCCCCCCCCCCAAGGAGCCAGGCCCACAGGCAAAGCAGTGACGAGCTGTCTGCAGGGAGGTGGCGAGCCAGGAGTGTGCAGTCGGCGACTTCCTCTTCCACTTGCCCTTCCGCCTTTAGGACAGAGGAGCCATCTCTTGTG
>NW_004567139.1:6012985-6015683 GCF_000260355.1 Condylura cristata | reverse complement strand
TGTCAACACCAATAATCTATCTACAATACTCAGAGTACAAGTTGTAGTCATTTGAAAAGTTCTAGTCATTTGTCCATTTTGTTCCACCTCTTCTAACTAAAGAGGAAGCTGAGGGCTGGAGATTTGGGCACTGATGAGGGTTGAGGGAAGATAAGAGTCAGCATTAGCACTGGGTTCTCTTTGCCTCAAACCACTCTTCCCAGCATGAGTGTAAGTGACTTGAGAATGTCTCTTTACTTTAACTTAGGCTGATCCTGCAGTAACTTTTCGAGCATAGCCCTTGGGATTATTTATGTAAATTTATTAGAAAGGTTAAAATAACTTGTGGGTGTTGTTGGGGGTTGCTGCAGTTTCTTATTTTCAGAAATATTTCTTTCCAATTTCCTACACCAACACCAAAGTTGCAAAACTTGTATACACAGAATATGCATCAGAGACCCAGCTACAAGAATGAGAAGTTAGAAATAAAAAGGCCATCGCAGGTACATACTGCTAAATCCTGGCACATCCACAAATAGATAGGGCTACACTGCCTTTATTAAAAGGAAGACGCAAGCTGTATTCATAGACGCTGAGACAAGAGCCAACATTTGCTATAGCTAGATTTGGATTCTAAGAGCCTGATGCACAACCTTTCACTGGAGCTTCAGACCATATAGTCTGGGTGGTTTTCTGAATTGACCCTAAAGCTTTTTCCTCAGAACCTATGAAATTCACCTTTACGCTCTTCCAACTCACATAAAAAAAGTCTGTGATCGATTGCTCTGAAAAACAAAACAAAGATAGTAGTAGAATTATTTTACGTTTGCACGCTTAATTATTTGTGTGTGTATACATATTTAAAAAGTTCTGGGAAATCTATACACGCAAGCCATCTACTTCTGTCTGAGCAGTGGGTTTGTAGGATGATTTCCATTTTCTCTGTATTTTCGGTATTGTTGGGATTATGTCACAATTCATATACGTGTGCATAAGTGTGTACAAGCCCTAAAGTGAAAACTTTAAAGCTAAATAAATAAACATAGATTTAAATGCAGCATCAAAGCTGCTAGTTAGAGAGAAAACCCCATCAAATGATTTATTAAGACCTTGCCCTAAAAATACACCCTAAAAACTTGGTTTCCAGATTTTGATTTTAATTTTCTTTTCTACTTTTCAGAATGCACCGCGGGTAAATACCAGCTAGGCTCACCTTCCAGGTGCAGTCAGTTCTCTAACGGTCAGATGAAGAGAGACAGCAGGAGGTCGGGGGGGTGGGGGCCCCCGTTTGAACATCAGCTCCCGGGTTCTTCATGACCCTGGTTCAACCTGCCTTGATTTTCCACAGGGAAACTGAAGTGGAAATTACTCTCTTGGAAAGGGATTCTCAAAGTAGACTTCACTCAAACTCGGCAAATAATTAACTTTCATCCTCTCATAAAATTGAGACTGTGGCTGGTTCAAAGCCCAAGACCCCGGGCCTTAATTGAATTAACTCGGTTTTCCATCCTTGTGAAGGATCATTCCAAACCATAACATTTAGCGAGGGCTGCCCTTCCTGGCGAGAACATAGGCGCCCATTGAGAGGCGGATCGCCGAGTCAGAACTGTGGCACGCAAATTGGGCCTGAGTGGAAAATGGGACACTCGGGGAGGGGACAAAACCCTTTCTGTTCCCTCCCCTTTAAAGTTAGTGTGAATGCATCTCCACTCAACGGTGTCTCCGCAAAGAGAGAGCCTGCGTCCCCGGCCTCCTCAGCCAGGCACCCACGTGGCTGCTCAGACCTCGGGCCCCCTCCTCCGCTCTGCTTGCCTGGAAACCCACACTCCTTGCTCTCCTCCCACACCGCTGCCAACCGGTCGCCTCCTTTCCCACCCAAAATGCCCCTCTTTCCAGCTGTCGCTTCTGGCTTGGGACGTCACTAGGCCCCCTCTCCAGGTACAGTGCACTGCTCTGGAGTTGCCAGCCCTTGCCAAGTTCCCATACAAAGTTGTTGTGCAAATAGGAAGTGTGTGTGTGTGTGTGTGTGTGTGTTTGTGTGTGTGACATCATCCTCCAAAAAACGAGCCAGTGGAACCCAGACATTCTTCTGTTTTTGGACAGTATGTCAAACAACTTCACGGACAGCCACGCTGAAACAACAACAGCAGCAAACCCACAATCTTCTCTGACAGAAAGGACTCCTGATTCAACTGGAAGTGCCCTGAGGGCAGAGAAGCGTCTGGTCGCCTCCTTGCGCTGCTGTGGCATCTTGCCCAGTGACATGCGTGACTCAAGTGCTTGGGGAATACTTGGCAGATGACACATTGTCTGCGACACGAGAAGAGGCCATCTCCCAGACCTGAAACCTGGCAGCGGGTGTGAAAACATGGCCGTAAGTCATTTTCAAGTCTTGAAAGCTAAATTGTTCAGCAGTGAGAAGTGTTTTTCTTTTCTTTCGAAATCCTTCTGGTCTTGTAGGGCGCGACTCGTGCCTTTGAGGTAATCTCGTAAAGACCACTAACATCTCCTCGACCACAGAACATTCAGGCATGCTGAACCTTGGAATTAGTGACCCGCCGAGGGAAATGTAGAATTAAGTTCTAATATTGAAGCTGACACTCGGGCTTCATTTGGGGCGGTGCCGAGCAAAGTCTGTGTGGGACATGAAGTGCGATTTCGGATGCAAGGGCAGTGGAGGACAACCCCAGGTTTATTTTATTTGGATTGTTTCTATAAT
>NW_004567139.1:5996896-6012250 GCF_000260355.1 Condylura cristata | reverse complement strand
TCTGCAGTTTATCTCTTTCTCCTTGCACCCTGTTTTGCGAGACACCATTTTGGCACATGAAGGTGTGGATGGTGACTACCCAGTCTGCCCAAATGTAGGCAGCAGGCTATGATTGTGAGTTTATAACCCCCGGATTAAGTTCTTCACTGACGTGGAAAACTTGCTTAAGCAGAACAGATCAACATCCGGAAACTCAACCAGACTTTCCGGGGACCGGGTCTTTCTGATTCACTGTCTTACAACTCTTGTCCTGGCCCAACTGACCTTTCTGCTTTTCTGTTATCCCAATGTAAACCCCTCTACTCACAACCCTGGTCCTTAAAATCTGCGTCTTTCTGCAATCCATCTCTTCTGTCCCCTTCCCCCAGTCTCTTCTTTAAACGGTCAGTATGTTGAAGATGGAGCAATGGAGCATGATGTGTTATTGAGAGCAAAGCGACCTTTGTAAGAGATGACTTTTCTGTATAAATCGCAGATTGCAGAGTGTGGGTGGCTGATAGAGTTAGGAGCTGTTGATTGCTTTTATTAAGGAGAAAAAAAAATAACAGAGTTGAGAACAGCTAAACCCTCAGGACTCTATTCTGTCTGCTTCTACTTTTGGCGAGAAAGTGGCGAGAATAAGCCCCCTTGTGATCGGCTATGTCTGAAAGCCAGCAGGAAAGTCATTCTTTGCTATTTACCATAAGCCTGCACTGTCAACTCTGCGTGAATAAGAGGGGGTGAGATTGGGATGGAGGAAGCAGGTGCTGAGTGAGCACAGAGTGTTGGTGGATGCTACATGGGGACAGAGAGGACAGGAGGAGGCGATTAACAACACATCAACTGTCCTGACTGAGCCCCTTTTATGTGCCAAGCTCTTTCACGTGCTGTATGTCATTAAGTCCAGACAACAACCCTATGCAATAGGGTTTATTCTCCTCCTGATTTTACAGATAAAAGGTCGCTTTGTCCAAATGATGGAGTCTGGACTCGCGCTTGCTTCAGACTGAAGCTGCCCCTCACGTTCCGGGATGAACTTCGGAAGCGACTTTACCTCCGCTCACTCTTTGCTACCAGTTCTTCCCAGCCTTCTCTTTTTTATTGGGAACTTTTCTACAGGAACCTGATTCTTTTCTTCCAGAGCTAAGATGTGTAGAGCTAAATTGGGATAAGTTGGGAGGGTTTGGTGGCTCAGGGAGTTCTCCCTGGTTGGTAGAATTGCCTACAGCCAGCCTTACCCAAAGGACAAGGTGGATGTGATGTTGTGTTTTTCCTTGGGGAGAGTCAGCGTGTTTGGAAAACAACTTTAGGTTTCAGTCTTCTTTACCCTAGGAGGTGTCACTGAGGACACCTCATCTTGCTGAGCTACCTCCTTTCTATCTGAGATTGGTATCATGGAACTCACTGGAAAGTCTTTGTTTTTCCAGTAAGAGAAATCAACTCTGCTGGGCCAATGTCCACTCTTTCCTGTCTTTTCCGCCGTGCGGTGGTGACACATTGGAAGTGACCAAATGCAGCCAGCCAGAGTCGAAATCTTGGTTTTCACGACTTTCTAGCAACTTATCTTCTCGGAGCTTCGACTTATGCTTGTGTCCTCAAACAAGCAGTGGTAATAATTACCTATAATTACCTCAGAAGTTTCAAGGAGCACTCAATGAGATTTTCAGTGAAATAGCGCTGAACATTCCTGACCTATCAGAGGCCATCACTCTGTGTGGAGTACCACTCCTGATACTACATTTCTATGATTTGCAGCCCCACTTAAGGGCACCGCCTGAGACTATGGGACGGTGGGGCGGTCCCCAGACTGAGCCGACCAACCTGGATTATCAGTTGGTGCAGGAGTCAGAATGATCGGCTGTCACTGACAAACACATCGTTTCCATTCAAGGGGCCACTCTTTGTAACCCGCTGGCTGCTGTGCAGACGGCACCCCTGGTCTTTCTATGACAAATGAGTGTTATAGGCCTATGGTAAATGAGCAAATCCCTTCCCCCAGCTCTGATTCCAAGTCAATAAAATCACTGCAGTTCTGCCCCTGAGCCCCTTGTCAATCCTAGGCATGTACCCAGTTTTCACTTTTCCCAGGACTTTTTATTTTCTGAGATTGGTTATTTTATGCAGATGGATGGGGTGTCTGGGGCAAGGCATTGCTCATTGTATCCACAGCTCATATTTCATTAGATAAATACACTACATGGTGTAATCCAGGATCTGTTGGGCGCCCAGTCCTGGAAGAAGCTTTGAGGATAGAAGTCAATCAAATGCAAGCGAGGGAGAGCTAGAGACACTGGATTTAGTGTTGTGAATGTGCACATGGCCGGGAGACTTCTTTGTTTATTTACTCAGCTATTTCCCATGGGGAGAGTCAGGCTGCCCACTTAGCTCCATGCCTGCTCGAGACAGCAAGAGGGCCATCACCTCAGAGACAGAAAAAAGGTGCCGTTACCTCTTTAAACAGTCAAGGGTAAATCGCAGAAAAGAGGGTGGATTATCACTGGAATTATATTTTGTATGTTGAACATGTTCTTTAGCTAGAAATCCATGTTCCTAAAGATGTTGACCTGATAGCATAGGGTTCAAGGTTGTGTGGGGTTTCTCATAAGAGAGCGAGCTTCTTTAGATATAATGACTGAAGTTTATGAGTGGTAAGCAGAGGACCCGAGATGAAGGTCATGATGGAGTTCACCAGATTCAGTTGCTTCCTTTCCTTTCATTTTGGAGAGGGAAAGAGTGAGAGCAGAGACATGAGGCTGCAGGGAGAGGCCGGAGTCTACAGTTGTGTCAACAAATGAACATGAGTGCGTAGTTTTGCTGCACCAAATACACATTCCAAAAGTTAATGTCCTTGGTATATAAAGATCCATGCATAAACACTCCCCTGCAGAGGTGGGATCTCATATGTCTGAGTCATATATAATGTTATAAACCCATGTTACTTTCATAAAAAGAATCTAAATATATAGCAACCACCAAAAGAAAAAACACAATGACTGGGATATATGATCAATGGTTGTTGCATCGGGCAACACAATATACCTGGAACATATTCACTCTTTAATAACAGTGAAGGCAAGGAAAATTATCATGATTTTCACCTGTTAGTGGAGATTTGTAATGATTTTTTTTAGCTTGCACTTTTAGGGCAGGTTGAGTAAACGATTGTGAGTGACCCACTCTGTTTGCTTGAGCCAGCATCATGCCGAAAGTTGATTATGCCTCAATGATTCATTTCACTAGCTAGAATTTCTCTAACCCAAATCACTTGCATTTGTTTTCCAGTGACTTATTGGCTTTGTTTGGGGACATTTCCTCCCAGCGACCCCACGTCTCCCCAGTAAACTTTAGAACCACTCCTTCAGGAGAAGCATCCATCACACCAATCCAGGATGGGTTGGACTAGGAATCAGCAACACATGTGGGTGTTGCTTCCATCTTCAAGACATGATGCCTGGTGCTCAAGCATGGCTTGGTCCACCATGTCCTCACTTTCCAGAAGGAGTGACGCCTTTGGGGCTGGGCACACTAGAGCTCCTGTGAAGTGATTGGCTTATCCCAGTTAATAAATAATCATTGGGGAAATTACTTGACTCGTAATGAAAGCATGGCCCAAGCAAACAGCAACGAAAAGGTGGGCTCATGTCGATTGCTTCAGAATTGAGCTTCTGCTCCTCCATGGGGACCCAGGCACAGTTCAAAACTCCTGTTGTTGGCGGATGCCACTTGGGGTCCAGCCACCTGTTGTCCCCTCTGGCAGAATCTCTTCCCTCTGCTCCCTGCACCTGCAGCTGGCTCCACCAGTCTGTGTCCTATCTGGCCATCAAGCCTTAGTTTAGGGTTCACTCTTCCAAAAAACCCTTATAGATCCTCCCCCTGAAATTTAAGTTGGCTTCTAGCTTATGGCATCAGTTAAATCCCCTTTGATTAAACGAGAAGGCTCTCCCTCTCCTTTCTAAAGGTATCAGGCATGACAGTGATGAGAAGCAGCTCTGATATCAAACCCCCCATCACTGCCGTGCACCAGCTGTGAGACTGAGGGGGATAGGATTTGGTCTTCCCATAGATAGGAATTTCACAGGGTGCTAAAAATATATCAGCCATACAGTCATTGTGGGAATAAAATGTATGAGCACAATCAGTCCTGACTTAACATTGTTGGTGTCCCTCGGGCACAGTTTTAAGTGAAACCAGGTATAATGCAACCAAATTTTGACCAAACATCACCAAATTTCTAAATAAAGGCCCTAGGCACTTCTGATATGAAACACTCGTATTCATTCCATTTCCAACCCACTCACCCAGGGCAGGGTTTGTGGTGGCCAGAGCCTCTCCCAGCAGCTCAGGATAAAGGTGAGCCCCAACTCTGGACAGGGTACCCTTCCACAGTAGGGGTACACCCACAACACTCATTGGGGCTTAAACAACTGCCACATGCCTGTGACCTTCACATGTGCATCTCTTGGATGGGGCGGGGGTGGGGGGGCAGCCAGAATCCCCAAGGAAAGCCCATGAAGAGACCTGGGGAGAATAGGAAGATCCCACCCAGACAGCAGTCCAGACCTGGCAATGATTTTTTTCTCATCAATGAGATCATGAAATGACAAATGTCTTAGAACAAAACTGGCACATCACCTCAAGGAGTGCTGTCATTACGACTTATTCTTACACAAGCTGTTCCTGTGCGGACAGCCAGAATGGGCCTGTTTTATTCATGCTTTATCTGCAGCGCCAGAGCAGGGCTAGGTAAATAGTCAGTACCGGATACATGTTTGCAAAGCTAATTAAGTTGGGCTATCAGATCTGCTTTGGCCCAGCTCACCTGTATGGCGATATTATTCCATTATTCAATAGATGATTTATTTATTTGACTATCCTGGTAAAATGCTCTAATGCATCTTGGTTGATTGCCTGTTCTCTATGATGTTGAAGGGGGTTGGAGAATTTTTTTTTTTGCCTTCATGCTTTTTTGGATGGTAGTTTTTAAAATTTCAAGTGGTCTTCTGCACTGTTGAGGAGGTAGTGAGAATCTTATCAGGAGAGGCAGGAGGGATTAGGTTGGATGATGTTTCCTGGTCTGCAATTCATGATTCTATATCATTTGTTCAGCATACAAGAACTAGGGTGTAGGTCAGAGGTGTGTGAGGTGAGAGGATTTACCAGAGACAGAGTTAGGAGCAGAACAGGCAGATCTGTTGAAATATACTTCTGTGCGTAGCAGTGGGTGAGACAGGAGAGTTCTGCACCCTGTGGGTTAGCTCCCTGCCCAGGGATCAAACGCATGCCACAGTGGCTGGTGATAGACTGATAGCAATGAGACTTTACCCCCTGCACCAGTGAGGAGGCCCTGTGTTCACAAGGTACTTACTATGAGAGGTTAGATGAAACATTCAGCCTAACTGGGTTTCTACCAACAGTTTATATTAAGTAAAATGCATTTTCTTATGTTTAAGATGACTCTTATGATGGCAAATATAACTTTTCCATTTCTCTGAGTGTCTTGGGAGACTATAATGACAGGTCTTGGAAATGCATTTAAACCCACCAGACAATTCTTTGGTGCCATACCACATATTTTACCAGTCATTTAACGTGGTCAATTTTTAATATTACAAATACATTGTATAAAGTGACACTGCAATTTAAACAAGGGTAAATAATACTTCACAAACTTCAAATTTGGAAAAGAGAAAATATGTCCCCCTGCCCCCCACTACCCACAGATATAAAAATAAAGACTTTGAGATATCAGGAAGTCTGATTCCTAGTCATGGTTCTTTTAGTGATAAGATGGGATGAGGGACTTTCACTTTTCCTACATATGGAAATCCAAAGTGCAAAGCAGCCTTTTGTTTACTAGAACATAGCTGCCATCCCTTACCTCATGTTATTGAGGTGAAGCCTGCGATGGATTGAGGGGCACAGAGACCTGGGGATGAAAGGAACATTCTGATTAGGTTTGGCTATGTAGATGAATTCAGCTCCTGGGGAAAAAAATACAGGATGTGGGCTCCGAGAAAGAATTGTGATCAAGACATTGACCTCAGCATTAAGGCATTTGGGTGAAATTCTGCCTCCATCACCTCGTGCCCCTCTCCAGGACGTAATCAGGTAAAATCTTCCCACCTCGGGCAGACACAGCCTGTGTTCATGGCTGTATGACAGATGCTTCATTTTAACTTCCAATCAAGGAGCATCCAGTTCTCTCTGTGGCTGACTCAACTTTCTCCAGTAACGCATCCTGAGAAAAAAATGTTCTTTGCAAGCAAAGCAACGACTGAAAATCCATCAATCGATAGACCTTCCCTGCCTGCTCACTGAGGTTGCCTTCTGTGCTCTGTCTGAGATTGAGACCAAAAAGGAAAGAAATTTGCAACCTCCCTCACTGCCTCACCTTATCTAAATAGACCTGCCTGCTCCCTCTTTAGTGATGCCCAGGGCTTTTCTTACAGTATTTCACCTATGGAGATGGAGTCTCTCCTCTGTTAGATCTAAAATCCATAAAACCAATGAGCATGTCTATCTTGTTCGCCAGTTTGTTTTCTTTATCCCAGCCGCCCACAGCTTGGAGCAGTAGACATCCAGGACATGTCTGGTTCAGACCTGATTCTTGTTTTTATTTGAGTCCACTACTGGATTTGGACTGTGGCGGGGTGCGGCAGGAATCCAATGGTGAGCAAGTTCTGATCAACATAAGACTTCACATTTCTCATGGACTGTTGATGGCGACTGCATGCCAGTTCTTTTGGAATTCTGGTCTTGACATTTTTCTGCTAGTGTGAATATGGGTGCAGGAATGTTCAATCATTGTACAGTCAAGTGTAGAAGAACAAACCCCTGGACGGTGCTTCACGTTTACAACCTTTCAACATACGTCACGTTTCATAGGTTGTTGTCGAGTTTCAGAATTTCCTAAGAAAATTAAATGGCGTTGGGATGCTGTTTGAAATAGCAGAGAGGACTGTGCGTTCTTTCACCCTCAGGGGGAATCTTGTACTACAGGAACTTGGGTTCCATCCAGACGAGGCCCCCACCAGGTAAACGGCTCCGTCAGGTAAACGAGGCTCCTCCATCAGGTAAATGGCTGGTGGGGCTGGATCAGACTGCAAGTCTCCTGGAAGTGATTGTTGGAGCTACAACACCTCTTTCTTGTGTCACGGAGTTGTTCTTCTTTCTTTTCTCTCTTTCCTTCCCCGCTATGTCTTTTCCTGTCTGGCTGTGCCTTGTTGCCTCCTGATTGCATCAAACAGAAAACATCCATAAATTTTCTGAAAGGGCCTACAATTCAGAGATGCACACAACTCAACTTTGTTCATTTTTGATCCGGGTGGAGGAGTTCAGTCCCAAGCAGGAGGCTCTAGCTGCTCAGACCTCCGCAGTCA
This sequence comes from Condylura cristata, assembly GCF_000260355.1. Lineage (NCBI taxonomy): Eukaryota > Metazoa > Chordata > Mammalia > Eulipotyphla > Talpidae > Condylura > Condylura cristata. Next base: position 6,004,892 of record NW_004567139.1, on the reverse strand, counting down.
TTTCTGTGCTGGTTCAGTAGCCAGAACAGGCAGCAGGCAGTTGGGCCTTTTTTTCCTTCTTGTTCAAATGCTGTAACCGCCATGCTAAACTAATTATGTCATTTCCTAATTTATTTGGAATGTGTATTTGTAGAGTTATACATGTATATATCTATCTACACTTTTAGAGAAAATGAAGTCGATAGTTACCCCCTTTTTTTTTTTTTTTTTTTAGTCAAATAATTCCAAATGCAGCAGACCTTTACCAGTGGAGTAAGAGCCTGAAAAGGGTGGGTTTGCGTGATCCCAGATCTGATTTTATACCTCGCTTGGCTCTCTCTGCTCACTCTACCTCCATCCGGGATCCTACCTGATAAGGGACTGGGGCAATTGGCTCTGGTTTCGACTTAAGTCTCGCAGTCCTACTTTATTTATTTAGATTTTCGTTGTTTTTAAATATTACAGGCTTGGCTAATGCCAGCTTACAAGAGGAGATTTATATTTTCCAGATTGGCTGTCTTTCTTTTTCTCTGGTTTGCAGGGTGATAGGGAAGAACCATCCTGTAATAGGGACTCTTTTGTCCTATCGACAAACAAAGCTTACAAGAGGAGATTTAGATTTTCCAGATTGGCTGTCTTTCTTTTTCTCTGGTTTGCAGGGTAATAGGGAAGAACCATCCTGTAATAGGGACTCTTTTGTCCTATCGGCAAACAAAATAATAAAGGTGAAATAGGGCTGGGGTGAATCATTTCATCATGGAACTTAAGGCAACTCAGAGGTAAACTCTTGTCTAGCCTACAACGTTCGGGGAGCATTCATCTGCAGGCTCAAGCCATGGACTAGCCTAATGTATGGGCTGCTCAGTTGAGGCTCTTTTGACAATTTCTAATTAATTCAGGAGATAGTAATTCATCCGGGGTAGAAGCATAGATCTTTGAGTTATCTTCAACCTTGTATATGGATTTTTGCAATCAAAAACGTAAGTCATACTGAGAACCATGAATGAATCAAGAAAGAATTACATTCAAATTTCAATTGTACACATGGAGAATAGATTCCATATTCAAAGGACAATGGACAGAATTGATGAAACCATAACAGCCCCCCCCCTCACCTCTCTCTCTCTCCTCTCTCTCTCTCTCTCTCTCTCCCTCTCTCTCCTCTTCCTCTCCCTCTCACTGTCTCTTTCTCCTCTCTTCCTTTCTGTCCCTACAAAAATGAGAAAAAAGGATAAAATGTCATTTGGTGGAACAGATTGGAACCGAGCAATATTAAACAAACATGCATCCTCTACAGTGAAATGTAAATCTGTCTCAGCAAGGATGCCAACTGTAAATTCCTTTTCCTTCTCAATGGCAGCAATAGCTGAGCAGTATACTCTGGCCCAGGGATGAGGAGGGAAGCTTGCCCAACTCCTGGTCTTAATGAAACAGAGCCTTACAAAGCAAGAGTGACTTCTCTGGCTGGCAGACGTTCAGGCTCAATCAGAGAAGGGCTTCAGGTCACTTCTCCCCATCTTCTCCCTCTCATTCCTGCTGTCTCTCCTTCCTTTGTTTTCCCTCTTCCATCTTCCAACCCCTCCCCATCCCTGCCAATCCCGCTGCTGTTCTATCAGTGTTTCTGGGTAAAGCTCTCTTGATATTTCTTAAGGAGGAGGCCATTTTGACTGTGACCCCACCAGAGCTAAAGTATAGAATAGTTACCCTTCTCAAGTCTATCTTGGTAAGGTCACCTCAGATTTCCCTTCCTCAAATAGAAGAGCAGAGGCTGAGATTCTGCACCTTGATCCCTATGTGCTTTTCACATAGCTCCCAGGAGATAAACCAAGAGTTTTTCTGTGAGTAGAAATGAGGTTTTGTACCGTGATAAGATGAAGTGGCTCAACAGACCTTGAGGCCCGGGAAACTCCACAGCTGCTTGCGATCTTCCATGGCAACACGTACTGGATATTGCTTAAATGCATTGTTCCTAGAAGAAGACCCAGAGACCTGCCGGTGGTGATGAAATAGAGGAGGGATTTCCTTTCCTGACAGCAGTCAGAAGGATCTGGGCTTGAGGCTTGTGGAAATTTGATTGAGGGAGTACAGTGCATTGGTAGCCAAAAACAGTGCCATTAGTTTTGATTCTTTTAAAAGTAGTAGGTCCTTCAGCTGAACTCCCTACATCCCAGGACACCCAAGGTTAGTATGGGCAGATGATAGATCAGAAATTAATAAATTCACTGTGAACTGAACCAAAAACCCTTTGATATTTGAAAAGTCTTGAGAAATAGTCTTATTCTGGCTAAGTGTATCTGCCTACTGAGAATTTTACCCTTGTCATTACAGGTGGAAAATTATTTAGTTTTCTTTAAACAGTTTTGAAAAAATCTTGGGAAAAAATTTGAATAATCTTCTTTGGAAATTTCTCTTGATATTGGCCTGTTACACCTTTTCTTTTTTTTCTCCATTCTAACCGAAGCACCTCATGCTTTAATACATTATTTTTCCCCTTGAAATTGACTTATTACAGCTGATGAATTGACCTTCTAAAATATTAATTCAACCTCACTCCTGTTCCTTTCAGCCCTCAGTCAAATTGGATTAGATTTCTTCCAGTTGATAATTTCCAGTTCCAGTGTGTGAATCTAGTGAATCCAAACTTCTCAACCTGTCATCACCTAAAATATTAGTTTTAAATTGGATAATAAAGATACATTACATCTCTATCAGATGCAGATAAAATAGCATCACACCTAATATTTTTAGAGTCCTCTACATGAAATGAGTTTAGATAACTTCCAAAATATTCTTTCTCCCCAAAGCACAGATGCTATGAGTCACTAGAGATCACCACCTTAATGAAGGGAATTATGTTGGGGTTTGGGGGTCTCTGTTCATGATTGGACATGAGTTTCCAGTCTGACAAGTCTGTACAGCAAACACCACCCAAATACTCAATCAAAGAATTTAATGAAAGAAGTCTTTTCTATGGCACTAATTACTCCTAATTCTTTACTCTGTCATCTGTTTAGAAGCAGGGACTGGAGAGAAGATTTGCCTGATAAGCTATTCCATTTGGGGTAAAACTCCTCTGGGAGTTTTCTCTTGCATGTTGTTTTCATCACTTTGAGAAGTTGTTTGCAAGGTTGACTGAGAGCTACATGGGGAAGGGGAATGCTGAAAAGAGTTTATAAAAGGAGAGGACTCTGATCCAGGGCAGAATTGACAGTAGAGGAAGACAATTAAGGCATGGATGGGCAGAAAGAGTGCATTTACTTCCTAAAGCAAAAATTATGGAGTCAGCATGGTAGAAGACATGGCCTCCTTCTACTTGACATATTGTATAGCTGAGTAGGAGATCAGTGATGAAACAAGATGGCCTGAGTTCAAATTCCTGTAGTACTTAGTAATTGCATAATGTTGGGGAAATCACTGAATGTCTCTCTGTTTTACTTTCCTCATCTGTGAAAAAGGTTCAAACTCCTAATTTAAAGTTTTGTTTTTTTTTTGGTGAGAATTATGTACATATATATTTATATATATATATATATATGTATATATATGTATATGTATATTTGCCAATAATGAGTCTTTAACAAATGTTAGATACTCATAGTTGAATAGAACTTCTTGGTCCTCTGTCCAAGAGAGTCATTCACCCCAGCTCAGGTACCAACACGCCAACTGTAGCAACTATTGAATTAGCTTATCTGGTCTGAAATCATGCAGTTGAGAAATTTCACTGATACGTATGCTCTTTGATTATCTTGAAGAGTTTATATAAAATACTAGGGCTTATAAGCATTAGTGATTTAGGTGATGTTAGTCACCCACCTATCTACTTATCCAGTCCACACAGGGAGATTATGTGTTCTGTCCCCTGGCCTGGATTAAACTCTATGGGGAAATAAAGAGCAAAATGACAAAAAGTGCCCAGGAAGAAATCAAGGCATAAAGATGATTGAGTGATGAATATCAGCAATAGGCTTGCTAGATAGAATTCAGGAAAACCACTGAAATTTGAATTTCAGATGATTAATAAGTAATTTCAAATATAAGTGTGCACCAAATACTGCACACACTTTGGGTGGTCCTACTGCCACCCAAAGGAGACCTACTGCCTTCTTCCTCTCCTCTCTTATCTCTAAAGCCACTGTGAGAACTGGCAGGACCAAGAATGCCAGATGGGCCTATGGACAGGAACTTCAGAGAGGCTCCATTTCTCATGGCAGGAGATGTGAAGTCAAGAACACCTTCAAGAAGGTTTCCATGTTTTAGCCCTAACTCTACATGTGACACGTATTTTTTCTTGTGTGCACAATCTATTGCATATTATTCCCCTCACACCCACACTTATTTTTAACCAACAGAGTTTTTCGATCAAGATGAAGCATCTACCTACAATAAAACTATATCCAAGCTCTCCACAAGTTCCTTATAGAAACCCATGCAAAGAAGCGGCAAATTCATAAAATGCTTTTTACATTCACCTGTCAGGTGTTTACCCATATATTTATGCATGCATGTGTGTGTGTGTGTATGCTTTATATATAAAATAATGCTCATTCCTTAGAGAAACTATGGCTGATGGATGACTTCTTAAGTGTGTATGAGAATTAACTAGAACATCCCTACCCACTTTGAAGGTCTTGCACCTGAGTGTGTGTGTTCTTTTGGGACCTTACTGAATCCTCCCAGACTGGGTGGTTTCCTGTCTGGGCTGAACTCGCAAAACAAGGAGCTGCCGGAGCTGAAAATAGCACCTGGCACGATGGTTTGGGCTTTGACCGAATCTGGAAAACTTCTAGATTTTTTTATTTTTGGGGGGGGGAAGAGAAAACCCCAGCACCAACAAAGTATTGAACATATTGGCTAATGATGTCACAATTTTAGGGCATGGCAGTTAGAATTTCTCTATTCTGCTGCTTCTCTTATTTTACAAAGTTTCCATGATTTAATTTCTTGCTGTGTCATGAGGTCCTTCCACCTTCCACACCCAGCTGTCACCACCCACTGCTGGCAACCTTAATGCTGTGACACCACTATTAAAAAAAAAATAAAAAAAGCTTGAATTGACAATTTCAGGAAATGGGATGCTTGACTTACATGGCCGGTCTATACAGGTTTGTTGGATGAGGTGAAAACTAGAGTTTGCCATGGTGGCCAGCCACCCTTTGTTGGCTGAAATTTGGAATTGTAAGAAAAAAAAAATAACAGCAAGTGTCCTAAAACCTGGTAAGAAGAGTTAGATTTACTCCCTGCCCCCAAGGATGAGATTTTGATAACACATGGAAAACCCATTAGATTTATTTTGCTCTTTCTCTAGGAGACCCTCACAAAGTATCTAAGTGGCCTTTATTTGCTGTAAAAATTCCTGTAAAATCCTCCAAATCCCCATTCTCTCCCCAAATATTGTATCCTAAAAGACAACTGGGTTCAGTAGGGTTTTGCAATATTACGACGTAGGATTTTGTGTTGTCTGTCCTAATTAATTGTCACTTGTAAAGTAATTTGCGGTCTGGACAAGAGACTCTGTAAGTATAAATTTTTTTCCCTTCAACAAAATTTTCCACTGAGTAATGACTAACCTTTTTATTTCAGGGGAACGACTGGTAAGTGGTGAAGTGAGAAGCCAAGGTTCTGCAGCCTAGATTTTTGTTTCTATGGTCTTGAGCTGTTTCCATTTCTTTTTTAGCATCATCAGGCTACATACTTTTTTTTGGGTCTGGTTTGTCATTTCTCCTTTCACCACTTCTGGGTTATTTTGTGTTGACTGCGACTGCAGCTTTTTCATATCAGGTTACAGGGAGGCAGGGAGGTTAAGATGCGGGGAGAAGAATAACAACTTATTTTGAATAATAAAGCAAGTGGCTGGTTTTACTTTGACTACTTTTGATATAATAACGGAAGTCATTATTGAAGTCAAAGAGATATTTAAGTCTTCACATCCTTAAGATAATTTATCAATGACATTTTTTGGTTGGGCTTATTTCCATGAAGGATATCCAAATGTTAGTCTTCAAAGATAAGCTGAGTTTCAATCTTCTGTTTAGTCTCATGTGGACAGACAATAACAAGTGTTGACAAGGATGTGGAGAAGCTGGGAGCCTCCTAAGTTGTTGGCAGGAACATAAGACGGTAGTTCCTGTAATAGTCCACTTTTAGGTATTTACCCAACAGAAATAAAAACATGCATGTGCACAAAGACTTCTACATGAATGTTCTAAAAATGCACTCATGGAAGGCAATTATGAAAACTATCTGCTGTTCATCCATTGAAAAATAAAGTGTACAATATCTCATACAATGGAATGTTAGAACATGGATAGACTTTGAGGATATGCTAAAGGAGTGGCCTCTTTGGTGGCCGAGGGGTTAAGTCTCAGTACATCACCATTATGACCTGGGTTCTATCCCCGGCCAGGGAGCTGACCCACATGGCACAGCAGACATCTCCTGACCCACTTGCTGTCCCCCTCAGCAGTGTATTTCAGTAGATCTGCCTGTTCTGCTCCCCATTCTGTCTCTGGGGAACCCTCTCACTCCTCACACATCTGGCCTACACTGCAGTTCATCTATACAAAAATAAATTAAAAAATAAATCTTTTAAAGAGAATATGCTAAAGGAAATAAATTGTAGGTAAGAGACATGAGAAGAATGATGTGCATATATATATGTGTGTGTGTGTGTGTGTGTGTGTGTGTGTGTGTATGTATGTTTATAATTCTATTCATATGCAATATCAAGGGGAGGTCCATGTATAAAGACAGAAAGTAGGTTATTGGTTGCTGTCCATGATTTTTGGGTTCTGTCCATGATTATTACTATTGTTTTTCTAATCCTGGGTGTAATCCTCTGAAGAAGTTTATTAGCCAAACGATTCCAGTAGTTGGTCTCTCTAATTTAATGGAATCCTTTGGGTCTCTGTGTTTTTGGAAACTTTTGTGGGTAATTCTCACTAACCCAATTTGCTTTGCATGCCTAGGGTTTAATGAGACTTGCCATGTGAAATGGGAAAAAAAAAGAAAGAAAATGCCACCCTGGCATACAATTCTGTAAACAACAGACCTTACTGTGATCTGGCCAGCTTTTGGTCTTCTCTTGACAGACAGGTTCCTTGGGTGATGTGGTCTTCTGTCTACAGCCGGTGAATGCCCAACCCAACAGGAATGGCAACTGGCAGGTTTTCTGAGAGTCATTAGGCAATGCCGACAACAGCAGCTCCTGGCATTTGCAATGACGAGAGATTTTTTTCCTTTGGGAGAAGTTTGTAGAATACTGGGATCATGAGACCGAGATTTGTTTAAACAATGCAAGACAAATGAGGCTATTCATTTCTCTAGGAATTTGTAAAAATAATTAATCAGTAATCAATTCCTGTCTTTACTTCTACTGTGTGAACTTGACCTATGTTTACAACAGCAACTTATGGTTATTGTGTTTTATATATTACACCTTATAAGACAGCTGGGGAGTGACATAGTGTGACTCCAGAGAGTATGTTCGCTTTATTGATGTGCTTGCATCATTACGATGTCTTGTGGATATTCACAGATGTCTCCACAGACTGATGAGTAGCTGAGTGTCTCTACTTCAGTAAGAGGAGAAGAGGAGGATCAGAGAAGCCAGCCACAGAATGGCATCTCATGGGACTACTGTATCCTGAGACTTTTCCTGGTCTTTGTACAGGGTTGCGTGGTCTTGCCTTATGCTCTCTGCCCAATCCAAGTACACCATGGGACAATCAATGAGGCACCTGTGAAGGGCCCCACTTCCATTCAAAATAGAATGCACATTCATGGATTTCAAGTTCCCCAAAGTTCATAACTCAATGCTGTGCTTAGAGGGTTTTCATTCATTCTACACTTTCTTCTTACTGAAGAGACTAATAAAAACCCTGGAATAATGCATAAATTATCCCAATTTACACAGAAAATGCCTGGTAGAAATAGGGCTAGATCTTAAATGCATCTAATTTATTCTTCTTTTTCCTGAAAACATTGCCTTTGTTCTTAAAAGTTATTCCAGGAATTA
>NW_004567139.1:5957572-5996331 GCF_000260355.1 Condylura cristata | reverse complement strand
CTACAATGTGAGCTGTTTACACAAGATTGTCCTGATTGCAAACTACTATGATGCTCAATTATTGCCAAGCAGACTAAAAGTTTAGTTTATTTGCAAAAAGCAGTTGAAAAAACAAATCTCTCTTCAGCTGGGAAATGATCCATAGGAAAGCAAACCTGAGCCAAAGAGAGAGATAAGAGATGAAGTTGAGGTGAATTCAGGGGATCTGTTGGTTTGATAAGATGCTCAAAGATCCGCATAGAAGAAGGCCCTGGCTATCTTCTCATTGTGCTCTGGTGCTTATGAGGTTGTGTTCAGAAATGTGATTCACATAATTTTGAGAGTCAGTGGGAATCGGAAGCTATGCTAGGCTGCCTGGGAGTTCCAAAAAGATATATGATCGAGTGTCTGTCCTAAAGGGACTCAACTCCTACAGCAGGATGTAGGGACTTTGGGGGAGTCGGTGGGGAGGTGTTGACTCCTCAATTATGTCCTTACCCCTAAAGTCACATGTTGAAGTCCTAACTTCCAGTATCTTGGAATGTCACTGCATTCAATGACAGTCTTTCAAGTGTTAATTAGATTAAAATGAGTTTGGCAGGTTGGGTCTTAATGCAGTAAGACATGCCCATGTAAGGAGTTTCAACAGATTGGCTCACAGAGGAAAGGCCAGGTGAAAACATGAGGAGAGTGGCATCTACAGTCCAAGCAGTGAGGTCTCCAAAGAAACTAACCCTGCTAACACCTTCAGCTCAGGTTTCTAGACATCCATATTGTGAGGCAATCATTTTCTGTGTCAACCACCCTGTCCAGGGTGCTTTGGGGAGCCTGTTCTATCAAACAAATACAGTCCTTTCCACCCCACAACAATGATAGTCAGAGCTTTGTTAGAGGCCTGTGCTGCATCCAAGCTAAAAAGAGGGAGAATTTATGCTTTTGCTTGAAAATTAGGAAACTTCATATAGAAAAAGGGGCCTGAACTTTAGAAATAAATGGGATTTGAACTTAGACCATTTGAAGAGTAGGCCTTTTAATTGAAAGAAATAGGATAAATGATGTATACTTTTTTTTTTTTTTTTGGTAGGGTGTTTGGGATAAATAAGGACAATCCACATTGTCAAAACACATTTCTTAAAGGGGGAAGACAAACGGAGAAAGAGGACAATGAAAGAGGATCAGATGGGTCAAGTTTAGCTTTGAATTCTGGGCCAGACAACATGGAACTTGTATAGTTGTGTGCAATGGGTGTCCATAGCTTACTTTCAATTAATTATTTAACTTTTTTTTTTTTTATGTCTGTTTTGTGCCAGGAACTGTCCAGAATAACCTTGGGCAAAAACAGATCAGTCATCTTTGCCTTCATGATACAGAGACAGGCTGTTGATCATAAACATAATAAAGGGTATGTTTATGGTGTCAATGAAATGTGTTACTTCGATCATAATTGCATTGAACACAATAGACTTTATAGGAAGTTGGAAGAAATAAATTCCATTGGAAAATGAGTAGCCAGACCTGGGGTATCAGGAATAATGGGGGGAACGGGCAATTCGAATGGGGCAGTGGGAACATGTGTCATTGAGAAGACAGCTCAATTGGAGCAAACTGTTAGGGAGGAAATGAGTGAGGATGCCATGAGGTCATCCCAGGCAGAAGGGGACCACACAACTGTCCATTGACATAATAAATGGACACTGGTTCTGGCATGATGCTCTTTATACCAATGCCAGTTCTGCCTTCATTTACTTGCGAATGCTATGAAATGGATGATCTCAGCCTTCTGCCCATCAACAACCCTGTGAAGGTAGGAGGGACAGATAAAATTGCTCTTATTTTATAGATGGTGGAATGGAGTCCCAGACTTTATGAGACTTGCCGAAGGTCAAAATGCCAGGCCTGAGAGTCTCCTGGTGGAGGAGGAACAACACCTGCCTTTGGTCCTGGGCCTCTTCAGCAAAGGGCAGAGTCAAGTGCCCAGACGCAGTGGGTGGGAGCCTATGAAAATAGTCTTGTGACTTGAGGACTTCAGGAAATGCCACCCCCACCCATTCCACGGGTTGCATGAGACTCAGGAATTTCTCCCCTTGTGGGCCTCCAGGTCACGGCTGGTGCCTCAGAGAGAACGTTCATTCCTCACACACCATCTGGAGTCCTAATGTTGAGGTGGTGGGAGGATACTGTGACCCTGGTCCTTGTGGCTGGGTGTTTATTGGGCTAGGGCAAACAAGGATTTGAATACCAAGGAGGGTGAATCCCCCCTTGGCTGGGTCAGGATCTTGACGTTATCTTAGGACCTCCAGAAGGGCAGTCCAATTACTGTGTTGCAAAGTTGTCCTTAAACTGGTGTTGGTTTTTCAGAAACTGGTCAGCAAAAGTCATTTCTAATGTAAAATAAGCACAATTTGAGTCTGATCACCGAGGCTCCAGAATGGGCCACAAGACAATGTCTTTTCTTGGGGTTGTCGCGAAAGCTGCATCTGTTGTCCTTTTCTCAGGACTTAACTTAGAAGGGCCCTTTGGTTCAAAGAAATATAACAGAACAAGTCCGTCTGTTCCACCCTTTACATAACTCCTTTAGCCACCGGGCGAGGTACAACAAGCACTCGGACACTCACCCTTGGTGCTTGGCTGCCTTTCTGGCCTCTTTTTCCCCAGGCCTTCTGGGCTTTTGGCCCCATTGCATTGCCAAGCCTCTATCACGCACTTCTCCTGTGGGACATGGAAAAGGAGACGCTGAGTGAGTTCCTCCAAGTTATTTTTATCTTCTTCATAATGACCAGCCAGACCCCAGTTGTGCTGTAACTACCTCGTGACAAGTCCTCAGATTCAGCAAATAAGTGTGTCAAATGAGATTGAGACGCTAATTCTGGGCTGGAAGCTGAGGCAGATGGCGCCGGCATCTTCAGTCCCTGCTCTCTGCCCGTCATTCAGGGAGGGGTGGCTGGAAAGCTGGTGTGCTGTGGTCAGCCGTGGGTGCCTGTGGAGTCCACGTGTTTGGACAGGGGTCAGCCAGGATCCACTTGGGCAGTGCTGTGGCCTCCTGAAGAGCGGGCACCCCTCTTGTCTGTGGGGTCCCTCTAGCGACCTGAGCTTGACAGCTTGGAACGTGCGGGCTGTGCTCTCAGGCCTCGGGGTGACATTGTGGCCTACTGACGCCGTGTTGATAGTTACTCTTCCTCCCTCCCTCCCTCTCCCACTGGGCCTCCATCTCATGGTTACCTGTACAGCCGCCCACTCCCCTGACCCTGCTCTCCTGATGTCTGCCTGGGACGGTGGCCCAAGGACAGGGAGTAGGGTGCAAGAAAGGGGTGACATCAGAAGGTAGCACAGGGGTTCTATGTGTGGGCTCAAAGATGTCACTGTTCTGGAGAATACCTGAAGCTTGGTTCAGAAAGCCTCTGCTTTCAGGTGACTGGACGGCAGCAGGCCTGCACTTGAGGGGTGCTCCTGCTAGCAGGCTGGGACCCCCAGACTTGGGAAGCACAAGTCAATGATGTCTAGACATGTCTGAATTTTAGATAAGCAGTTTATTTTTGTTTTAGTGTAAGTACCTCTCACTCAGTTTTTGACTCTGGGTTCTTGTGTATGTCCTTTGTGATGCGTGGGACATGCTTATAGGTAAAAACAATATGAGTCTGGGCGCTTCCCTGGGGTTAGAGTCCAGCACTATCCAGCTATCACCAGCCACTACAGTATGAGTTCAATCCCCGGCCATGAGTCTAGTCCTGTCCCGCCCACTGCTCCCCTCAGCAGTATACTCCGTTGATCTGCTTATTCTGCTCCCCACTCTGTCTCTGGTGAATGCTCTCACCGCCCTTGCACCTCAGGCCTAAACCCCAGTTCTTGTGTGAATAAATAAAATAAATCTTTTTTTTTTTAGTAAGAGTTTATTGGAAAATCAAAATCAACTGGGCATCCCGTATTTTATCTGGTAACACTAATCCAGACCCTGTACTTAAAAGAAAAAGGGGAGAAACCTTGCTTGAGCTTTCATACCACTGGATATGAAGAAAAAAAAAAATATATATATATACACATACATATGTGATTATAATCTCAGAAGTCACTCTCAGTGTTCAGTGTTCTCTAAGGTGCTTTCCTGCCCTCCCTGCTCACACTCACTCCTCCAGGACTTGCCTTCTGGGGCTTCTTTGCCCTTTCCCCATCTCCTCCTCAGCTTGGTGGGTTGCAGCAGGCCTCACCCCCAGGTGAGCTCAGCCCATCCCTGAGGTGACCGTGGCCAACGAGGCCACTCACGTAGTGGAAGGTGCACACGGCAAGAGGGTCACGGCACGTTGTCAGAGCCACTGTACGTGTTCGTAGGCAGCATCTAGTCTCCACCTTCAACTCCCAGGCCTCCTCCCTCCCTTCCCTTTGTAACCTCAAGCGAGTCCTTGCTTGCTTATAGCAACGTTTATTTACTTTTATTATTATTATTATTTTTAAAGGATTTGTGTGTGTGTGTATAGAACTGGGGTACAGGCCAGAGGTGTGGGAGGTGAGAGGCTTCCCAGAGACAGAGTGGGGAGCAGAACAGGCAGATGCACTGAAATCCACTGCTGAGGGGAGCAGCGGGGAGACAGGAGAAGTCTGCTGTGCCTAGTGTGTCACTCCCTGGCCAGGGATCACACTCAGGCTGCAGCGCTGATCGCCTGAGACTAACCCCAGGCCACCAGGGAGGCCCTTTATTGTGACTTATTGAGTAACACTGGTCCCCAACTCTGTATGTTTTAGGGGTACAGACTCACACCTATTCAAAGTGTGTTTATCAGTCCACGTCCACCACCACAGCACCCACGATCAGACAGCTAGGAGTGGAGCCGCTGGATCACACAGTAGATCCTTTTTAATATTTTGAGAAACCTCCGTGTGATTTTGCATAGAGAATGGGTCAGCCTCAGTCTCGCCCACCAGTTTGGGAAGGTTCCTTTTATCCTCCTCACCAGCACGAAGGCTTCTGGCTGGCTGAGATGGGTCATGATCATAGGTGTGAGATGGCAGCGCACGGCGGTTCTGATTGCATCTCCCTGATAATCAGTGAGGAGCATCTTTTCATGATCCTGTTTGTTATCCATATATCTTCTCAGAAGCAATGCCGACTTATGTCTTTGTCCCATTTCTTTACTCCACTGGGCTATTTGTTTTCTCGTTGTTGAGTTATATGAAACCAAGTTTATTTATTTTATTTACAAAAAAAAAAAATTTTGTATGCTTACAGAACTGGGGTACAGGCCAGAGGTGCAGGGGTGGTGAGAGAGTTCACCAGAGACAGAGTGGGGAGCAGAACAGGCAGATGGATGAAGTACACTGCTGAGGGGAGCAGCGGGCGGGTTAGGAGAGGTTTACCACACCCTGTGGTCACCTCTGGGGCAGGCGGGGATTGAAATCATGCTGAAGAGGCTTTAGCTTCTTAGTGCTGTGCTTTAACCCGCTGCACCACCAGGAAGGGCCCTGATTATCATTCTTAAGTGGCATGTTTCCTCCAATTTTACTGAGAAACACAGAGGGTGTGGACCCACCATAAGTCAGTCTGGTACCCTATGAGTTTACCTGGCAACATGTTAGGTGTCTAGCGAGAAAGAGCCTATTCTAAGATGTCATTCCATACTGATGGAGAGGAAGATAGATTAAACTTTAAAGGTGACTCTTCCACACTAATCTAGGAAGTAAGGGGGAGTTTCAAAATTTTCTGTGCAGATGATGCTATAATAAATCAGGTCAAAGTAGTGGCCTATAAATCAGCAACTTCATATGACCATACTTAGCAACAAGTAGATGTTTGGTGGAATTTCTATTTTTATTCAATTTAACCTTGTTCAGATGTTATGAGATTAACCTAACTTACTGATTTATTCCTCTTTAATCAATAAATGCTCATGTACCCTTCTCAGAACCCCATGCCCTATCTCATAAGTTATTCAGCTGTTTTTGTGAAATCACTTTTTTTAAGAATTCCCTAATTTTGTATAATACAGTTTTCTTGACATAGTTATTTTTCATCTTTAGATGCCATTTAACTTTCATCAGGTACTTGCTCATTTATTTTTAAGTACAGATATAAGGCTGTCATAAATTAAACGTGGCTAATAACGTAACCACGGAAAGAAACATTCATAGATTTTTTTTCTCTCTTAGGTAAATATATGTACAAACACACACAATATATGTACATATATTCTCTATTGAATTCTCTATTGAATTCCTATTTACAGTTTTTTTTCTTCCATCTTCAACATCCACCCCCGAGCTTATTAGCCTTACATTTAATTATTATTATTATTTCATATAATCTTTAAAAAAATTTGCAACAAAGGACAGTTACGTTAGTCTGGAATGATTTAAGCAAGTTGACCAACACCGTGTGGAAGATGTTCCCTACTCTAGCCATTTACATCTGGAGAAATGTCATCAATGTTTCTCTTATCAACATGTCACTCACTGTTTATGTGAGTTTGTCTGAGAGAGGGGGTGGGGGGAAGAGAGAGACACTTTAGTCAAAGTTTGAAAATTCTATCTCAGACCAACATCCCCAGCTCTTGGCCTCTCTCTGCCTCTGAGTCTTTCTTGAATCTCTTTCTCATTGTTACAGTTTCTCTGTCTTCTCTACCCTCCTTGAAATTCCTTACCAGGACACCCGGAAGGTTGGAGACCTGTGGACAGGCAGACAGGCAGCGAACCAGTCGCATCTCTGAGCCACAGTGGCAGGAAGTGTGACCAAACAATTATTTAGCCATGTGCTTTCCATCTCTGGGGGTTAGATGGGTTACCTGCCAGCCGTTCATTAGTGAGTGTGAAACATCTTTGTTACCTCAGGCTAGTGAGTTAAAGACTCTCAGACTTTCTTACTCTGACTGACTGAGACAAGACGGCCCCTGGGAACAGCATGTCACTGAGGGAGGGAGACAGTCAGACTGGAATGTTCCCTGGAAGGACACACACTCATTTCTGTAATTGGAAACAGTGTATCTCACTAAAGTTGAGCCAGATATGAGATTAAAAATGCCACAAATCTATCTAATATTTCAACCAAGTCCACAGCCTTAAATGTTCTTTTAAAAAAATGAAGTCTCTTAGAGTAAGATGAGGATTTAATTCCTTTAGGAAGGATGCTTCCCTGTTGAACATTTTGCATCTTTACTAATAAAATATTAAAGAGATTCTTAGAACACTCCTTCTATATTTAATTGACTCTGGCGGGTCTCTATTGAATTCCTATTTCCAGCCAGTCCTGGAAAGCTACCTCCCACATTGTGTTATCACAGTTTTCTTTTGGTTCTTGTTGGTTGTTTTGAATCTGTATATCTCTACATCATTCCCAACAATCACCAAGCCTCTGATAGATTATGTGTAGTTGAGAATTTATGCGTTGAGTTCATTTATGTATTTACTTTTTCCCAAGATATATTTATTTATGCATACAAGCACTGGGTACAGGCCAGAATACAGTTCATCATGTTCTGTGAGAGGATTCACCAGAGACAGAGTGAGGAGCACAACAGGTAGATCTACTGAAACACCCTGCTGAGGGGAGCAGCAGGGAGACATGAGGGGTCTGCTGTGCCCTGTGGGTCAGCTCCATGCTAGGGATGGAACCCGTGCTGCAGTAGCTGCAGATAGCTACATAGTGCTGAGCTTTAACCCGTTGTGCCACCAGGGAGGGCCCTACATTGAGTTCACTTAGAGTAATAACTAGCAATCTCCACAATTTGATTTATGTGTTTATAGATATTTTTTTAAATAAAGATTTATTTTTATATATGCATATAGAACTGGGGTACAGGCCAGAGGTGCAGGAGTGGGGGGGTGAGGGGATTCACCAGAGACAGAGTGGGGAGCAGAACAGGTCGACTGATGAAGTATACTGCTGAGGAGAGCAGCAGGCTGGTCAGGAGAGGTCTGCTACCCAGAGGTCTGGGTCACCTCTGGGGTGGGGATCAAACTCACGCTGAAGTGGCTTTAGTTTCTTAGTGCTGCGCTTTAACTCGCTGTGCCACTAGGGAGGGCCCATGTGTTCAGAGATTGATCACTCATCAAGTTAGTGCTTGACATTCCTGCATAGTTGAAGTTCTCTTTCAAGTGGAACTACTTGATTTTGGAACTCCTGATATTTTGGGCTGAGTCATTCCTTATGATGGAGACTATCTTGTTCCCTTGAAGGTATTTAGCAACATCCCTGGCCTCCACCATTTAAAAGCTAGTCATTTATTCCTAGCCGTGACAACCCATATTACCCCCAAACATCATCAGGTCTCCTGATGGGCAAAATCATCCCCAACTGAGAACCACGCTATGGGATAATGGAAATGAATGGAACAAAATGAAAGTAAGTAGGGGAAACATTCTCTCAGTGTTGCAATTAGAAAACTAACTCAGCAAAATACTCTCGATCATGTTTAAATAAGTACACGTACATATTTCCTCAGTAACCAAATTGAACGATAGTGAAAGTGGTCTTTATGAAGATCAGACAGCATCACGCTTCAATTTTGAAAGATTTTAGTAGTTCTAACAAATTGCAGCAATCAGTCTGGAATGTTTGTTGAATAACAATAAAATGTCTCTACATATGTCATCAATTTTATATCACTCATGGAGTCACAGCCCAACTCTAAGAAATTATTAAATTTTTAGTTGCTTATCCTGCAAATTTCTGAGCTGCTTGGAAAGTGGATTTACACGGGAAGGAAAGTTGGGTACCAAGCATAGTTTCATTCCTCTCCACATCTTCCAGCCTCTAGCGTTCCTCATTCAGAACTTGCTGGTCCCTAACTGCTATGAAAATAAAATTCCTTCCTGGACTTTATTGAAAATTCACTTGATGAACGAGAAGGCTCATCAAAATATCATTTTATGCACAGAGAACCTAGAAGAAGACCTTACCGGGGAATAACCACACAGGTTTCTCTAAGCTCCGTTGTTGTCCTGCCTGGGAGGATGGTTTTCAGATGTGTCCTACAGTCAGTCAACAGCGAAGGTTAACTCAGTAGTGCCAGCTTGATAGAGCCAATGGCCAAACACCAGTTCATAAAACTAACACATTCCAATTGTTGGATATAAGAGGTTTCTGGGAGTGTGACTTTTTTCAAGACCATTTAATTACATACCCTGATGTCTTCACTCAGCCTTTCTCTAAAATATATTTTCCCAATTTTAGCATACCCCCCTTTTCTACTCTCAATTAGCTATTGCATTGGGCCTTTGCTTCCAAGCCCCATAAGTAATAGTAACTTAATTTTCCAAGCCATAAATCAGGTAGACACATGCGCCACAGCCCTGTTCCATTTGTTTTTAATCAGGGCCAGCCTGGTACTTAGAGGTCGGAAGCTTTAATTCAGAGGGCTCCTATGCCTTTTGGAGCGAGAAGTCTTTTGGCTTTCTAGAATTCCCTTTGTGAATGTTTAAGTATCCTTTTGGCAAACGGGATATATACAACATCTCATATGGAAACCTTCTCTAATTCACTGAGCTTCTATATAGCCTCCCTTCTAGCTGAGTTCTAAGATTAAAAGAAACATGAAACAACATCCCTGTACATTCTCCTGAACTTTAACGTTGTACTTATGTATTTTCCTGAACTTTAAAGTTGTATTTGCAAAAGATACGTAGTTTTAGAGGAAAAAAGATGCCAGGGAAGAGAGTTATGAGATGTTAGATTTCTAGAAGTCATTTCAATAAAGCAGTTCTAATCAGGAGCAATATGATTGACATCACTTAAGATTGAGCTTGTCTTGAGGAAGATAAAGAACCAAATAAAACCTCTGAAAATTCTTAAAGGCTCAGAGTTCCTAGCGACCACTGAATAGCTGGAAATGACCGTGGAGAGAGGCTTTCTATAAGCATTTCATCCCATGTGTGAAGAGAAAGGAAAACGAGGCCTAGGGAAGTTTTAAGCTCAGAGAACAGCCACAAGCCTATTAGTGCAAATCTAGAATCAAGATTCAGTTGTTCTATGCACTGGGGCATTAGATGTAAAATAAAGTCCAATAAATATTGCGTCATTCAGATGAATTATCCACTTACTATAACGCATGCAACTATTTACAAGTTTCTCAATTATTTACCAACCTCTCCTGATTCATCTAGATACACTGAATTCAAATTTTAGAATATCAAGAATCAAGAGAAAAATCCTAGAAGTTACCAGAGGAGTAAAAAAATAAAATTAGCCGGAGTGGATGGAGAATCACATTGACATAAGAGCTGATATTAACATTGGCTCTAAAAGATAATACGCATTTTAAATACTTGAAGAAAGTTTCTATAATTCTATAGTTTGAATTATTATTATTTTGAATTATTATTATAGCTTTAATTATTTATTTTTTTAAGGGTGGGTCTGAAAAGAGGATGACTTCTCTACAAATCATACGAATACAATTAAACTACTATAAACAGTCTGGCACTGAATTTCCAGAATGTACCCATGAGGAAATCAGTGAATTGGGAAATTAGGAAGAAGAGGGCAGACACATAGAAATGCAGAATATCATTCAGGGCAGCCAATGTGAGTGTAGGGAATAGCTCTATTTGTAAAGTAACTTGCAGAGCAACTTTGTAAAATTTTGTAACGTATAAAAAGGGCATTTTCCACAACTGAGCAATTCTTCACATTTGTCATCCTTCAGCAGAACATGCATCTGTGTGTAAGGATTTCATGACAGCAGTTGTTCCTACTAATGAAGAGAAATACTAGAACGGACCTAAACATCTTTCAGTCACAGACAACAGCTAGAAATCTGGGCTGTATCTGACCTATGGACTCCAAAATAGTAATTAGGAAATCATAAAGAAATAACCAAACATAGACAGGCCTAATTCAAAAAGACCTTCAGGATATATTTTTTTTTCAGTAGAATATGCCAAAAAAATGCATTTTTACAGAAAAATAGAGCATTGGACTTTATGTGTATTTGTATAGTATATATGAACTTATTTTTTTTAAATCAGATATTTATCAAATATTTGTGGAGTACCTCTTACTGTTGCATCATATCTAAAGACCTCAAGACATGGTCTATACTTTTGTAGAATTTATCTTTTTTTTTTTTTTAAAGATTTATTTATTTGTACATACAGAACTGGGGTGCAGGCCAGAGGCTCACGGGTGGTGAGAGGCTTCACCAGAGACAGAGTGGGGAGCAGAACAGACAGATGGATGAAGTACACTGTTGAGGGGAGCAGCGGGCAGGTCAGGAGAGATCTGCGGTGCCATGTGGGTCACCTCCAGGGCGGGGATCAAACTCATGCTGAAGTGGCTTTAGCTTCTTACTGCTGTTCTTTAACCTGCTGCACTACCAGGGAGAGCCAGTAGAACTTAACTTTTACAGGAGCCAAGCTACAATCAGATGGCGCCCCTTCTGTAAGCAGGATGCATATTCTAGAAAAGATGAGCTTAAAAGAAGAGAAAAATGGGGAAATGAGACGTGACCACATTTGAAGGGCTTTGGAAGATCTTGCAGAGCAGATGCCTGACTGAGTAGAAGTTCTTTGTATGAGTAACGCTTTGCCAATAAAGAATTGTAAGAACATTCCAGAAGGAGTAATAGAATACTCAGTGGGCTATAGCATGGGTGGGCAAATGTTTAAAAAAAAAAAAAACGCATTTTTCGCCAGAGAAAAGAGAGAACTGCTAAAGACAAGAAACATAATTAGATGTTTGCTTTCAGGAAGGCAACGGGGTATTTTGGAAAACAGAAGGGAGAGGAGCAGAACACTGGCTGGGATTTTGTGTGAATCCACAGGAGAGGGGATGCAAGGGCTGTGGAACCCTGGAAGAGGAAACTGATATGATGGAAATGTCAACTTTTTGAAAGACTCTTGCTAAATGATTTGGGGGCAGTTTCCATTTATTTATTTATTTACTTATTTATTTATAAAGGTTTATTTATTTACTCATATAGAACAGGGGTACAAGCCAGAGGTGCAGGGGTGATGAGAGACTTCACCAGAGGCAGAGTGGGGAGCAGAACAGGCAGATCGACAAAGTCCACTGCTGAGGGGAGCAGCGGGCGGGTCAGGAGTGGTCTGTTGCGCGATGTGGGTCATCTCTGGGGCCGGGGATCGAACGCGCACTGAAGTAGCTGCTGCCAGCTTGCAGTGCTGCGTCCTAACCCGCTGCACCAACTGGACGGGCCCTACTCAGTCATTTTTACCCTTTCCTCCCTCTTGCCCGCGAGGTTGTGGCCTTCAATAGCTTAAAGAATGGTCTCACCACCCTTTGTCTGCAAGACGCTGCTGTCCATGCCGGCCTTTGGGAAGGAGAGGGGAGCTGGGCCGAGCCCAGCTGGGGAAGTCTCCCTTCCAGATGTCCTGGGGGGCTGCGATCTCGTCCCAGCTCTCCTGGCATCCAGGGACGATACTCCCACAAACAGATGCCTTCTGCTACACCATGGGGAGTCTTGTAATTGGCTTGGCATCCAACTGCTCACCACAAGCTGGCAGAGGCCAGTGGCACGCAGAGAAAGACGTGTCTGTGGGCATGACCCTCTGCACAGCCGTGGTCTCGAGCTGGGGGCGGCGACAGGGTGGAGGGCCGCTGGGACCCGGAGCCACCGGGAGGCGCTGGAGAGGGCTGAGGTTTGGTTTGTATTAACACCTCCTGGCTTGGCCTGCTTTGGCTTCTTCACTAAACCTCAGAAGGGTGAATTATAAGGCTGGAAATGTTGCAAGAAAAGACCTCCTGGGGACACTTTCCCAGTCCTCGCCTGGCCGGGGGACCTTGGTCTGTCCCGTGTGAGTCTCGTCTGTGCAGGTCCAGCTTTTGGCCTTCACTGTGCCAGAGAAAGGCACAGCTCAAAGAAAGCCACTCTTTATGAGCGCCTAGAAACTGCGCGGGATTTTTTGCAACCGCTTAATGAAGTTTAAAAAATAATCGTTTGTGGAGTTACTCAGTTTACCGGGCCCCTCCCACGTCTACCTGTTAGGTTAAACTTGTGCTTATGTCTTTTGTCAAAAAAATAATAATTTTGAAAAGGAAGGTCAGCGAGCAGAGTGGTGCGAGTGGGTTTTTATGTGCGTATATCCATCCTCGGGACTTCGCTCCCCTCACACGGATGGCGCGAGTCAGGCCACGTGGCTGATCTGTGTTGGGGGTCACCGTGCACGTGGTGCCGGGGAGCAGGGAGCCGCTCCCAGGCCGGGAGCCCCGTTTGCTTCCAGCTCGCTTTACTCCACGTTCTTGATCCTCTGAAGTCCAACACACAACACACACAGCTCTTAAAATGACTTTTTCTTTTCCTCTCTTGTATCCCTCGTGTTTCTGCTTCTTTCCTTCCCCTGACCCCCTGGGGACGCTCGTAAGCCCGGACCCTGTAAGAGTAAACGCTGACTGGCTACTTGAGTCACTTCACTGTGCTGGGTTTTGGAGAGATGAGGTGCCGCTTCCAAACAACATGGTCGCCATTAAAAAATACAAACATGGATGAAATTAAAAAGAAAAGGAGTGAAGGGAAGACGTGAGAGAGCGGATATGTGTGTGTGAGAGAGGGAGAGGGTGGAAGAAAGAGAGGGTGACAGAAGGAAGAAAGGGGAAGGGGAGACAGAGAGAAGAGAGAGCAGGAGAGAGAAGGAGCTGGGCAGGAGGGAGGAAGCAAGATGCTGGAAGTGCTGGGGGGAGTGATACTTGCTTGCAGGTAAGTGACATGAGCTATTAAAAAGAAAACAAGACTGGCCCTCCCTGGTGGCCCAACAGATTAAGATGCAGCACTGCAAGCTGGACGCTGAGGCTTCAGTGTGAGCTCAACCCCCGCCCCAGAGGTGACCCACAGGGCGCTGCAGACCTCTCCTGCCTCCCCGCTACTCCCCTCAGCAGTGTACCTCATCGATCTGCCTGTCCTCCTCCCCTCTCTGTCTCTGGTGAATCCTCTCATCGCCCCTGCACCTCTGGCCTGTACCCCAGTTCTGTATGCAGACATAAATGAATTTAAAAAAATAAAAGTAAAACAAGACATGACTGAGGGCCCTCCCTGGTGGTGCAAGGAGTTAAAGCGTAGCACTGTGAAGCTATCTGAAACCACTGCAGTATGAGTTCAATCCCCAGTCAGGGAGTGACCCACATGCGCAGAAGACCTCTCCTGTCTCCCCGCTGCTCTCCTCAGCATTGGATTTCAGTGGATCTGCCTGTCCTGCTCCCCACTCTGTCTCTGGGGAATCCCCTCACCTCCCCCCACACCACACACCTTTGGTCTGCACCCCAGTTCTTGTATGCATAAATAAATAAATCTTAAAAAAAAGACATTCTTCCCAAAAAAAAAAAAAAAGACACGAATGAGCCTGACTATTTAGGGACCTGCCTTCTAACGGTGCCAGCATCCCTCTGGGAGATAAGACATGCCACATTGTTCCTCTCACAAAGACCGGTGGGGAAGCTTGGTAGCCTGAGACTGATCACAGGAGAAAGCCGGACTGTGTTTATTTCTAGAGCAACCTTAATGAGTTTGGGATTGGATATGCTGGGCCAGAAGCCTTTGAAGTAGGGGGAGGGCTGTCCTCATCTGTATCAGAATGAGGAGGGATCAGCATGAGGAGGGAAATTGGAGACTGGCTATGAGGGAAAGAAGGAAATAAAAAATTTGGCAGTGGCTGAAGCCCAGGGCAGAGTGAGAGACACTGAGAGCCTACTTGATATGGGATCAGCCAGTAGGATTTTAATATAGAGGCGAGCCCACTGGTTATTGTGATCTCTCCACATAAAACTATCTTGTTTTGTCATCTAACTTCAGACTATTTTGTGTGTTGATCAAATAGAACTGACTCAGGATGGTGATACTGGGGGAAGTCAGAGGAAGGAGGGTATATTTTCGTTTATGTTGTGCAGGGAAAAAGAACACTCACACGAGGACACTTCAAATAAATAAAGGCTATTTCAGCAGAAACAGGGAGTTGGGGAAAGTCTTCATTATGAGAAGCGTAAGTTCCTTCAGAAACTCCATCCGATTTAGAAGAGTTTGTCCTGTGCTGTTCCATTCATGAAAACAGGTTCTCCCCAAGCTGAAGGACTGGAAGATGCAGGTGAACAAGGTGTAAATTACATGCACACTCACACACCAGACACACTTACGCATGAATACTTACATACGCTATACACTTCCACACATCCTTATATGCTAGCCAGCCTGTCTGATATTATTAAGTGTTGTCAGACTAGTCACTTCCTTTCGCAGGGAATGTTGTCCCCCTGGGGGGTGCTGCAGGTGTGACACTAGGGGCCAGCCATAGAAGCTGTGTCTGTGGCTTGCATGTCCTGGTGCCCATGGCCCAACACCTCAGGCAGGTGTCTCAGTGGGATGTACCCATGGTGCTTTGAATGCTCCATAAATTTGACGTATTCACTCCCTCTCTGGTAGTGCAGCGGGTTGAAGTGCAGCACTAAGCTAAAGCCACTTCAGCATGAGTTCAATCCCCGCCCCGGAGGTGACCACATGGTACAGCAGACCCCTCCTGACCCGCCGGCTGCTCCCCTCAGCAGTGGACTTCATCCGTCGGCCTGTTCTGCTCCCTGCTCTGCCTCTGGTGAATCCTCTCGCTGCCCCTGCACCTCTGGCCTGTACCCCAGCTCTGTATGCATAAATAAATCTTAAAAACAAAATCGACTTACTCAAATTCTCTCTAAACCTTGTAAAATTCAATCACCATTTGTGGTACTTGACAAACAATAAGTAAGAGACTCAATTACTTATCTAGATTTCTCTGTCATCTCCTCCAGTCATTGCAAAAAAGGTCATTGAGAGTTTGGCCAAGAGAAGCCACTCCTAACTTTGCTCCCCACTTCCCAGCTTTTAATCTCTCACCTTGCTGGATCTTAGAGGTGGGCAAAGTTTTGTATCGGTTGCGTGACTCTGAAAGAAGGAGTAACCACGTCTCACTGGGCTTCCCTCTGTCCCACGGTGAGCACCACTGTTCTCTCGCCTCTCCCCAGAAGGTGTTCCGATTCCCACCACCTTTAAAATGGGCCAGTGAAGAGAACACAAATGTTCCTGTTTATTGTGCCCCATTAGGGAAGGGGGGAGTGAGCTGAGCCCGCCACAAGTCCGGAGTGGAGGAAAAGAACCCAAAACATATGGAAAATATGGAGAATAAGGTATAAGTAATAAAAATAAAAATAAAATAAATAAAATAAATTGGGAATGCCAGTTTCTGGTAATGATTTGTTTTCACAGTAACTGAGAACTGCCTTAAACCTGTGATTAATCACACATTATGGGGTGGGTAAGCAGGGACTGGGGTTATTAGTGCAGCTGCTTTTCATCGATGAGATCTGAGTTCAAATCTCAACCAACGTTACAAATGAAAATGTCATTCTGAAAGTTAATTAGCTCCACGCAATAAATACTGGCTCCTTGATTGATATACCTAAAAAAATCACTACCCAGAACAAAAATTATATATATGGCCCGTTAGGAGAGTCAAGCCAGTGAAAAAGTCAGACATTCTTTCAAACATTTGCTTTTCTTAATAGTCCAACCACCTGCAAGTAAATAGAATTTATTAAGAGAAGGTGAGCTTGTAGCTGCCTGAGCCGGTGAAAGAACAGCTGCGTGTATTAAGAATGGTAGAATTTTAGAACGAGAAAAAAAATCTTTCAAAGCCATCTAATCTAATTTTTGCCTTTTTAATAGAAGGGGTAATAGAAATTTGGGAGGTGAAGTGGCTTGCTTAAGTCACGCGGTTACCTAGTGGCTGGGCAAATTCCAGGTGTCCTGACTGTTACCACTTTCTCTGAATTATTCCCAGAAACTCCCTGGCTCCCCCATTTCAGCTCTGGCCTCAGTCTGTCCTCGAGGCTCATCTGTCGGACCTTCTCTTTGGTATGTTCTGTGCTTCAGAAGGTTCTGGCAAAGGAGCACACACAGCAAACCTCAGCAAGCATCGATGGCTAGTACTGGGGAGGGTGGAGGTCTGAGCAAAAGGCCGAGGGGCCCTCTGGGCAACAGCGGGAGAGTGCTTTGCTGGTGACAGTGGTGTGATACCATCATTTTGTGGAGGCCTTAACTGTTGTCTCCAACACATGCACAGATTTGTACATCAGCTTGACCTCAATAGACATCATTAAAAAAATCTTACTTGGCCCTCCCTGGTGGCGCAGCGGGTTAAAGCACAGCACTGAAAAGCTTAAGCCATTTTCTCATGAGTTCGATCCCCGCCTGCCTCAGAGGTGACCACAGGGCGCCGCAGACCTCTCCTGGCCTGCCCGCTGCTCCCCTCAGCAGTGTACTTCATCCATCTGCCTGTTCTGCTCCCCGCTCTGTCTCTGGTGAATCCTCTCACCCTCCTCCGCATTTCTGGCCTGTACCCAGTTCTGTATGAATAAATAAATAAATCTTAAAAAAAAAATAAAAATAAAAAAATCTTACTTTATCTTTTTTTTTTTAAGATTTATTTATTTGTTCATACAGAACTGGGGTACAAGCCAGAGGTTCAGGGGGGCGAGAGGCTTCCCCAGAGACACAGTGGGGAGCAGAACAGGCAGATCGACAAAGTCCACTGCTGAGGGGAGCAGCAGGAAGGCCAGGAGAGGTCTGCCGCGCCATGTGGATCTCCTCCGGGGCAGGCGGGAATCGAACTCATGCGGAAGTGGCTTAAACTTCTTAGTGCTGTGCTTTAACCCGCTGCGCCACCAGGGAGGGCCAATCTTTTTTTTTTTTTTTTTTTTTGTTAGGGGGAATATTTCTATCAGGACCATTATTCCTGAATTCAAAGGGAGAGAAAAATCAGCAACCCTGTTCTTTGACATTAAAGACCCTAAATAGAATTCGGAGTAAATTGCACCAGAAAATAGAGGCACGGGCATGTCTTCGGCTTCGGTTTTTTATTCTATGGGTTTGGTCACAGTGTTGAGAAGAAAACGATCGTGTTCTTTGTTGCTTCAGTTTTCAATCTTTAAAAGCCTCTGGATCAAGTGAAGGGAAGACCCCTTGTATTCCATTTAGACAGCAGACAAGCGTGTTGCCTAAACCATCGCTTGCAAGAGTTGGGTCTGGGCCACGGAGCCACATGCAAGTGATGGAGAAGCCAGGCCGCTTGGTGTTTGTGTCCACTGTTGAAGCTGTTCTGATCTGGCTGATGACGTGACCCTGCAAATACTATCAAGGGCAATTCAGAAGAAGGATGGGGGAAGGTGAGGGGGAGGGAGAGGGGAGCCTCGCTAATCTGCAGGTTCTGCCATCATAAATGGGTGTTCATGCTCATTTCCAAGATGCTCACGGTCATTTCCATAAGATCTGAGAGAGGAAGGAGGTGCCCGCTTTTTTTCTTTTAAAGATTTATTTATTTATGCATACAAAACTGGGGTTCAAGCCAGAGGTGCAGAGGCGGTGAGAGACTTCACCAGAGACAGAGTGGGGAGCAGAACAGGCAGATCGATGAGGTGCACTGCCTAGGGGAGCAGCAGGCGGGTCAGGAGAGGTCTGCCACGCCATGTGGGTCAGCTCCAGGACCGGGGTTCGAACTCGCACTGAAGTAACTGCTGCCAGCTTGCAGTGCTGTATCTTAACCTATTGTGCCACCAGGGAGGGGCCAGGAGGTGCTCGTTTTTCAAATTGACTCCAGAAAGTGGCTAGGAGCTTGGTGGACTTGTTCAAGTGTCTTGCAGAAGGTGGGGCTTGGAAAGTGAGGAAATGAGGAGATGTAGCTGGAGAGATGTCTCAGCAATGAGGCAAAAACCATGGCTTGGTTTCTCCTAACCTCTTAAAAGTGAAAAGAGCTGAGGGAGTAAATGAAGGCATTGTGAATCCAAAAGTTACCAGATTGTTAAGGTTTGGGAAATTCTCGGCTTCTCCAAATTGCAAACCATGAGTCAGCATGTCTGTGGGCTACACTCAGGTTGTGGCTTTAGTTGCATTGCCTCCAATGTGTATGGTGTGAACGCTGATGTCATCAGCCCAGTCAGAATCTAGCAGTCGAAAGACAGACAAGTCGTGTCCAGTTTCAGCTGGACGGGACAGAGAATGTGGACAGAATGCAGAGAGGCTGCCAGGCTTCTGCCATTCCCAGGACAGGACTCCAGCTTATCCTTTAAGACAAGGACAGCTTGACCCGAAAGTGCATTTCCCAGATGGGTCTTTTAAGGAGAGAGCTAAGGTCAAATGAGGTCATAAGGATGGGGCCCTGATCTGATAATATTTGATTGGCTTCTCTCTCTTGTTTTTAAAAGATGTGTTTATTTATTCATACAGAACTGGGGTGTAGTCCAGAGGTGCAGTGGTGGGGGTGGGGGGGAGCATTCATCATACACAGAGTAGGGAGCAGAACAGGTGGATATACACTGCTGAGGGGAGCAGCGGGCAGAGGGGAGAGGTGTGCAGCACCCTATAGGTCACTCCCCAGCCAGGGACCAAACTCAGGCCTCAGTGGCTGGTGATAGCTGGATAATGCTGAGACTTTAGCCGCTGCGGCACCCGGGGTTCCTCTCACATTTCAAGGGCTCATGATTAGACTGGACTTCAACTAAGGCAGATAATCTGCTTATTTTAAGGTCACAGCCCAATTCCACTGGCTAAGTTTCTTTCTCTGTTCTTTCAAAGGAATTTTTAAACGTGTTTTTAGATCCAACTCATACATACTGAGAGGTAATTATCTTCCAAGCTCCGGACTAGAGATTTGCTCTCATAATGTCTAATGTAAGTGACTGAACTGTTCAATTATGTGAGGTGTTTGCTTTAACTGAGAAGAGATTTTTCCCTTCTCTGGAGCAGTCAACACCTACAGTGTACTTGTCCTTGTGGAAACCAGATATGACAGCAAGATATTTTCCTGTCTTGAGGTGTCACTACCTCACTACCTCAGTGCACCTCTGAAAGGTGCACTTAGCAGTTGTTTCACAGCCAGCTAGACAATTGCCCAGTCCCAGAAGTTAGTGCCTTGAAAGAAGGGAGGACAGAAGCTAGATGGAGATTCAAACGGAAATTCAAAGTCATCTCCCAGTACTGGAAAGAGTCCTGCATTTAGAATACTCTATTATCTGGCAAATCATGCAGATCACTTGTCTCCCTTTTCAAGTTCTTGATCAAGAATTTGATCAAGAACATGTTACTCAGTTACTTATATATGTTTTATTCAGTTCCTGAATATTTCTTTCTACTAGGCTTACCCCCAAAGCGTTAACCATCATAGACTCATTAGCGAAAAGGTTATTCCACCCAATCTTAAATCTCTCCAGTCTGCCCTGTCCTGTCCTCTCCATTCCTGTGCTGTTGAGTTAGCTCAGACCTGCTTGGGCTTTGCCTTGGATTACTATAATTGTCTCTATTCTACCTTCACTGCCTGAAATCATGGCTCTTTCCCTGTGCCCCTCACAATTTATTTTCTACATTGCCTGCACAATCTTTCTTAAATGCATGCCTGAGCTTGTCATTCCCTGATGAAAATCCCTCAATTACACTCAACTGCATTCATAATACAATCCAAACTCTTTAGCAACAGCCGCCTTAAATCATTTCTGGGATAAGGTGGAGACATAAATACAAACATGGACACGTGCTTAAGGGAAACTCTTAGCAGGGCAAAGAAGGCAGACACTTTGCAGCTGGCTCTCTGACCTCCCTCCCCCCACCTCTCAATCCTTACACATTCCAGGCACCCAAGTCTACCCTCATGCTACTGAAAATACTGCTGCTCCTTCCACATAGAACTCCCCCCTCTTCTGGGTCTGCCCAACCCTGATCCTGACACCTGAGCTCAGATGTGACCTGCACCTGGGAACCTACCCTTGGGTTGGCATGGAACGCTCTGGACCCGTCTAGCATCCCGAGTATCTGCCACAACCACTTCTCTCGAGTGCTTCTCCTTCCTTTCCTTGTTGATGTCCACATCTTGACTTCACTGTGAGAAGAGTTTGGGTAGGCATCTTTGTTCTGTTATATACTTGTCTCACTTGTTTTAAATGCCACATTAATTTTTCCATTCTGAATCTCTTTAACATTTAATCGTATGTTGTTGAGCACAGGCTCCTGGACAAAATCAGGGAGACCCTTCTGGCTCAGTCCACACTTGGCTTGCAGGAACACAGTCCCTAGCACCTGGGCTGGTGGCATTTGCACGTGACCATCCCCACGGGACTCATGGTAACTTTTATTGGCTCAACTCATTCCCCTAGAAGAGTTGTGGAAAAAGGTCTTTTCAGGCTCATGGTTCTCTGGAATCATGGCCAGGGAACTGCACCTTTGTTGAATAATTTGTGTTACAATGAAGTAGATAAAATAGGACCTGGACAGTTATTACACCCCTCTGCATTGTCCCCATGGGCTTTTCCTTCTCCCAAGATCTTCTGTGCTTTGACCTGCTTCCGCTTCCTATTCCTACTTGGCTTCCTTCCCTTTGGTGAGTAGCTGGGGGCATATCTTCTACTTTCTTCTCTATAGATCTTCAGGATTTTTATTCCTTTGGAGACATTTAGATCAGGAAAATTCATAGTAAGTGTAATGCTAATGATGTTTTAATTATCTATCTACGTACTCTTTAATGTTGGTAGATTTTCCTATGCCAACCCAGAGTAATCAGTCTGTCATGACATAATTTCAGACATCAGAAGTAAACTTGGGAGGATATGATGAGTGTCAGGGCTGTGGATCCTTACTAAATGTGCGATCTGAGTGTTTCCCTGTTCTACTTAACTGCGGACTTATTACAGAGTTGATCTGTCTTACTGTAGAAACAACCCAAACTAGGACATTCGTGGAACAATCTCAGTGCTTTTGTAAACTGTGATGAGAAGCAAGAGATCTATCCTGGAGCTAGAAGCACCAGGGGATTGGAACTCTCAGCAGGTGGGGAGATGTTTCCTGGTTGTTAAGGGGTCCCCCCAGCATCCAGTTTCAGGATGCATTGTAACAACTTACAGCAGGAAAATGAGGTATATACAATAGGCTAGTAAAGATCACTGCGGTGTTTGTGCATCTTGCAAATTTGTTATCCAGACAGTAAAATTTATACTCAGGACACATTTTTAATTTTGGTCTTAATCGGATGTTTTAGTGAGCTATTTCCATCCTCAAGAATTCTTTGGTGTAGCTAATAGTGATGTGATTTTCCACAGTGATAGGATCCCTGGCTAGCTCCCCTCCACTGCTTTTGGCTGCCAAGACCCTGAGGGCTCAGCTACATCCTATTGTCTTTCTTCACTGGAATGATCAAGGGAGAGGCTTCCTAGAATCCTCTGGCTAGGTTGGGACCTTTGTTTCAGCTTGAAATATACCACAAATTAATTGGGCTGATGCAGGTAATTAAGACAGTCACTTGGATCCTATGCCTTTCTTCAGAAAAAAAATCTTTAAGTTGCCAGATCCAAGCTTGGTGTATTGAAATGTTAATGATCCATGGCCTTTAAAAGAAAAATCTTTGAGTGGTATTCATAGCTAAAGAAAATGTTTACACTGATTAGCTCTCCTGCTGTAGCCTCATATATAGCTTTCACTTCAGCACATCGTTTAGCATCACGTGTCTCAGATAATTCAATGCCAGACTTTCAGTAGAATCCTACTGTATAACAACCATTTTTGGTGTCTACTACAAAATGATCTTTCAGCACAGAACAATATTCTGGGGGTATTTTCTAGATCTGCAGTCAGAGAAGACAAATTGTTACAGGACGTTCCTGAGGGAAACTGGAATGATTTGGGTTGTGACAAGACCCAAAAGTAGACGCACATACATAAGTTTTTGAAAAGTTTGTCTACAAGGGGAGTGAGAGGCATGAGAACAGCCTACCAGCAATATTGTCTGAGCAGAGACACCAGGTTGCAAGTTAAACCTGGAAAGGCAGGACAGCGAGAACACAGAGGAGGTCAGGCTGAAGTTCAGCATAACCACTCAACTGAGTCCTACTTCCCAGTGGATCCATCAAGGAATTCAGGTCCATGGCATGCCGGGAGTTGTAATCCTCGGCATCTAAGACCTCATTGCTGTAGAAATGGAGGTGGAGTCTCTATGGGACATCATTCTCTGGTTCCATGTTTGTCTTTCACTGTTTCTCTGACAAAATCATTTGAGCAAAAAGGAGACTTGGATAAATAAGTGTAGTAGGGCAAAGTCATTTGGTATTCTCTACCAGTGGTTAAGATTCTTTAGTATTACCATGACTTTTCTGCCTAACAAATCATGATATTGTGTCTTTTTTGATGGGCCAATAGCCTTTCTAGTCTTAGCCTTTCATCAGATAAAGACCTCCTGTGTGTCTGACAGTGTTCCCTTTTGATTCACATGGTTCCTTTCAGATCTTTATTTTGGTGCTTCTGATCATGAGCTGTTTGTCTTACTTTTACATTCCATTTGCCCCTTAGATTTAGAAATCAATTGGGTGTGTATATCAGGTCCTCCAGTGTCAATTGTTTCACTGGTATTTCATTATAATGTTGATGAAAAATACATCCATTTCTGATCGAGGTCATGATCTCTGTGGACTCTGAGTGTCATCCCCATGTCTGTGAGGGTTTTCCAGGGGATTCTGATCTTCCACATCAAAGATACACATTTTAGATTCACTGGCCCATCTCCATTGTAGCCTGAGAGTGTGTGGCTCGGTGGAGGTGTGATTTTGCTCTGTAGTGGTAGTGAGTTCTGTCCAGATTTGGGTCCTGAGGTGCCAGGATAGGCTCTGGACATCCAGGACTCTGTAATGGAATAAACAAGTTAGAAAATGAATGAGTGAATATACATGTTTCAGATCAGAAATCTTGGGGGGGGAGGAGTCTTTGTTTAGAATTAAAAAAAAAAATTGTTTATGCATGCAGACCTGGAGTATAGCCTAGAGGTACAGGGACAGTGGGAGGATTCACCAGAGACAGAGCGGGGAGCAGAACAGGCAGATTAACTGAAATACACTGCTGAGGGGAGTAGCGGGGGTGTTGTCTGCCATGCCATGTAGGTCACCTCTGGGGCCAGGGATTGAACTTGTGCTGAAGTGGCTTTAGCTTCATAGTGCTGCACTTTAACCCGCTGTGCCACCAGGGAGGACCCAGAATTTTGGTATTTTTGTGACTAAAAATATGCTGATATGCCATAGGAACTTAGTTTTCTTATATTTATATGTGAATTCTTACACATTCACACGCACATAAGAATTAGCTTACAGTAAACTTAGTTTTGTTACATGTTGTTCTGCCTAGCCACAGTTCCCAAGAACCTATCAGTGACATTAAGTAAGGAATCATTCTATCTTCTCTATATTTGCTGATCCCCACCATAGTCGCTCAGGGGAGAACTCTACTCTTCTTCTTCTGATAGGTGAGTTCCTTAGTTGTGTGCCAAAACTCTCTGAGAATTCAAGTCTCTCTTAGTTGGAGAAGAATATAGTAATGTGAATTTTAAAATAGTACCATTGTTGAATTATATTTAAATGTAAGAAAGCACATTTATGTTTTCCAATAAAGTCTTTTCTTAAATGGATCAAGGGTTGGAAATATCTGGAGTGTAACATATAAAAGAATTTGAGCTAGTAAATCAAATGTCCCTTTGTTAAAATAACATAATAACCTGATTAAGAAGATAGAGCAGTGTCAATGAGGAATAATCAGGCTTTTATAGAATCAAGAAAAACATTTTTTTATAGGGTAGGAATCGTGATGCAGTGGACAGTCTCAACAAGTATACATATAGGGTCAGGCTTGGGGGAATCTATAGGAACTGAGTGTGGGAGGGACTACAGATAGTATATTTGTGAGGAAACTTTTTTTTTTGATTGATTCTTAAGTCAAGGTTATAATTACTTCAGTGTGATAGAGGTAAAAGTTAAATCCTGCTATCCTGTTGAGATGCCACCATCCCCTGAGTGGGCACAGGGCATCCTTCATGCATTTTCCATGTTCCCACCTCCCTACAGACCTACCTGTTCTATATTCAAAAGCTGGAGAATCAATAAGAAACAGATGTTTAATCATAAAAGACACTTTCATGATAAGATAACTATGCTAAGTGATTTATCTTATTTAAAACTCATAACAACCCAGAGATATAAGCATGATTTTGTGACCTTGAATAACCTACTTAGTCAATGTAATTCTCAGCTTTCTTATCAGCAAAGTGACAAAATATACAGATAAGCAAGGGGTGTGAAGCCAGGCACCCCAATTCATACTTGCTTGCTGTGGAGGAAGCGTTTTCTGAGCTTCTGGCTAAATATAATTTGAGCATTGCTTGAATGTGTATAATAAAATAAAGATTGAGGTTTTCCCCAACAGTATGATGAGGTTCCTTGCTGAGAATTCTACAGTGAAGTCCATTATAAGCTCTGCTCACAGACAGAGGACTTGATAAGCAAGTGTCTACAGGTCTTGGATGAAAGCCTCTAGTGAGAAAGACAGAGGAGGAGGGAAGTTGTGGTGCAGTTAAGGGAGAGTGACAACAGGAATTAGAGGAGTGAAGGTGTAACTGGGTGGTCCCTAGGAGAAGGGAAGTTCCAGGATCCCTGCCCCACCCAGAAGGAGGGTGGAACTGAGCAGAGAAAAAGGAGAGAGAAGAGAGAAGGCAGGCAGATGGAGAAGGAGACCTAAGGAAGCCACATGGAGCAGCAAACATGTGATGAAGAAACCGGGCTTGTTTCCTGACCCTGGACTGGTTAAGGCAGATGTGGGTGAGAGACCTGTAGGGAGGTGACTATGGCAGTGTTTATATTGATTTTGATTTTGCTCTTTTCCTCTCAGATTTGTCTGGCCATTTCTGACCCTTTTCCATGGGTCCCGGCCAGAAGGTGCTTTAGTCTTGTGGCAGGCTTTCAGGCCTTGCTTTCGGCCAATCCCTTTTGGGTTGACTTTTGCCCACGAGGGGATGGGTAACTTCAGGTGTTTGATTTAGAAGTTACATTCTTTATGTTCCATATTGTATATTCACTGTATTAAAGTCACTTTTCATTAAAGCTTTATATGTTTTGTCTTGTTGCGGCGGATGGCAGAACCCACTTAGAGCAGGCAGGTTTTGGGGCTTCAGGGGTGCCTCTCTCTGAATTGAGGTGCCCTATAACAAAGGGGGAAGACAAATGTATAGAAGAGAGGAATAGAAAACATGCAGGTGCAGAGCAAGACATCAGAAAGGTGGATCCCTAGAAAATGAGCAATGATTTTGCATGTGCACAATGAGTCTGGAAACTTCAGAGAATCAGAAAGTGTTCTTGGATAAGAATACTAAGATAAATCACTTAGCACAGTTATCTTGCTCATACTCCAGCAAAAATAAAAGTATAGATACATGTATTTATGTTCATGTATCTGTCTCTGAACACACACGCAATATGTTATTATACATGCAAAATGTATAGACAGATATACAAACACACTTCTATATCTTTATCGATATAGAATTGACGTATGATTGCCAACATTGCGATAGAAGTTAGGGTGTCTCCTAGAAAATACCCAACAGCCTGACATTTTGAACATATTTAAGACAAGGGAAGAAGTAGTAAAGAACCAATGTAGAAGATGTAGCAGGTGATTAACAAAATATCCAATGGAAACAGAATGTGGCAAGGATTTTCAGGATTGATGTAGTCTCTCTGTACAGATGGATGAACTGTCCCACTCACAAGCTGGGTTTGGATGTTAGGGGGAGCAAAAGGAGGGAAAACCCCTAATCTCATCTCAGCTGCAGCTACCACCACTGACCTTTCTTCCCATCGACTCTGTTGGCTAGAATATCATCAATATTTGCTACACAGAAATCTTCTGTTGGCATCTTACAGCAGGTACCCGGGCCCAGAACTGGTGAGAGAGGTTCTGACTCAGTTTTTTTGTTTTTTTCCAACCTTTCCCTGGTGCCACCCAGACAATCATTTCTTTCCTTTCAACTCAAGGGGGATGCTAAGCTCTTCCTGACTCCCCAGATTCTCTCTGGGCAGTAACTGGGTGAATCATAGGACTCACCTGGTTATCGCCCTTCTCTCCAGGTCAAGTTCTTCCCTGGACTGATGCCCAATGTTGTCAAAACCATCGTTTCATGGATGCTGGCCCCGGTTGTAACACAGTATCTGGTGGGAGGATTTACTCCACTTGGTCATATGTGGATCTCATACAGATAGAACTTCGATAAAAATAAGTTGCATGAAACGATCATGGTCTCAGCCATTGTTAGCCAATTCTAGGCTCACAAACAACTGAAGTATGAGGACAGAGCCTCGTGGTTTCATGGAAGTGAAACAACTCGGGTCTCCCAGTAATTTCATTCGGTGAACAGTCTCCTTTTTGTTATTTGCATGTGATTTTGGAGGAAATGATCATTCTGTTTTAAGTTGATCATGTGATGCTGAGGATAACGTTTCAAACTGGATGTTTTTCAGCTAAGACTTCTAAGCTCTCTGGTCCTTCATCTCTTCTCTATACAGTGGAGCAATGTTACACTTTGCTCTGTCACTCTGATGATTAACTGAGACATTGATGAAAAACTAGCATAGAACTAGCAATTCATCGATTCTCCAGCACATCGATAACGTCAATATAGCAAAGGACCTTTGATTTTCCTCCTCCAAGGTTTTATTGTCAAATTCTCCAGGTAATTTAGAGGCTTGACGTGTCATAGACAATTTTCTAGTGGATGTAGCTGGCTCCTGCAGTGCCTTACCGGTGATCCATTCCCCACTAGCACCCAGGCCACACCAAGAAGACAGCCCGCAGGGGACAGTCCAGCTGCTGTGACGGTGCCTGGTGACTGGCGCTTGGAACAGCTCAGTTTCAGGCTAGGACTGAGGAAGCGAACTGCTTCCTGCGTCTCTCTAGCCGAGGATCAACCGTGGGAGACACAGCCATAGGAGAAGACCAGCTGCTTTAGCAGCTAATAAATGAGAGGGGTTCTGCCTGACATTTGGAAATTTCCTAAGTGAGCAAGACTGCAGTGAGAAGCTGAATAACATCCTTACGCTATCTGTCACATCATTTATGTTCACTTCTCTTGGCCTGGCCTCAGCACACTGCATAAATCTACAGCTGCAGAAACCAAAATCTCACATAAAATTGAAGGATTTATTTTGAGGTATTGAAAGGTTTATGGCTGAAAAAGTTAAAATTCGCCGAATCGGCATTTGGAGGACTCTGCTTTATGCTTTACTCCTTTTGACTCTCCAGTTCTGTTCTCTGAATTCCTGTCTCCATGGGGAGACGGGGAAGCTGGGAAACAGTGACGTGGATGGGATTGTCCAGACTCACCTACCCGTGGCCTCCGTGGCTTCATATTTCAACCTAAGTAGTCCTTGAAAGCTGTCGCTATGATATTAAAACCCAGGCACAAGAAAAGTGAAACAATAATCCCATTCTGCACCGGTGTCCAGATTGCAATTTGGACTCCAGAAACTTCTGACCATTTTCATGACATTGCTCAGAGCGCAGAGTTAAATGTTCAGAGTCACTTTCCCGCATCTTTACTGCTTTGGGAAGTTAGTTGGAAGTGGGTTTAGGTCCGTTCCTCTTGCACAGAATGAGAATTTGAGCAATGACTCCTGTACTTAGTCCTGATTCAGGATTTCTTCCCCTGGTTTCTGTAGATCCTCTCTCATGACTACCTAGAGTTCCGGCTAAGGGTTTGATTCAATGCATACACTAAAGGGGTTGTCCTCATGGTCTTGTTAAAGGGTAAGAGAGAGGGGCACCCTAGAACCCCCAAACTAACCCACTCAAAATAGATTCTGCCCTCTACCACACCCAGAGAAGACCTTTAATGGAAAGGAACTTTAACACAATGAGTGCGCCATACAGAAAGACAAAGAATATAAATTTTAAATCAGACATCCAAAGTCACCCATCCCCTTGTAGGCAAAAGTTCACCCATAAGGGATGGGCCCAAAGCAAGGCTCAAAAGTCTGCCCAAAGCAGGAACCCATAGAAAAGGGTCAGATACATCCAGACAAGTCTGGGAGGAAAAGAGCAAAATCAAAATAAAGATCAAAGCTGTCATTGTTAACCTCCCCCCTGGTCTCTCACCTGCATCTGTTTCAGCTAGTTCAGGACCAAGAGGCAAGAGCTGCCTCTTCACGCATCTCTCTGCTCCATGTACCCCCTCAGGTCTCTTCCTCAGGCTCCTCTGTCTTAACTTTCTTTTCCCTGCTCAGCTCCACTCTCCTTTTGGGGAGGGGGGCAAGAAACCTGGGACCTCTCGTTTTCCTGGGGGCCCCCCTGTTACAGTCATAGGATGGTTGCAGATGGGTGAGGCATCTAAACAAAGTAACAGTGGGAAGAGTAATAGCTTGATGTATGTGTGAAGAGCCATCGAGACATCAAGGCACAGACTATAAGGCAGGTGTTGGAAAGAACAGGCAATAGAAACCCGACGTCCGCACACTTGCTACCAGCAAACTGATGTTCCTGCTCATCTTTGGGTGAAAAAGAACCTGGCTTAATCATTGCATCTACAATGTGTAATACATCCAACTTGCAAAAGAACCTCCACACGTGCCTGAGCCACCGTCCAGGGATTGGAGGGCGTCTGTTGGATCATACAAACCGCCTTGAAAACTGTCACGACTTTAAGGATCTCAGGCATCAGGACCCACCAGCCAGTTCAATCACTCTGCTCTTCCTGCTGGCACGTTGTCCACCTGCCGTCCTCTCTCCCTCTCCCCCAGCCCTCTCCAACCCACGAGCCAAGAAAGCGTTCCCATTGGAGTGCCCTGGACCTCTGTCCATCTATACCATCTTTCTTGGGTGTTTCTGCCAAATCGCAGCCCGTCTTGGGGTCTGCAGCCTGGAAATGGCGCCAGGGCTGTGTTTGTGTTGGATCGGTCCTGACCCCAGCTCTGGAGTAGGGGATGTGGAAAGTGGAAAAGTCCTTTCATCTCCAAATGAAAAGTCTGAAACTGGCCCCTGGCTGTACCTACTTTGGTGGTCTCTACTGGGAATGGGCTCACTTTTGAGTTGAAATACAACTATTTGGGTCTCTATAGTCAGACTCAGACACATCGGACCTGTGTGGTCACCGAGAGGACCTGGGGTTGCTCACGAATTGGAATTCTGCGGAACATGATGTTTGCTGAAATCTCCCTTACATTCTCCTGTGAAAAGAGGATTTTTTTTTTACCTCTTTCTGCCCATTGCTCGTTCCACAGCTGTAACTATTTCATTTTTAATTTGCTTCTTGCAGCTTGACTCTGCTTAATCCATTAAGACAACTTTGAATGTTTCAGGCGCATGTATTTATAAGGGGGGATGAAGGGAAAAGACTTTGAAAAATGGTATCTAAATTGTAGCCGAATGTACTCAGAACTCTCCCAGGTTAAATTGCAAATAATTTTCTTTCAAACATCACAAACACTCTCCCTAACTTAACTCAACAAATTGGACCAAGGGGTTTTATTGCTCATGGAAACATGATTCATTCTCTTTTTCTCTGTCTGTTCCTCTCCCTCACATCCCTCTCTCCTTCCCTCCAGAATTTTCCTGGGGTTGTTTTTTAGGCACACTGCGTTATCTCTAGGTTTCCTTCCTGGAGCTTCCATGGATAATTGGCCTGTTGAGAGAGCCATTTTGGAAACTAGTCCTGTCCTCAAGGCCTGGGAGACGGAGACCAGAGGCAGGGAAGGAGGGACAGGACGGCTGCTTTAAATCAATCAGTTGACACTAATCTAATGTCTAATTAGCTCTGGGTGGGCGTGTGCTTTGATTATAGGAAGTGCCCGGGGCAGTGGCTGGCTTTTGAAGGGTTGCTCCACACATATCAATCATCCTTTGACAAGGAGATCTGGGAGGGACAAAGGGGGTTTGAGGTACGTTTCTCTTCATCATCTGCTGATCATCTCTTTCCAATGGCCTAAACCAGTGCTTTGAAGCCCATCCGTTTGCTGTTAGCAGAGAGCAGAGTCACGTGTGTATGTGTGTGTGTGTGTGTGTGTCTGTGTGTATAAAGAGAGACAGACAGACAGACAAACTTTCCTAACTCAACTGCCAGTTGCATCAAACCCTTATTCCTGGTGTCACAAAATATCTAATTGTGTCTGATAAGTTACAGGTCTATTTTTTTAAAAGTAAATACAGACGTTCTTCTTTTCAATATTCAGCCAAACCCTAACAATGAGCAATTCATTATCATGGCATCGTCACAATTTACAGACCGATGGAACAAAAGCAGCAACATCTTCAATTAAGACATTTATTTTCCAATGCTTCATATTTTTCCTTTCTTAAATTGACTCTTGGGGGCACAGATGGTTTAGCCATTCCCCTAAAAGTGGCCTTAGCATACTTGAATGTTGCCCTAGGGTTGCTAATTTCTCCTAGATGGAAAAACAGACCTCTTCCCTTTTCACTTCTGTGTGACCCAAAGTTACAAGACAATGACTAGATCAGAATTAGTAAGGCAACTGCAGCACCTTCCAGTTTTTTTTTTTCTTTTTTAAATATTTATTTATTTATGCATACAGAACTGGGGTACAGGCCAGAGGTGTGGGTGAAGAACATAATCAGCGCCATGTTCTTAAAACCACTGCTCCAGGGGAAACTTTTACCTCCCCTGGGTGGACCCTGCATTCTTGTGCATTCCTGTATAGATAAGGTGTAGGGGGCCGATCTCCATGGCTGAAAGCCAGCCTCACCATAGTTAGGAAACCTTGTAAAGGTCAAACCAATCACTAGCTATCCCTTTGTCCTGAGGCTTGCCACAAAAAAAAAAAAAAAAAAAGGGACTATATAATCTTCCCTTCCCTTTGTTCTGGGCTTCCCACCACCCATCTGCCTCTGGTGTGTGGTGGGGCCCAAGTTAGAGCTTACATAAAGTTTCCTCTTGTGTTACAGCAGTGTAGCTGGCTTTTTTTTTTTTTTTTGGGGGGGGGTAGTGCGTTCCATTCTGGCATAACAGCAGGGATGGTGAAATGATTCACCAGAGACAGAGTGGGAGCCGAAGAGGCAGATCCATGAATCACACTGCTGAGGGGCGCATTGGGTGGGTCAGGAGAGGTCTGCTGTGCCCTGTGGGTCACCTCCGGAGCAGGGATCGAACTCATGCTGAAGTGGCTTCAGCTTCTCAGTGCTGTGTTTTAACCTGCTGTGCCACCAGGGAGGGCCCGCCTTCCAGTTTTTAAAGAAAGAAAACCAAATGGAAATGAGGGGTTAATTTTACTCTCATCCTCTCATTGGTGAGTTAGGAGAGGTATTTTCAAATCCTGTTTTTATTTCAGATCAGTTGGATTTGCTTCTCTGTGGGCTTTTACTTTTCAGTGACCGCAAGCTGTTGGAGCTATTGGGTACAAGGAAGCCGAGTGGGAGTAAAAGTGGTAGTTACAGGCCCTCCCTGGTGGCACAGCGGGTTAAAGCACCACACTGAGAATCTAAAAGCCACTTCCTCATGAGTTCGATTCCCGCCTGCCCCGGAGGTGACCACATGGCGTGGCAGACCTCTCCTGACCCGCCCGCTGCTCCCCTCAGCAGTGTACTTCGTCGATCTGCCTGTTCTGCTCCCCACTCTGTCTCTGGTGAATCCTCTCACCCTCCACATCTCTGGCCTGTACCCCAGTTCTATATGAATAAATAAATAAATCTTAAAAAAAAAAAAAAGTGGTAGTTACAGGAGGTTCACACGAACGCCAGGGGGCGCTCAATGCAGCTGGACGCTCTGCAGAGGA
Organism: Condylura cristata; assembly: GCF_000260355.1. Lineage (NCBI taxonomy): Eukaryota > Metazoa > Chordata > Mammalia > Eulipotyphla > Talpidae > Condylura > Condylura cristata. The sequence goes on along the minus strand of NW_004567139.1, from coordinate 5,963,831 downwards.
ACGAGGAGTGTCAGGCCTGGCCTCCGCCTGCCAGCGTCGCCATTTTGGACAAGATGATTCACGTCGAAGAGCATTAACTGCAATGATAGAAGCTTCACGGTCTCTACTTCCCAGGATGATTATGAAAATCCAATAAGATGGTATTCATGGAAAATTTCCCACATGGTGAACACTCAAAAGTGTTACCTCGGTGCAAAGAAGTGAGTCTTTCCCCAACTCGGGCTGAGTTTAGAAAGCCACAAAATGTGAGCCTTTGGAGACTAAGACTAGAAGAGGAAGATGTGCTAAAACTTTACGTGCGATAACTTAAGATTATGGATCCATTTTTTGGGTCAAAAAAAAAATCTTTTGAAAATAATTTTCATAGTCTGGAGCCTCCCAAGTGGCATAAGAGGTAAAGTCTCAGCACTATGAAGCTTTCGGCAGCCACTGCAGAATGAGTTTGATCCACAGCCAAGGAGTGACCCACATGGCACAGCAGACCTCTCCTGTCTCCCCGCTGCTCCCCTCAGCAGTGGACTTCAGTGGATGCACCTGTTCTGCTCCCCACTGTCTCTGGTGAATCCTCATGCCCCAACACCTCTGGCCTGTACCCCAGTTCTTCTATGTGCAAATAAATCTTAAAAAAAAAAATGCTGAGGGGCTTGCCAGTCTTTAAGAAAATTACCTCCCACCACAACACAAAACAGTAAAAGAGACAATAATAGATGTGTTGTAAAATGCACTAGCTCTTTCTTTTCTCCCCCTAGAAATTAATGCTTTCAAATTTTATTAAACACTTGAACATGGGAAAAATGTCTATTGCAAGATGGCCCTTAATATTGTTTTATAGTTCTTTATGTTAAAATGTTTTAGAACTTTTTTGAACATTTGTGTATGAATTTAAAGTATAAAACTTGACTACTTTAACTTTTGGTATAAAATTTTTGCTGTCAACTTCATTTTTTTTTTTTTTTTTTCAAAATTAGAAGCGACCAATACTGATGTTTTCCTCAGACTGTCTTGCTAGGAAGCATATTTTCATCATTTGGTTGAAAATCAGTAGGGTGTTGCTGGACATGGAAACTCAGGTTGTGACCAACCAAGTCCTGACCACGGAGGTGTTACGACTCTGAACTTACCTTCCATAGAACAGAAAAAAGTTGCAACACAAAAAAGCAAATTGTCATTTTCAGAGACATGTAATTTCATTTCTTTCAATTACTTATAATAACTTGACAGTCTCTTGCCAAGAAGAGATTCTGTCTGATCTATTTTAATAGATACTATGCTATAATGTTAGCCTATTATAAGGTGACTTTTCATAGAGGCTTCGATTCCAGATTTTACACATTTAATTAAATTTGTCACCTGTGATGCTTTCCCTATAATAAAATTGACATATAAATTGAATAAACCAATTTGTGTCTCTCACACCAAAACCTGACAGAGCCATCTCTCTTGGTCAGGAGAGTGTTATGTTATTTTCAATGTCGGCTTTACAGTGAGTCCAAATCCCCCGAATAATGCTCATAAATAGCAAAGAGGAAATGAGCAATTCCTGTCTTTGGAAAGCCTGTCTCGCACTTTTGGTACATAGATGGGAGCCCGAGCTCAGCCGAGACTCTACAACGAAAGCAATAGAGGAAGCTCTGTCCAGCTGCCCTCTTCTCTTTGGGGGTACATTTTATATTGAGGGTGACAAGCAGTTCTGTGCTACTGTGGAAACCTGCGTTTAAGTGGTGTTGGAGGGAGTCTGTCTAGACTGTAGAAAACACTGTCTACATGGGAGCTACGTGTCACGGGCAAGCATTATTACAACCGGGGCTGTAGAACTTCCTGCTCTGGGAATTTTCTAATAAGAGCCAGGCTGGTGTCATTTCACACAAGACCTGCCCGGAGGTAGGGGAATGGATAAAATGACCTTTCCTGCCTCCTCCAAAAGGGCTATGACTGGTCCTTAATGAAAACCTGGTACCGTGAACTAGTTTGCTATGGAACAATACTTTTAAGGCCAAAGTTTAATTTCATAACAGCAATCGGATACTGTAGGTAGATGGATTGCACTCTTCGGCAATGGATGAAATGACTTGGTCTTTGGAGCTCATCCCAAGGGGTGATTTAAGGAATATTCTCTGGGAACTGCATCCGGTGCTGGCAAAGGCATTACCTGGTGATTTAATGGGCCTTTCCCATTTACAGGTCTTATGATGTATGATTATCACCATCGCGCACTTAGCGTCTAACGTTCAGTGTCCATGTAGTAACCGACACCATCTAATCACGTGGGCCATCTGACTCCAGAACTCACTCTCATTTCATGGCGGCCGAGTGGTGGCTCTAGACAGTAGCTGCCACCCCTCTTCCTCCCTCGCTGTTGAATTCAAGCGTGTTCTCCAGTGTGGTTCTTTGAATGTGTGAGTAGAATTATTCAATTTCAGTCTACATTTGGGAGGCTGCTGTGAACCTGCACTGGCATTATATGTAGTCTACTTTTTTTTTTTTTAATCTTCATGTCTATGGACTTCACAAATAGATATGCCTGCTTGGGGATCCCGAATGTCGATAGTTTTGAATGTGTGTGTAGCTGATCCAGAGTGTTGTGTGTGTGTGTGTGCTGTAACTGATTCACACCAGCACATCCAAATCAATGCTCATGCGGTTGCCTTTTTGTATCCTTGCACACTGTAGCTCTGAAAGGAGATATGACTGCTACACTTACTATGGAAATGGGCCACTGGGCAGCCTCTGGGAGGGTAGAAGCTTTCTGGCCTCCTTTTTGTTACATGTTCATGTTGAATGCTGCTATTTTGGTTCTTTTCTGCCACTACTGAAACAGAATAAGGGACACACAATGGGGGTGACAGGAGAAGGGGGCACGGTCAGGTCTCATAACAGGTGCAATCAACATGGCGACCACTTTCCCACACGTATCGGTCAGTCTCCAGCGGCCTGGGTGATCAAGTGTCAGCCAATTAGAAGCTGGAAGCAAAAGAACAGTGAAGAGGTGGACACACGGGGTGAGAAGGAGGGATCTCCGGGAGGGGAGCTGTTGTCTTCTTGTGTCTTTGTCATTCCCATATCCAAAGCTTGGATGTGTAACCCTACCTGTGTTATTTTGCTTCCAATAATCATGCCCCACTGAGGTTCTGTGATGGTATCTGGGTGATGAGCACAGAGAGAAGTCCCATTGTTCCTCCTTCGTCTGTGGGGAGGCGCTGCTGTAAGTGTCTTCAGCTGGGACTGGAAAATTCCCAAAGAGGCAGACACGCAGCAGAACCTGTGGGCCGTCTCTCCTCTGTAGCAACACCTCCGCCCTCTACCTCATACATCATTCAATTTAACAGACTGATAGTGCCTGTCACATCCTTAAACCTGACCTGAAATTGTGATACTCACTTGGAACAATTTGAGATCAGACAAGTGGAAGACATGTTTGTGGTTAAGGAATTATTTTCAGGGGCCTGTCAAAGTGTTTCCAGATGAGGCTAATGCCACTTTGGTAAGGAGCAAATGTAAGAGACACAATAAATATTATTTCGCTTCCTTTGGCCCATTAAAACGAGAGAGAGTCTGATTATGGAAAGAAGGCATTCACAGGGGGAGTTTTCCAGGAGCAAGTGAAACATGCTGTTACCTAAGCCATATTAGTTTTCTCTTGCTACTTTTTTTTCCCTTTGGAATTTTATTTTCAGTCTCAGTCTTAGTGGGCACATTGCTAAATGCACTGATTTTAATTCATTTTCATCTGCTGCATTACAGAGAGAGAGAGAGAGCCTCGCATTTCCCTCTCCAGACTTACCTGTGTCCTCACAAATCCCGCTCCAAGCTCACTTGGACCTCTTGCTTCAGCTCCATCTTAATCATTCTCACTACATGGCAAGCTTTCATAACCTTTAGTGGTTCCTCCTTTTCTGTATTCGGTGGTTCCTTCTCATCTTCCGTTCTTGTGCGGCTTCTCCCCCAGCCCCCTCAGGAAGAAGCAGTAGCCTCTCTTTGTTGTCCTGCCGCCTTCTGTGGGAGCCAAGCGGTGCAGCAGGCATGCAGTGGTAATTTGTGAATATGACTGTGTCCTCTTGGGGTGAGGAGTCTGTCTGCAGAGGGGACTCCTCTCCTTTAATTCCATCACTGTCTGATGCGCTGCTCCATAAACACTGATTGATGAGTCCAGGGATGAATGGAGCTTTCAGAGGTTGAGAGAAGCCAGACTGGATGATAGAGTTCTCTGACTCCTTTAATGATTTATAAGAGGGTTGCTGGGGCCCAGTTATGAAGGCCAGTCAGAGTTCTGGGTTAGTCCCCTTCTTCATTAGAAGAGTTTTCTGTAACTGCAGGGTTGATGTCAGACTTTGGTGCGACTGCTTTTATGGGTTGCTTGTGTGACTAATGACAATGCAGGACAGAATAGATGACAATACCCGTAGCTCCTATTTACTGGGTGTTTACCACACTGGCCAGCATCTATACCTGTATCATCTTATTTCCTGAAAACGAGAGCACAGTGAGTTACAGAAACTGTGATCCTCATGTTAGGGGTGAGGCACTGAGGTTGTTGTGATGAAGTGACTTACTCAGGATCTCACAGTGAAGGGTGAAGATGAACTCAGGGAGTCTCCTTCCAGGTGTGTCCTGAGACAAACATGCGTGCCAGCTCTGCTGTGGGCCTGCTGGGTACTCAGCCTTGCCTTCCCTGGCTCTGAAAGGCATGGATGCTAGTAGCTGTCCCCACAAAAAACACCCTCCACCCCTCATCTTCCAAGATCTGCCCCCCAAGTGTGGAGTGCATATTCTGACCGGCCTGGGTCTCCACGCTGCATGAAACCAAGCAGCTGGGATTCAGGTTGTGTGTCTAGATTCAGAAGAAACGGGTGGAGTCCAGTGATTTTCTGGAAAATTGTTGGCCCCATATCCTTCCCAGATTGCTGTAGGGATGAAACCCAGGGATTTTCTTTGTTTTTGGAAAGATGCCAGCGGTATCCTCAAGCTTCTAGTTCTCTTTTTGGTGTGAAGTTAACCAAAGTAGTTCTGTGCTATGATACTTTAGCTAATCAGAGATACTCTTGGGACACATAGTTGTGCAGCTACGAAGAGCAGAAACTTAAGCATCGGTGGCTTTAAAATACTAAAACTGGGGCCCTCCCTGGCGGTGCAAGGGGTTAAAACACATCACTGTGGAGCTATCCACAGCCACTGCAGCACGAGTTCCATCCCTGGCCAGGGAGCTGACCCACAGGGTGCAGCAGACCTCTCTTCTCTTGCTGGCGGCTCCCCTCAGAAGTGTTGATCTGCCTGTTCTGCTCCCCACTCTGTCTTTGGTGAATTCTCTTTCCACCCGGACTCTGGTCTGTACCCCAGTTCTTGTATTCATAAATCAATAAATCTTTGAAAAAAAATTCTAAAACCATGGCTTGTTTCAGGGTATCTGTTCTAGACAGTTGCTTTTTAGTGTTTGCATTTGTCTGTTTTCTGCTCTTTTAAGGGTTATTTTCTCCAACAGAAAAAAAAAATCAGTTATATTTTCCAATGATATTTTCAATTGTATCTAGTGCTCAAAAGCATCAAATTTCAATAAGGAGCAGGATGACGTTGGTTTTACATGGTTAGTATTATATTTTTGTGGTTGATGATTGGGAAATTTCATCATGTATTTTGAAATTGGCATTTTTAAAAGACTATGGAAATGTTGACTATAAGGTCAGTCTCTTTCCTATTAACATTATACCAGAACTCATTCTAAAATGAATATCAATGGTCTATACCTATGTCATTTATAATTTTTAATAAGTGTTATTTATCTGACAAATAATTGATTATACTGAACTATAGACATATATGCCAACTATATTTTTCTGTGCATATGCAGTACAATACCCATTTTATTTTACTTTTTATTTGCCTCCTCTTCTTCTTTTTTTTTTTTTTTTTAGTGACACAGAAAATGAGACTAAAATTACCAAGCTGAACCACTGTGCCTGGTTTCAAATATTGCTTTCTTTTTAATCCAGTGATCTACCTGGATTTGGAAAGGCCGTGATAGAAGACGGGATTTGAATATTACAGGGGTGATTAATTGCTAGGTTATTAGAAAACATCTGTAAGGAAAACCATTCTCGGTATTTGCACAAACTAAGGTAGATAAATACAGATAACATTTTCGTGGAATTAAACTGATCTTTATCTGGTGTAGCTAAAAAATTGTTGCTGATAAATACTTTCAAAGCTTTGATAGACATTATTCTATCCTGGATAGTTGAGCATTTTACTTAGCTATCAATTTGAA
>NW_004567139.1:5822700-5957472 GCF_000260355.1 Condylura cristata | reverse complement strand
ATATATATATATGATGTCAGGATTATTCCTCAGGAATGTTGGCAAAGTGTTACCACTTAAAATGACAGATCCATAGCATTTAGGAGACATTTCACATAAGCAATTTTTTTTTTTGGTAGAAAAGCCAATGGAGACTAAAAACTTAAATGATCCATAAGCAGAGCAGACAAGTAGCGTATCATCTTACCTTTTCTATAGTTTGAGAATTTAATTGTGGTTCTAATATTTTAGGTTGCAGTTTCTGCAAACTTTTTATTCTGTATAATAACTAGATATATATAACTTAATTTTGTATATTTTGAATTATAATGAAGCCTTCCTCAGTAGATAGTAAATGCTACAGTAATGAAATTGCAACTAATTACCTCCAAATTACAGGCTGGCCCGCTATAATATTAATAATAGTAGGTAGAGTAGCCCGCACAGGACAGAAGGCCTTCCCTGGCTGCGCAGCAGCACCGCAAAGCTGGCCAGAGCCACTTCCGTGCGAGTTCGATCCCCTCCCCTGGAGGTGACCCACGGGGCACAGCGGACCTCCCCCCAGTCCTCCAAATTCCCTTTCCACTGTGACTTTTCAGTTTCTCCTGACAAGAAGTGGCTTACCGATCTCCCCATCCTCTGAATCTGGACTCATCTTGCAACTTGCTTTCAACCAACCAAATATGGTGAAAGTGACCATATGCCACTTCTGAGCAGAGGCAGCACACGAGTTCTGTGTGTCTCTTCTCTCTCTCGGAACCTTTCCCATCTGCCATGAGAACGGGTCTGTGCTTCAGCCACCTGGTGGGAGATGACTGACCGCGTGTCTCTGTCACCCCAGATACCAGATCATGAATCATGAGACACATAGGTGAGGCCATACTTGACCAGTCATTTGCCAACTGGTTCACTAGCTCACCAGAGAGACAGTGGTGGACTCAGCTGAGGGTGGCCAGGCCTGACCTAGAGCAGCAGAAATGACCAGCTGACCATAGACCCTTGAGCAATAACAGGTACTCCTTGTGTCTAGCAACTGGGGTTCAGAGTGGTTTACTGGAGAGCATTATTGCAGCAACGGGAAACTGATAGAAACCTTGACCCTCAAGTTATGACTAACACAATGTTATGACCAGAAATTCCACAAGCCACACATAATATTTCACTTGACTCAGATAAGGTCAAAGCGATTCTTGCTTTTCATTGTTACTTGGTTCGATGTTCCTTTGAGTTGAATTTCCAGGTAATGATCCTTTTTCTGAAATTCCAATGGGATGTTAGTAAAAAATGGGACTCAGAAGTCACTTAGTCCAATAGTCCACTTGACAGAAAAAGAATCAAGGCAGACTGAGTTGGAGGATGGGTCTACATGCCCCAGCTATTTACAGAGCTGGGCTCAAGACTTTGCTACTGAGCGCTGGATGCCTTCACTCTGCTTAGTGGACGGCATGAAAAGAGAAATATTATACGGATGTGATATTTTGTGGCAGTCATAACTTGGCCACTATATTTTTAGCACATCATCCAACGTTTTCCCTGCTGATAACCACAGTCATTTCCTACTAGTAGGAACATGTCTGCAGGCTTGAGGGGGCATTTCCTCCACGCCAGTCAACTCGCGCGGAGTATGGGGATGTCATGGGGACTGGGGAAGCGAGGCTCTGCCTTCTAGATCCAAGGCCTTATTTACCTTCCCACTTAGACCTTTCACCTCGCGACATCCTCTTTCAGCATCCAGCTTCTTGCTGTCGTTCATGACTCCACCCCTTGCCTGGGAAACATGGCTCAGAGCAGTTTCCTATGGGGAGTAAACTGTCATTTTTCACCACATTAAATTTTATAAGTTTCAAGCGAATGGAAAATGGATTTTATTATTTTCTCTCTCTCGCTCGCTCTCGTTTTTTTGCCACGAATGTTTTATGGCTGCAAAAACAGAATTTGTGGTTTCAACTGTTCAAGTTTGATGCAGAAAGCTATGGAACCTCTTATGTAACCTGATGGCCTGAATAATTATCAAAATATTTTGCTTTCCACCCTTTCTAAGCTTTAGCAGCAGAAAAAAAAATAGTGTATGCAACCTTTTGACCACAAAACAATAATAATGAGAAAGCTCCTTTTACAAGGTCTGCTCCTACAGCTACATAAAGATGTGGTAACGGGGGAAGACCAGAGCCCACGGCTGCGTCTGCGCCTGCGCCGGTCTCCGGTCTTACCTAACGCAGGGGGAGGTAACAGAGTGTAAGAGAAGAAAAGCAGGGAGAAGAGAAGAGACTTGGGAGGCAGCTAATGCCCCCTGAGAGATGAGAGCTAAAGTAGGTGCACTGTGTGGCTACACCACGGAATACTCCTCAGCTGGAAGGCAAGGGGAATTTTGCCATTTGCAGCAAAAGGAAAAGGATGCTGAGGGATTGTGCAAATTCACATGTGCCAGGGAAACAGAGATGATTTCACCTGCACTGGGTAAACAAACAAAAAGAAGCCAGGAGATGCTGAAAATCAGATGAGGTGACTAGTAGTGAAAAGAGTCACCTCATCTGGAGGGGATGTCATGGAGTTTATTAAGTTGTGGTTTCCTTTAAAGAACAAACAAAAAGAAGCCAGGAGATGCTGAAAATCAGATGAGGTGACTAGTAGTGAAAAGAGTCAGAGTGGAACAAAGGTGGAGGGGATGTCATGCGGTTTATTAAGTTGTGGTTTCCTTTAAAGAACAAGACAGAGGAGAAAACAAATATCCGGTGATTTCACTCATGCGTGGAATATTAGACATAAAACAATGCAGGAGACAAAACTGAACCCTTGAATCTTACTGTAAACTGGGATCACCAGAAGGGGAGGGTGGGATGAGGGATAGGGGGGGCAATGGACCATTGTGGGGGACTGTGCGTGCCTTGGTGGTGGGTGTGGGGTGCTCACATACATGTGAAGGGGTGTGAGCTGCTACCTCTGAATTATATGCAGCATCGGAAGCCCATGTTACCTCAATAAAAAAAGTATATAATAAAAATCTTTTCAGAATAAAAACTTTTTTACGTGGAATGGAGAACACTTTAGAATGTTCCAGAACCATATGGTAAATTATGCTTCTGGCTCCAGAACTCATGTTTTTTCTGATCTAAAAATATGGGGTGCAGAGAGTGTGTGTGTGTGTTCCTTTTGGCTTACACAAACTATGACTTCTCAGTGTCCACTGGGAACAGAATGTTCTTTTAGCTTATTCAATTTGGTGTCACCCCAGATATCACTTACACAGAGGTAAGTCTCACATTATGAAATCTGGGCTCTGAATTTCCAGAACATTGTGCAGTTGAATCAGGCGCTTGTAATAAATACACACCTCTTTACTTATTTAATTTGTAATTATACATTCATGTTCTGATTTCTTTTTTTAGACATTTCTAAGCATCTAGAGCGTTTACTAATAATTTATTTTCAGTTGGCAGTAGTTATAATTCTGTATTTGAGTTTCTCTGTAAGAACATTTCTTTATGAAATAAAAGGGTCACCTACACCAAAGTATATAAACGATAAAGAATACTGCTGGTATTTTCCCTCAAATGAAAGAAAAAATCTGTATTTATAATGGCAATTTAGATTTCTCCTCCTAAGTCACATTAATGTATTCCTAAGTGTCTTCATGAGTGTTGTACACCCCTATGGGAATGAAAATTTATCTGGTGTTTAGATCTAGCAAAACACTAGCTTATTTGCTCTTAATTTCCCCCACCAAGTTAGATAAACTATCAGGTAGCTAAAGTTTGCAAATTTTCTCACAGCATTCATCGGTACAAAGTCCAAGAAAGCAGAGACATTGCCTCACCTAGACTGAGACTTGAGCTGTGGTCTGTGACAGGACAGCATACTGGTATACAGCAGGCACTTAATAAATACCTGCTGAATGATTGAATCAACCCACTAAGCTGTGCTAATAAATGGCACACGGATGGCAGATACTGGTTCATTATTTCTGTCTCAGAGGCTGAAGAGGTACTAATGAAATTTTCTGCCCCTAAATCTGTCAAATAGCAGGGGTGCAGGGTGGGAGAACTGGCTTTCAGGAGTAGAAATGCCACCAAACTTTAATTCCAAACATCTTGTTACAGGTTGCTACTGAAGTCCCAAAGTGTGTTTCCTGATGAGGTATGTATTGACTGTGTGGAATGTCTCCTTAGAAAGGATGGTGTAAAGGGACCAGCTCTGTGGGGTTTGCAATGAAATGTAAAAAAATCTTACTCATCAGTCCCCTCAACCTGACTAGCCATACTCAGGGGAGAACGTACATGATAGCAACATTGATAGTTGCTACCTATGATTTTAGTGAACCACCAAGACCTGCAGGAATGGTTTTGGGCAAAACCTCGGTAGGGTATAATAATGCCTATGTGCAGGCTTTGCAATCTACTAAACTTGCCTGGCAGAGCAGCTTCTTTAACTTATGACATATCTAAATTCAAACAAGTCACTACTCCACATTTTCTGCCTGCAAAATGATGAAAATATCTCCCTTTCAGAATTGATGGAGATGGGAGTGATAATGGAGGTGAAGTGATTTTCAGTTGCCAACTCTGGATTCAGATCACCTGTCTGCTCTGTTGCTTAGTGGAGAAACAGGAGCTCTTTATTCAGCTTTTTAATGCCTTAGTTTAGGGCAGTTCCAATTAATGAAAACATAGTGTTCACTATTTCTTGAAACACAGTGTATGTTGACTGAATTTTGATCACTGTTATTATCACTACTGGTTAAGTAGAAGCTCTTTTAACTCCTAATCCCTTCAGATGAGGTGATTCCATCTGGAGAAGATGAATACTGGTATTTGTATTTTATTCCTTTTTAAAGAGATGCTTTGTCATACTTAAACATTTTTTCCTAATTTTCTGGAACTCTATTTTTGTGGTATTTCCTAAAAGGAAAGCAACTTCAAGAAGGAAGGGGTATGGTACAGGCAGATTCTATTTCTTGTTGTTGGATTAACCCCTGCTTATCAAATGTAAATTCTGGTGATTAGCCATCCGTGCTTCTTGGTTAATAACAGTGGTCCTATTCCTTGTATTGAGTTTGGGGGCTGATGGAGTTTCCTTTTCAAATCAACTCTTTGGAAACCCTTCCTAATGGAACTTTGTTCCTATAAGCAGGGAACAATGCAAATAAACGAGCCACCAGCTGGAGTAAAGGAGATGGCAGAACTAAAAGGCATATCTCATTCTGGGGAAAATTAACCTCCCAATTTTGCCTGTAATTGATTCCATCTGACTGAAGAGTTGCAGCCTCGATTGCAACTGTCATTTGGATAGCTAGGAAGCGAAAGCCTGTAATTACAGTCAGGCAACCCTGTTATCAGAGCCTGGGGAGGGTTTCAGCTCTTCCTATCCTGGGTGATCACAGGTGAGGCTGACAGGGAGGGAGGAAGGAGAGAGAGGAAAGTAGGCTGCTGGTTTTTTCTCCATGGGAAAGAGCCCAAAGGCAACCCCAACTTTGGAGAAGAGGTCAAAGGTCTTGATGTCTCCTTGACTTGCCCTGCTAGAAACATAACGAGGCTAAACCTTCCTGTTGCTGCAAATTCTTCTCTGCAAGGAGAGGCTTTGCTGGGAGGCAGCTAAGAAGAGCCTGGGATTGTTATGATGAAGATTCTTATGATGAACAGGTAGTTGGGAAGGTTCCATGGTGCCGTCTACAATATGCCATTAGCAAATGGCACTAGCTTTATGACATTCAGGTAAGATCTGTGAGCTGAGTTGTGAGCTCAGAATTTATAAACACATTGAAAGAGGTTAAACTTGAAATTTGTCCCTCACCTCAAACGCACATGAAATAGATACGACTGAACCTTTCAAGCATTGATTGATGATCATGAATCTGCTAAGTGCGATGTTACTTCTGTCCATCAGGAGAAGTATAAATGCTTGCCTTACAGGTGAACGTGAAGCCAGTAAAAGTGGAATTATTTGCTTGAAAGTGTGTCAGGAAGATGAAGATGCATGTCTCTAAGAATTTTTTTTTTTCTAGAGCAGTATCCCTTAGTAATGATAATGTGATGTCAGAATGCAAGTACCACCACACTTCCTCATTCACTCCTTCGGCACACACATTGGGTATTTTTTTAAAGATTTATTTATACATACAGGGATACAAGCGCAGTCAGAGGATTCACCAGAGACAGAATGGGGGGGTGGGCAGAGCAGACAGATCCATGAAGTACACTGCTGAGGGGAGCAGTGGGCGGGTCTGGAGAGGTCTGCTGGGCCATGTGGATCTCCTCCGGGGCAGGGATGGAACTTGCACTGAAGCGGCTGCAGCCAGCTTGCAGTGCTGTGTCCTAACCCGTTGTGCCACCAGGAAGGGCCGACTCTGGAGATATTTTAAGTAGCACTGGCACTATTTTTTACATGTCTACTTTAGTCCCAGGAATATTAAAGTGATAGTCTTCATGAACTTCACACGACTCTTAAGCTCTAAGAAACAGGCTTCAGTGAGGCTACGTTTGCTATTGGGAAGAGGCTGACTGTCGTGGCAGACAAATTTCTAGTGGCTTGAGAGGAATTTCTTTTGAGATAACGATTTTGCAAGTACAGACATCTAGTTGTCATTTTTATTAACTATATTATAGCGAATATCTGAGTACTGTGTTATGACTGGGGAAAGACACACATTACTGGCATAATGTAAAGATGCTTAGCTATTTACTCAAAATTGAAGGCTATAGTTATGGCAATTGAAATAAAATTAATTTCTTAGTTGCCTTAAATAAGGTGAAAAGTATGTCTTTGTTGCTTCAAAGTTTTCCTAAATGGCAAAAGTTTGCAAGAAATTATAAATTTAAATGTAAATGATGTAAATGATGTTTATTTTTATGAAGAGATCTTCAGTTCTATCATAAAAGATTCAAATATCCAATGATCTTTGGAATATTAATTGCATAGCAAATAAGCTTCTACTTAGAAAACAACTCCAAATCTTTTTTTTTAATATTATTATTGGCATCTTTAGTGTATGATGAATAAACCTATGTTAAGAATAAAATAGAAGACTTTGGTTAATTTTTCCCAGATAAAGTCTTAAGAGAAAAATAAGATACTTTGATTCTTTCAAACCATCTCTCTAGGAATGTACCAGGCTCATGTCAAGATTTGAAAAAAGAATTTATAAAATGCCAGCCTTCAGTTTTTACAGGGCAGAAACAAAACACATTGCCAATTTTAAATTTGGTAATAATAAACAATGTGTTTCTTTCATCAAAATTAAATAAATATACAGTGCATGTTAGCTAATATATCAACACAAATACATCTGGTAATTTCTTCTTTTTATGATCTATATATTCATTTGCTTACAAAGAAGGAGATATAATGGCTGATACCTGGCAGATTGCTGCGTTAAGTGAAGGTAACCTTGCTTGATGGGGAGGACATTTCCTCACTAGATAGGCACACACCATGTTTCCTTTATACCCCATTGCTCAGGTGGCAGGAACAGGCACCAGAGTTGCATGGAAGGGCCATATTGTATCGACCCAATCCAAGACAGCCGTAAGTCTGCAATCAGCGTTTGCTGTTGGGAACCAGGCTGCCTATTAACCCGGCCCACTCTTTTCAGTATATCCAATGCTGCATTATCTCTCAAGATGAGGACCATCGATAATGGGAGACGTCCCAGGTAAACAGCCTATCTCGCCCTTTTCCATGTTACTAAAAGGACTTGGAGGAAAGAGTAGGTAGCAAACCATCATGGACAGTAGGCCATCTAATTATGGAGGCCAGGCAGCACATTTCTGGGGCCCCCGGAAGCCTGAGTGCAGGGAGTATGGAAAAATCCCAATTAGATGATTAATTTAAGTTCTGGGTGTGCTTTTAGCCTTTGGCCATGGAGTCGGGAAAAGAAACAATTACCTCTCAAATTGCCATGCTGGACCGATTAATTTTTAATTGAGTGTTGTTAAAGGCATGGAAAATTGTGACATATATAACTCAGAGAAGTATTCCTGAGCCAGTGGGAGCCACTCTTCACTCCCCAGGAACCCACAGATTTAATCAGAGAGGAAAGTGACTCAGATAGTGCCTGGGGGCAGGGGTTGGCATTGATGTGGAGACGACTCAGCCACCTTCGAGAGAAAGTTGGGCTTCAAAGTGGTCTCAGAGCGACAGCTCATTTTTCCTTTTACCCAAGCAGCACTGCCGTGCTGAGGGTGTCTCTTAAAACCCATTGTTGCCTGTAATGATGACAACGGCCTGAAATCTCATCACTCTCCAGAAGATTCAGATTAGACCAGAGTTGTAATCTTGTACTTTTCTTTGGTTTTGCAGAGAGGGGGAGAGGGAAAGTGAGAAGGAAAAGGTGAAGGAGAAGACTAGAAGAGAAAGAGGGTGGGAGAGAGAGGAAAAAAGGGGAGGAGAGGGAGGAGAGAAGAAAAGGGGGAGAGAGGGGACAGAGAAGAAGGAAGGGAGAGGGAGGAAGATGTGAGGGGAAGGACAGGGAGAGAGAATAAGAGCAGAGAATGAAAGTCTCATATACAAAGACCAGGATGCTACAAATCAGAAAGAATCCTCATATGGCATCCTTTTGTTTTCTAAGACTTAGTGGAAGTAGAACCTTCTTTAACAAGATCTCTTCTGGAATGAATATCAATAAGCTAAAGATATTCCCCTGAATCTTTTAGAGTTGCCAAGAATCACTGGTCTCTTGGTAATCACAGGGACTAAGAGTAGCTGTGAATAGACTCATAAGGCAATTATAGGAATTATTAGAAGACATATTACTATAGACATACTATAAGACATATGCATTATAAAACATGATTATTATAAGACATAAAACATAAAATAATTACTTGAAACATTAAAATTAATACTAAAAATTTAAAAGGATAACGTGCTGATTGTGGTGAGATTATTATGGAGTTTACTCATTCCAACCAAACAAACCCACACTTAGGCATCTAGCCAAAGGATATGAAGCCATCCGTGCAAATAGAACAGTGCTCTGCAATGTCTGTTGCAGTATTACTTACAACAGCTAGGACACAGAAACAGTCTAGATGTCCATCAATGGACCCCTGGATCAAGAAGTTGTGGTATATCCACACTATGGAATGATATTAGCAATACAGAAAGATGAACTGCAATCAGGTACAACGAAATGCAGAAAGTTTGAGGGAATTACTGTAGTAAAGCAAGCCAGAACAATACCAACAAATACTGTCTATACAAAAGACAATCTGATAAAAAAATACTTATAAAAACTAGTGAATAGCAATAAACACTTGGGACTCCGAGGTTCAGATGGAAGGGAAGGGAGAAAGCAACAGTAATAGAAGGGATGGTGGTAGAGGGAAAAGAAATCACTCATTACCAACTCTCACTTGCATGGGGGCAGTGTGCTGCTGAGGAAATTGATTTGGGGTGAGGCCATGGAACTTTTCAGCTTCATGATGGGGAATGGAATTATCTCCCCTTCTATCGGAGTTCATGGTTGACCTATTTTAGTCAATGGGATTAGTAGAAAGACATGATTCACTTGCACGGCTGGGATTTGCTTTCTTGTTCCTCTGCATTTTCTTGAGATGATATTTTCTTTGTTAGACTCATGCTCCAGGTAGACTGAGGGAAAGAAGGAGAAGATGTGGACTTAAACTGCATCTCAGACTGTTTAATCTTATGTTCGACCTTGATAGTCAACTCTCAGCCCACCTGCAGATAAGTTAAGAAGAATAAATATTTAAGTTATGGAAACACTGTTAGAGCCCAAGGACAGAAGATTGGATAAAAATTTATTTGCAAACAATTTTGTGTGTGCACATGATGGAATACTACTCACCTACAAAAATGATAAGCTTTTGCTATTTGTGGCAAAGAAAACATTGGAAAGAGTAATGAAATAAGTGAGAAGGAGAAAAACCAATAGAGGATGATGTCATTTCTCTGTGGAATATAAAGAAACACAACAAAGTGTTTGTGACAACCAAAGCAATAATAAGCTCTTAGTGTCATCTGCAGAGCTGAGGCAACCAGAGCGGGAGGGAAGGAGCAATGGAACATAGTGAAAGATTTTCGAGACACTTATAGTGGGCGGGGTATGAAAGTCTGCATTGGTAGAGGTTCGGATTTATTATCCCTGGAGCAGATAATAAAAAAGTAAACCTTCTTGACCTCAATCGAATTTGACCTCAAACATAACTTGGGGGGGGGAAATAATAAATATTTACTAAAATATGCCTCTAACCTTTTGTGCCAGTTTGCTTTGCAAGAATAGACAAATCATAAACCAGTGAAATTAGTGTTTGGTGCAAGACATCTGTGCAACCGGTATTAGCACTCATCTGAGCTTTTATAGGAAAGCCTTCCAGGCTTTAATCATTACAAGAAAATTCAGTCTGCATTTTCTTTTCTTGAGAGTGTGTGTTTGAAGCAGAGGCTTGTCCCATGTTCTTGGACGAGTCACCTCAACCTTTCTTTTTCTCCATTTGAGGAAGAAAGCTATTCCTTGCTACCTACCTTCTCCCAGGGGTTCTAAATTAACAGTTGAAAAAGTCTTTGAGATCTCCCATGAAAGGTGCAATTTAAGCAGAAGCATGCCTATTATTTATTTTTATTATCCATTTTAAAATTGAATACTTAAAGTCAATAGATTTTCCAGCCACCAGAAAGGAAGTCTCCCCTCCGCCACCATACAGTATGCATTGGGCATACTCCAACTATAGAGTATATTTCCCATTTATAGCACTAATTTAGATGTTTATGGGTCTGTAAATGTATTCCATTTCTCCTGGGGCTTCTGAATACCTATAAGAGTCTAATATTTTGGAACCCTAAATGATGCCTTAGGCAAAGTATCAAATGGGGGAACAAGAGCGGGAGGGAAAGAGTTGTGTCACAAGAGAGACACTTAAAAAATAGCATAATTTTTGACGCCTGAATTTACTCTGCAGTGTAGTCCAATTTGTGATGATTTTCCCTCCCTCATGGTATGAATTATCACTTATATATAAAGCTTCTACTGGTCCTCAGCACAAGTCTTTGTGAAAGAAGGTATCATCCTCCCAGTGGGTCACCTTGACAGCCTGATCCTGTGTTGGGGAGCAGGCTGGGACATCTCGGTCATTGTCCATTTATTTCTCTGGTCAATTGGTGCTCAGCACACTCTTTTGATTCCCATTTTAGATGCTCAGAGAGGTGGAAGACTTGCCCAAGCTTACACCAAGGCAGAACCAGTCTGTGACCTAGAGGAAATAGAGCAAGACTGAGTTATTCATCATGACGCTATACTTGCTTGTGGTCTTTGCTTCCAATTTGGGGAAATGATGAAACTGATGTAAAAAGAGCATCGGATATCTTAGTATGTATAATTAAAATCTTTGTGATGCCCTTACACTGATGGCAGGGAAAGAATTGGTAGGGGGTTATGGAACTCAAAGCCTGGCATACTGTTTCCAATTTACCTCTAGCTTTTGTTTATTTTTGCAATTCCTGTTCCACAGGCTTTTAGCTATTCCCTGTTAGGTAGATAATCAAGTTTTTTAAGCTAAACACACACCAAGATAGCTCTTTCTTGACAGGCTGGATGGGATTTTCTCTGCAGGGAGGTGCAATAGAATAATTACTTAATGATTGTTCTTACTCATAAAGACATGCCACTTGCAGTTTGGAAGATAGCATTACGGAGTGTCTAGATGAGCAACATGATGGTACTGTGTAGCTAGGAATAGGGGAAGACGTGGGAGTCCTAATTTGGATTCCTGCCTGGGGCCCTCTTTGATGTCAAACTGTAGATGTCAGTCTCTTGCTAGGAACTAGAAAATCCAAGTGACATTTTCAAAAACATCTCCGTGTTGCTGAAATCCCCCAGTGGAGCAGTAATATTTTTATCTTGCTCATCTATCTTATAAAACTTCAGACTTGAGAGAAAAGAGGTTACTTCTAGGCTTTAAATTTCCAACATACTCAGGAATCATTCTGAATTTGGGTCCCTTGACAATGTGTCCTGGGGGCTTCTACCAGGAGCTGGGCTGAAGCCAACTGTGTCAGGACACCCACTGGGGTACGAAATTCCTTCTTTCAGAGGGACATTAGATTGGTATTTACCATGTCACAGTAGAAAGGAGAAAGTAGTTTTGAAGTGACATTTTAAACTCTCCTCTCAATCAGTTATTTATGAGTCACCATCTCTACAAAAGCACATATAAAGAAATAGGTGTCTTTATTCCTCCTTGACGTTGGAATTAACATTCCAGTCCTTCAGAGCAGATTATCCAAAGCAGGACAAACTACCCTGATTTGGGTTTGTAGAAGTGGTATGAGAGAGAGGATGGTGCTGGGGGTTTACTCATTCTTGATATTAATCCTGTCTCTGTTACTTTCTAGCTCTGTGATTTTGGACAAGTCAATTCTGTGAGATTGTTTTCTCAGTTGTATAATCTTGGTATGGTACTTAAGTATGGGTCTTTTCTGGATGTAATAAGTCATTGACCACCAGGAAACAGACAGTGCAAATCTACAGTCCATCCACTCATCTACTCACCTATCCATCCCTCCACCACCCTAACCATCCACCCACAAACCCACTAATCTACCCACCCTCCACCCACCCACCCACCCATCCATCTACCACCCACTCATCCATCCATCCACCCAATCACCCACCCAAAACCCCCCCGATCTTCCCATCCATCTTTCCATCCATCCATCCATCCATCCATCCATCCATCCATCCACCCTTCCATCCATCCATTCATCCATCCACCCACCCATCCACCATCCATCATCCACCTCCCACACATCCACCCATCTGTATGTATCCATCTGCATTCTGTACTCATCAACCAACTAGAGTTTAATCAACTAAATTGTCAAAGAAAGATGTGGTTAAATTGGGAGAGAGAAATCTGTAACTGAGGAAGTTTTCCAGTATATCACAAAGCATTTTAATTTTCATTGATTTCTGCAAACATTTATAATTGTATGTTAATACCATTCTACATATGAAAGAACACCTTATGAGAGTCTAGAGGATTTTTTCATGACTACAAGAAAGAGGGGCAGGGATAATATGTGGGAAGCAATATGGGCAAAAAGAAAAACTGTTAAGTGCTTTATTTTCTTCTCTCAATTCTTTCTATTACCCTCATCTTAACTTGGAAGGGATCATTACATCTTTCAATGACCTATCCTAAGCAAAAATCTTCCCTCCACTGTCCCCGGCAGGGGACATTGAGTGTCCCCATTGTATATGCAAAGAGGAGCATAAGTTCTCACCCAAGAGTCCAAGCATTACCTTCCCTGTGATAAGCCCAAGTGTCTCGATTCCATACTCTTTAGGTCTAGAACCCACAAAGAACTAGTTCCTTTAAGAAAATCCAGCTTCTCACATGAAATGGCAAATACAGCTGTTAAGTAAGGGATTTATTTGATGTTTCTGTAGAAAATAGTCATGGGTCTCAGCCGAGTTTATTTACCAGACACTTTAGTAAGTAGCACCTTCCAGGCTAGACAGCTAAATCTTAAGCTCGGTGCCAGGGTGTGTGGGGGCCACATTGGAAAGCAAGTGCTTCACCAAGGGGGGAATCTGATGAGCTCAGGGTCCTGTGACAGGGTTAGCTGGTGACTTCATTGCAATCAGAATTGCTGACTAATGCCTGCATCAACACCCACCGCTGCATCCACCATCAGCATTATGTGATTTTACGTTTACTTTGATTTCTCCAGACAGGACTTTTTCACATCGTTGGAACTAATTGGAGTAATGGAGAAATTATTCTGGTGCCAGAAGACTCTTGCTTTCTTTCGCTCACTTCCCTCCTTGGTATTATAAGACAATGCTCACTGCCTCTCAGTGTTTCTTTGCAGCAAAAGGTGGGAGCTCTATCTTGTGACCTTCGTACTTTGCCTGCATTTGAACTGTAAGGCTGGAAGCATTGACGGACCCCATCTTTCTCTGCACCCCCCAGGCTGTATACTCCTGTGCCAAGCTCCTGAGCTGCTGGAGATAGGTAGGAGAACCCCTCCTGCTATTCTCCAGACTGACCACAAGCAATCGATTCCTCCCTGAAATAGCTAGCTGATGGAAACATTTCTGGCAACGTAGTCCACCTTAATTAGCTGCATTGTCTGCCAATCTTTACAGCGTCTCAGAGGGAGTTTGGGGGTAATACCGAGCTGGCTGAATATGGTTTTGATTACAAGGCTTTGTATCAAAGGTGGAATGGTGTTCTTTACTGTCTACCTCCAGTAAGTACCCCCGGCTGCCTTCAAGTGGCAAAAGTCAGTCTGTAGAGGCCATGGCATATTACAAAGTCCCTGGTTTTGCCCCATGTCAACACTTGAGGGCTCAGTAAGCCTTTGAGGGCTTTCTTTTGCTAACCATAGTGAGTCTGTCCACCAAAGGGACCTCTCTGAGTTGGACTGAGGGGGTTAACTCTGCAATATGGAATGGTAAACTTGGCTTTCAACAGTTTGCATCCTCTGCTTGGTGCATAAGATGCTGGTTCACCAGCTGGGGTGGGAGGACAATCAGAGATGAGTGGGAAATATGCTTATTTATTTGAAGTGGAAGGAAAAAATTTAATGCATTCTAAAATTATGACTTTAAAACAGTACTTAGCTTGCTGAGCCTCCCTGCATCCCTTTCTCTGTTTTTGCCTCCTCTCTGCTTTCCAGTTGCTGCTGTTGTGACTTTTCCTTGACTGATCTGTGTGCCAGAAGAGGGTGGCAGAAATAATGTGATCTGAACAACCGGTTGCAAACTTACCTGGCTTGCTACTGGCTAAAGACTCCAGGCAGTATCTGGGTAGCTCAGAGCTGAAATGGGTGTTTTGCATTACTTGTGGATTTTATTTCTCCACATCACCTCTGACCCCTTTTGCAAAGTTAATTGACAGTTGGCCTTTTTCAAATTGACTGCAGGAAATTGACCTTTGTGTTCACGCTATGTTAGGAAAGTCCTGGATGAAGAGCAAATCAGGAGGCGAAATGGGAATGATCTGGCCTTTTCAGTCCTGCTCCAGCAGTTTGTGAATTGATCACAGAATCCTGCATGTAGCCCCATAGAGTGTATGAAGGTGTAAAATGTTTCCCTCCAGAATCACACGAGTCAGAAAATCCCGCTTTTATCTGCAGTATACTCTGTTGCTTCAAAAATGTAGCAATCCAAAAGTACCTTTTAAATGAATGTCTGATATGTTTATTCTGCTTTAGCTGAAGCTTGCTGCAGGCCACTTCTAAAGAGGTCTAATTCTAGGGGTCATCTGGTGGGTTAGCATTTCTGTTCCTGCAGGAAGAAGGAAGGACAATTAGAAAAAAAATATACACATTGAGACTTCAACAATTCTGGAGTCAAAATTTGGCCACCACATGCTCTGAGCTGCTCAGGACAGCGAGTTGAAAATAACTGGATCTTAATGCTGTATCTGCATATTGGGGAAATTGACAAGAATTAGGAATGTGTGCAGGTTAAGTAAGTAGTTCTTTTTTATTTTAAAGATTTATGTATTTATGTGTACAGAACTGAGGTACAGGCCAGAGTTGTGGGAGTGAGGGGATTCACCAGAGCAGAACAGGCAGATCGACGAAGTGCACTGCTGAGGGGAGCAATGGGGAGACTGGAGAGGTCTGCCGTGCCCCGTGGATCACCTCCCTGCCCGGGGTTCAAACGAATGCTGCAGTGGCTGCTATAGCTTCACAGTGCTGTGCTTAACCCGTTGTGCCACCAGGGAGACCCCAGGCTAAATAAGTATTTTTAAGGTTTAGCTTCTAGACCTCAATACCTGCCCTTTCTCCCTCCATGCTCTGAGCTGCTCAGGACAGCGAGTTGAAAATAACTGGATCTTAATGCTGTATCTGCATATTGGGGAAATTGATAAGAATTAGGAATGTGTGCAGGTTAAGTAAGTAGTTCTTTTTTATTTTAAAGATTTATGTATTTATGCATACAGAACTGGGGTACAGGCCAGAGTTGTGTCTCTTGTATGTCCTGGGACCCAGCGGCGAAGTGGAGAGACCACAGTGCATCCTCATGGATGTTACTCTCTTAGGAACTGGTGTTTCCTTGCCCTTTCTGTGGACAATGGAGACTCTGGGTCAAGCCAGCAGTGTTTGAAATGCAATAGGAAATGAATTGTTATTGTTAACTAGAAAGCCGGCATGTGAAATGGCTTCTTAAGACTCACAGCTGGATTAAATAATTTTGGGTCAAAATGTAGATTTCATGGTCTGGTGGTGAGGTCAGTCTAAGCTTGCAGGCTGGGTGTCTGGTTCACTGTTCCATCCCAGACAAGTCCCCTGTATTGCTCTCAGCCTTGATTTGTGTTTGCTTTCTTTGTTTCACCTATAAAATTAGTATAATAATACTTTTGAAAACCTCATGTTAATATAAATATAAAACCAGATAAAGTAGGTGAAGTTGGCATACAAAACACACAGGCTTATAGTCACTCTAATTTTATCATTAGGGACCCAAGGTGAAGCCGCATTCTCCACTCTAGCAACTTAATTCTACGATAAATTATTCAAAAATGCAGCAAAATGTAGCAGGCAGCCCTGGAAGTCTTTAAATTTAAATATACTGACCCACTAGATTTTGCATTGAGACAGCCTGAGAATCAGCCAGGGTCTCCTTATTGAAAGCCCTTGGAAAGATAAACAGAGAAAGAAAACTTCGGGCAAAGCCTAAATCACTGGCTGCATAATAGAAACAGGAATCTCTGGACCTGGGTTCAACGCTCTGCCCCCGTTACTGTTGTGCTGGTTAGGAGACAGAGCCTCGCCGGCACCTAGTCACTTATTAAAACCACCCTTATAAGTAGGGTAAGTGGGCAGTTCTGCTGATGGCACTTCTCACTGATCTTAACTGAGCTCTTGGGTAGTCAGCAGACAGTTTGCAGGCCAGGACCGGCTGGACTAGAATGGTGTCATTCTCCGTGTGATGTCCATCGGTTGCTGGCTGTGGGCTGCAGGTTGGGGTGTTCTCACTACCCAGCAGTCCTGGTCTGGCTGATGGGCTGGAGGGTGGCTCCAGGCATTGCTCAGATCTGGAAGCCCAGGTGTGGGGCTTCGCCGTATCACACATTCTGAAGTCTCTGGCCAGAGTCACCAGATGAGCTGAGATGCTACAAAAGATTTTAACTTAGTCATGAAAACAGGAATGAAATCGACACCATTTTAAGTCAAGAGAGTACACAAAATATGTATGCATGTGTAGGTATCTATCTCTATCTGTATAGCTCTGTCTCTCTTATCTACCATCTGTGTGTCACAGTCACCAATCTATCGAGAAGGAAGCAGAAAAAAGGAGACAACCAATTTTTTAGTGCTTTTATATGACTTAAGAAATTATATTTTATCATTTTTGTGTGTTTTACTAAATGTCTTACATAGAAAATGTTACTTTGTTTCGTTTTTAAACATTTATTTATTTATGCATACAAGAACTGGGGTACAGGAGGTGAGAGATTCACCCGAGACAGAGTGGGGAGCAGAATAGGCCAACCGACTGAAATCTGCTCCTGAGGGGGGAGCAGTGAGGAGACAGGAGAGGTCTGCTGCACCCTGTGGGTCACTTCCTGGCCGGGGATCATACTCATGCTGCAGTGGCTGTGGACAGCTGAGACTTAAGCCCTGCGCCATCAGGGAAGGCCGAGAATATATTATTCCAATGTTAGTCAATTAGACAATCACTATATATATTTATATATATTTAGTATTTCACTATATATAGTAAATATAGCCAGTGATCAGTATAAAATCATTGAAGAATGCTATACTATTATATGCAAAATTAAAGAAAACTTATATACAAGCTAATGCATTCTATTTTTCAAGCTGAAATGTAGAGTCTCTAGGAATATATTGATGCATTTATTAATGTGACTACATGTAGGAAGACAAAGTTGATAAATGGTTCTTTGCATGCTTTTTATGTAGGAAAAATATTATTGGTACTGCCGCCTTCCATGAAGAAAAATTCCAGACAAGCATTAAAAAAAAGGCAAGGATTAGAAACAAACAATATCATTTTCTTTTCAAAACAAAACTTGTGTTTAGAATCCAAAAGTAAAGTAATCGTTCTGGAAACTATTATCGTCAGCCATTCCATGTCGATTAGTTCACGCTCCTATGTCTCCAGAACATGGCAAAATGTTGCAGATACAAAGGTTGCACAGGAGTGAAAATGCAAGTAGATTCTCCACCTCATCGTTGTTTCTGGGCCAGTCACACAGAGCAGTGACATGAGATTCTCAACAGCCTCGATCCTCAATTCAATGGCGAACTTTCAGGCCCTCTGGGAGCCTCCAACTTGATTCTGACTTCTGGTTGTTTTTGTGTAGGAACACACTCCATTTGGAAACGTTACCTTCTGGTCGGAATCCAGTTTTACTCTGTTTCCCATTTTCTTAGTAATGAGCCTTCCTCCTGAGGCTCATTTGAAACCCACAGGCTCCATTGGGTCTGGGGTGCCCATGGGGTGAATGGGTGGGGAGAAAGCCAAGAGCAAGTTGTCTGCCTGCCAGCCTCTCCCCGGGGGGCCATCCTGGCCACTGTGGCCATCCGCATGGAGCTTCATTTGGGGGGTCCCCCTCCATTTCTGTGGGCTGAGATAAAGAATGGGCTCAATGCTGATAGGGAAACTTGGTTTCTTGGGTTGCCCGATGTGGCGGGAGGGAGGTTTCCATTGCATAAAAATAGCAACAGTGAGAGTGTGCAGAGTATTGCTGTTTGCTGGGGAGTGTTGTCTTTCCCCATTGGTTTTCTTTTCTTTTCTTTTTTTTTTTTAAAGATTTATTTATTTGTGCATACAGAACTGGGGTACAGGCTCAGGGGAGGTGAAAGGCTTCACCAGAGACAGAGTGGGGAGCAGAACAGGCAGATCTATGAAGTACACTGCTGAAGGGAGCAGCAGGTGGGTCAGGAGAGGTCTGCCACGCCCTGTGGTCCTCTCCGGGGCAGGCGGGAATCGAACTCATGTGGAAGTGGCTTTAGCTTCTCAGTGCTGTGCTTTAATCTGCTGCACCACCAGGGAGGGCCCCCATTGGTTTTCTTATACAGTTACTTGCTACTTTGTCTTGGTTCAATGGCACCTGCTGAGGCCAACTGAAGACAGTATGGCATTGGATCAAGCCATCAAGCCTACCTGGGTGGGATCTTAAAGATACTACTTAATAGCCACATGATGCTGGCTGTTCTGGAAAATGGGAGTCACACTACCTATCTTCTGTGGTAGCCCAGAAGCGAAGTAGCCCAGGATTCCCAGAAAGTTCATTGTTCAGTGTTCCATGTGTGGGTACCCAAGAAGGCTCAGATGCTTGACGAAACACCAGGGGTCTATAAGTCCTTGGCCCCTAATGAATGAGACCTTGTTGGGGTTCTCCTGACTCTCCTCTTGGCTTCTTATCAATACCCTGGTGGGTTTCTAGGATGTAAAGGCATTGGCTTAGTGGGGTGGAGTCACTCGGGACTTCTCTTCAAGCCAGTGAGAACACTGCTTGAGTACGTGGTATGTGCTAGATCAGTACAAAGAGAAGTAAGCATTCCTGCTTTTCTCACTTTTATGTGGAACAGGTGGGACATTGTGGTGAGTACCTGAGGTTTAGATCCTTCTTTCCTTTTCTGCAGATTTTTAGATTGTTCCCATGGACACATCCTACCATTCTGCTAATCTGACTGAACCTTAGATCCTTGGAGAGAAAGTCTTCTTGCAATTGTTCATTGTTTCCCCTCAACATTGGCCATCCAGTCTGACCCAGTGACATGGCGGGTACAGAGCAGAATGAATTTAATCAAATACTGAACAACACGTTAAAGATCTTGGGAGAGAAAATCCATCAAAGTATTTACTTGTAGGCGTGTCTGCAATTCTCTTCTTGCATACCTTCTCTTTTCAATTCAGATGGCAAGTGAAGAACCGCATTTTAAGAAGGAGCAAATGACAATAAGCTATCCACCAAACATACAGCTCATTTCTTAGTACATCCCCCTTTCCACTGTTAGGTGGGCTGGGACTCGGAAGAGTTCTGACTCCAGACAGATTACTTTCCTTTGTTCCTCGGTCACTTCCTAGTTCCGTGTTGTGCTGGTGATGAACATGGTAAGAGAAGCAAGGACTCTCAGCAAACATATTTGCCTATGGAGAGAATTTAGGCTGAGAGGGAATAGAGAGTGATCAGCCATGTGAACTTCTACTTGAGTTCTGTGAGAGCAGGTGTTCCAGATCAGAGAAGAAACCTCTGCTAGATGGGGCAGCCCAGTTTGTCATTTTTGTTTCAAGGGTTTTTTTTTTTGGATTGTTGTTGTTGTTTTGACTCTGACTAATTTGGTGCCTTCAGGCAAGTCAGTTCCATTCTCTATCTGTGACCACAGTTAACCATTTTCACACACTGCTGGTCTGATGGGGCCATTGACTTGTGTGAGATCCTCTTGGGTCTCTCCTCTGGCCCAGAGTTTTCATCCTCCTCTGCAATTCTGAGGTTGTCCCACAACACTGGGTTAATCTCAAGGCTGACAATACTGAGGCTGGTTTCTGTTTATCCTGCAAACACCTCACCTGTTTTCTGCTGGACCTACCTCAGACCTTACTCTCAACTCCTACACTCTGCACCTCAATAATGCATTCTGCTTCTCTTCTTATTTGAGTACATGCCACAGCCTGCTAGAGACTGTCTATCACAGGCGCCCTCTGCAAGGATGTCAATTCCTGGTCAAGATGAAAATTCCAAGAATCCTGGGCTAGTTGGCACTTTTCATTCATATTATATTCTCTGCAATCCCAATTCATTATGATGCCAAGTATTATTCAAACCACTTCAAGGACCCTTTCTCGAGGAAAAGTATATGTAACTACCTGGGTGATATAAGACCCACTGGACTATCACTTGGGTAGGGAGGAGAAAGGCCACAGCAGACCCCCAGGTTGGGAATGTACTAATCCAGATATAAACTTGACCCAAGGAATGTATTAGAGCAAGAATCAACAAAATTCCACTTAATTGTTCTTTCATGTCCAATAGAAGTTAGATCCTGGGCCCTCCCTGGCGGTGCAGCTGGCTAGGACACAGCACTGCAAGCTGGCCGCAGCTGCCTCAGCGTGAGTGTGATCCCCAGCCCTGAAGGTGACTCACATGGCGCGGCAGACCTCTCCTGACCCACCCACTGCTCCTCTCAGCATTGTACTTCATCAATCTGCCTGTTCTGGTCTCCACTCTATCTCTGGTGGATATTCTCACTGCCCCTGCACCTCTGGCTTGTATCCCAGTTCTGTATGGATAACTAAATGTTAAAAAAAAAAAAGGAAGTTAGATTCCACAGTGGCAGCTCATCATTGTCCAATTTTACCATAAGTTGCTCACCAATTAGCAACTAATGATTTCTTCTCTTTTTTCTTTGAGTCTTGGTTAGATGAATTACGATCTGTAGACCAAACACCATGATTGTCTGTCTTTGTACAACTCGTGTTTTAAACAGATGAAAAGTATTGAAAGAAGCATATATTTTTGATATGTGAAAATTATAGGACATTTAAATTTGCATGTTCTTAAATTTGTACCAGCACACAGTACAATTCATGTGACTACATATTGTCCAGAGCTGCTTTTTTGCATCCTAGTTTTAGGATGCTTTTTTGCATCCTAGTTTTAGTGAGTAGCTACCACAGAGACCAGAGGGTCTACAAAGCCAATGATATTTGCTCTCTGGTCCTTTACGGGAGAATTTTGTTGATTCTTGCTCTAAACCATTCCTTGGGTCAAGTTTATATCTGGCTTAGCTGTACATTCCTCAACCTTAGTAAATGTTCAGTTTACAGTAGAAATTCAATAAACATTGATTGGGTGAACAAATGAATGAATGAATGTTTGGATGAGAGGTGGTTGCACTATTTTGTATCCCAATTTTTGCCTTTTATAACTGACTGGAGAGAACTAGATCTGGATTTTTTTTTTTCTTGTTTGTAGTGTTTTTATGTTTAGATTTTTTTTTAAAGATTTACTTATTTATGCAACAGAACTGGGGTACAAGCCAGAGGTGCAGGGGCAGTGAGAGGATTCACTAGAGACTGAGAGGGGAGCAGAACAGGCAGATCTATGAAATACACTGTTGAGGGGAGCCGCGGGTGGGTCAGGAGAGGTCTGCTGCACCATGTGGATCACTTCTGGGGCGGGGATCGAAGTCACACTGAAGTGGCTGTGTCCTAACCTGCTGTGCTACGAGGGAGGACCTATGTTTAGATTTTGCTCTCCATGAGCACTACTTTGGAAAAGGGGAGTGACAAAGTAGGATTAGTGCCTCCAATCTTTTGTTCAGCTGGCATTTTTTAACTAGCATGTTTACCCTTTACTTGGTGAGCAAAGTAAATAAGCCAAGATATATATCAGTTTTAATCTACGAGCAATATAAAAGGAACTAAGTTACTCAAGATGCTAGGGAGGAGAGCGGGAGGGAAGAAAGAAAAGGGGCTGAGTAGCAGGTATTTTGAGGATCTGTCACTGTTTTAATAGCTCTGCTGTTATCACTCCAGAAAGGCCCACATTTGGGACCATTTATGGCTAATGGACATGTGCTGAGAGGTGTATGTAGGATGATACGTCATGCAAAAGTGAAAGCAAAATGTTTGATTTTTGCCTGAGCAGAAAGTGAAAGCAAAGGGGGAATGCACCCCCATTATTTTAAGTGCCTCTACACACAGCTCACAGGTGTCCCAAACTCATACTCTGTCTGCAAGAATTTTCCCTTTGAAAATGAGTTTGCCAAGACTATGAGGTCAAGGTGACATTTTAAACCACTCAGGTTCTAACAGGCCTCTAGTTTGGCCTCAAAGTAAGTCACCCCCCTTTCAGCTTGGACACTCAGCCGAATCTCCAGACTCCTGATCAGACTCCATCCATTCTCTTGTTTTTAACAAGTGCTTGAAATCTTCAAGAATTCCTTACGCTAACTTCTGCTTTCCAGCTCAACTCCTTATCTGGATACAGTTGTGACTTGACTACTTTTTATTAAAAGGGCGGGGTGCGGTGTATCCTGAACCCAGAACCCCACTGGGGTTTTTCAATCCACATGTCCATTAGTCATAAATGGTCCCAAATGTGAACCTTTCCAACCAGGAATTTTTCCAACCTTCCTCCTCTAATACAAGACACCGTGATGAGAGCTTACTGGTTTTGAGAGCACTGTACTAAGAACTTTTTAAGGCAGTAACGTATTTCTTCTTCTATACTATCTATCAATGCAGAGCACAGAGGGAACTTGTTCAGTTGTTCTGGGGATAGAATTTTTTATTGCATGCCTGTGCTCTCAGACTCTGTTTGAGGCACTTGGGATACCTTCATCGATAAAGCATGCACAACCCCTTACCTCAGGAAGTATGTATTTTTCTATCTAATATCATTCAGCTGATAAAATAGCAGGACCAGGACTTGTGCATTTAAGGCCATGGCAGAGTAGTGCCACTGGAAATTAACTTCCATCTGCCGAGTATGACAACATGCATGACTTGATGGCAACACAGTTCAAGTCTCAGCCAAGTTCTACAAGGTCCTGGCTTGACACAAATCACCTTTTTTTAAAAACTCCTAGAAGGCTCAAAGTCTTTTCTTTCTTCTCAACTCTAGTGTTGGTGAATCATCAGAGACAAAGAATGAAGAAGGTGGTTTTAAATAAAAGCAGGGGAGGAAAGGACCAGGATCTGGAGTTATGGTCCCTTACTCATCTTGGTTGATGCTGTTAGCCTCTACTCATGCCTCTGAGCCCAAGGCACACGTGGCACCTGAGTGTTTTCAGTTGTTCACGAACTCGTCCTTCTTCCCTCAGGACCCCTCCGAAGTTCTCTGCTCATCCAGTGGATCAGCCTTTGATGTAACCTCTGCCCTTTGTTTAGCAAGCTGGCATTCATTTTTAGTGGATTCTGATCACTCACATCCTTTGAAGATTTGTGGGTTCAGCATCAAGTTTTACTCGTCTTGTTCCAGCCTCATAACCAAAAGCAATAGCATCATTTGCACTCATAAGAATCCCATTTTGATACGGGCAAATGATCACAGGACCCTACAATACCTTTCTGTGTCGCAGGGTGTTTGTATAACACAACCCACCCCTGCAAGTTCTAGGCTGTCCAGGGACCTACCATGTGACAGCTTATCTTGAGAAGGGCTGGTGAACGTAGCCTACGTCCTCCTGACCCACCACTCCTCCCTCCCAAGAACATAACTGAAGTGCCCTTTCTCTCTTTTTCCTTCACATCCTTGCTGATATAAGGAAGTTGTACATGTTCAAGAGCTGCAAACTATGTCCTATCTCTCGGCAGAAGCCATGTTTTGCTGGCATTGCTACCGAAGATAGAAAGTGAAAAAATGAGAATGTGGGCACATACACTCTCTCGGAGATTTCTGTATAAGTTTGCAGGATAGCGCTGTTGAAATTATCGTGTAAAAAGAGACTTTATTTTAGTTGGCGATTTCATCTGTGGAGTGAAGCCAACAGTTGGTCGGTGTTCATAACTTTCATGGAAAACTTGAACATCTTTGAGTATAAACAAAAGGCAACCCAAAATTAAGTCACAGGCATCTCCATAGAAAGGGGAGGTTCCGTGTTCCCCATCCCACCTAATGAGGCACAGAGCTGTATGGGAGGGGGATGAAGAGAGACACAAAGACAGGGAGGGAGGCAGGGAGGCAGAGAAACACAACAAGTGAGGGGTCCGCTGGTTTCTTGGCTTTAGACTCACCCCAGGGGGCTTGGGGCCCTCGGAGGAGGCAGGGCTAAGCGACCCCTGGGGAGGCTGACAATGGCACCTTTATCTTGATTTGTATTTTGATTTTTGCTCCTTTCCTTCCAGACTTGCCTGGCCCTTCCTGCTCCTTCCCTGTGGGTCCCCACAAGCAGATGACTTAGACTTGGGGGAAGTTTGCAGGCCTCAGTGTCCCCTCTTTTAGCCATGGGACATTACCCATCAAGGGATGGCTAACTTGGGGTGTTTTATTGGGAAACGGCTATCCTTTCCCCTCTCTTTTGTACACTATTCTATTAAGTTCTTTGGCAGTTAAGTCTCTTATGTCTTTGTGTGCACAGATGTCTGGAACTCTTTAGAGTGTGCAATCTGGGGGGCTGGGGTGCCCCTTAGACTGCTCAATAATTGATATTTTAAAATACTTTTTAGATATTTGGGGGATTTTATCTATATGATCCAGCGACTTTCTAGAATCAGTGGCCCTAATATCGTCTCTTCCTAGTTTCTTACTGGAGGTATAACTATAAACATGACTCAAGCTTTCTGAACACACGCTCATCAAGGGACAAAAATGAGATGTTTGTAATGAAATGTTTCAGCATCGTGTGTATGTATTAACTGCACGTAATGCTATATGCCATTGTCATTTTAATCAGAGACTCACAGCCAATGAGTTGTCACTGGAAATATCTCAGAAAAACCAAATTCCAGATGTGGCTATTATAAGCATGTCTGTCATACAAATCTCTGCTCAGTGTCAGCCTTTAGTTAATTACCAGTCTGTCTGTAAATTAGTAGTTCGTTAATCAGTCTAAGGGATGTTTGGAAGGGATGTTCATTTAGAGCATTTACAAGATGTGAATTGGCTAAACTCTTTTAAAGATCTCTACGGCTTTGTGTTTAAAAGGTGCTTGTATCTGGCAAAAGCTGAAGCTTTGCACATCAGGCGAGACAGCCAGGCATTACTGCCCGAAAGTTTTATGTCCAGCCTCAGCACCAGGGACATTTTGGGCTGATGTTCTGTGCTGTGGGACTTCTCTGTGCATTGTGAGATATCAAGTATCATCATCACTCTTGACTCTTTCGGTGCCAATAGAAATGTCTCCAGACCAAACAACAGATGCTGGAGAGCGTGAAGAGAAGAGGGGATGTACTTACTCCCACTGCTGGTAGGAATGTAGACTGGTCCAACCACTATGGAAAACTGTGTGAAGGGTTCTGAGAACACTAAAAATGGAGCTACTGTGTGATACAGCAATTCCACTCCTAGGAATCTACCTAAAGGACATAAAAGCCCTAACTTGAAGGAAGACTAACTCCTGTGTTTGTTGTAGCACTATTTTTTTTTTTTTAAAGATTTATTTATTCGTACAGAACTGGGGTAAAGGCTAGAGATGTGGATAGTGAGGGGATTCACCAGAGACAGAGTGGGAAGCAGAACAGGCAGATCGATGAAGTCCACTGCTGAGGGGAGCAGTGGGCGGGTCAGGAGAGGTCTGCCGCGCCATGTGGGTCACCTCCGGGGCAGGCGGGAATCGAATTCATGCAGAAGTGGCTTTAGCTTCTCAGTGCTGTGCTTTAACCACGGCGCCACCAGGGAGGGCCCTGTAGCACTATTTATAACAGACGAGATATGGAAACAGCCCAAATGCCCCCAAAATAGATGAATGGGTCAACAGATGTGCTATATTTCTATAATGGAATATTATTTGGCAATCAAAAATGACTAACTTATGCCATTTGCAGCAACATGGATGGAGCTGTAAAGGATTATGTTAACTGAAATAAGCCAGAAGCAAACAAAAATGAATATCAGATAGTTTCATGTATATGCAGGCTATAGATCAGCTGAACAAAAGGTTAAGAAAGAGACAAAACTACCAAACTGACTATGGATCTGAGGCATGGGGCAGGGGATTTTGGGGGGAGGGGAGGGCATCAAACCAGGGGAGGGGAAAACACGAGGGGGCTGTGGTGATGGCTTATGGTTGATGTGGTGGTGTGAAAACTATAGGGTCTATACCTGAGGGGGGAAACCAATTACTATACAAAAATGAAGACTGATATAAGAACATGCAATAAATCAAATTAAAAAAGCACAAAAAATAAAGTGGCAACGTTTTGACTTTAGTTGTAAGAATACACTGAATTACATCAAAAGTTTTTGTAATAAAAGCTAATTGGGGTCTCCCTGGTGGCACAAGAGGTTAAGCCTCAGCACTATGGAGCTATCTGTAGCCACTGCAACACAAGTTCGAGCCCCAACCAGGGAGGTGATCCACATGGCGCAGCAGAACTCTCCTGTTTTACCTGCTACTCCCCTCAGCAGTGTATTTCAGTCAGTCTGCTTGTTCTGCTCCCCAGTCTGTTTCTGGTGAATCCTTTCAACCCCTGCAGCTCTGTTCTGCACCCTAGCTCTTATATGTATGAATAAATAAATCTTTTTTTTTTTTAAAGCTTATCATGATGCTTCAAAATAAAAGAAGAAGAAATGTCTCCAGATATTGACCAATGTCCCCTGGGGAGAGTGAGGCCAAGCTACCCCAATTGAGAAAGAACAGGTTAGAGGATTCCATAATTTGGGAATGCTAAGGATAGCATCCTAATTCTTTTTTTTTTTTAAAGATTTATTTATTCATACAGAACTGGGGTACAGGCCAGAGATGCGGAGGGTGAGAGGATTCACCAGAGACAGAGTGGGGAGCAGAACAGGCAGATGATGAAAGTATACTGCTGAAGGGAGCAGCAGTCGAGTCAGAAGAGGTCTGCCTCGCCATGTGGATCTCCTCCAGGGCAGGCGGGGCTCGAACTCATGCTGAAATGGCTTAAGCTTCTTAGTGCAGTGCTTTAACCCGCTGCGCCACCAGGGAGGGCCCAGCATCCTAATTCTTACAGTCACCTTATCATGTCTGTCTTGAGCAAACCTTTCAGAGAAAGTAGATCCAAGTATATTTATTTGTGGGCACATGTTGGTTCCCAGGGGGAAACTCCTCTACCTCTCGGGTTCTACATGAGCTGGTTGACCAAACTAATATCAGTCACAATAACTGGAGAAAGAATTAATATAATAACCAACACATGGAGAATTTACACAGTTGTAAAGTCTTGAGTAACGGGGCCAGTTGAGGGATTTGAATCTTGTGGTAATGAATGGATAGAGGCCTGGCACATCAAGGAGAAAAGAGGAGGGCTTGCTACGGGCTTGCTATGACAAGGATGTAGTGACTCATAGAACAAAACCACCTTCCCCCCAGAAGGTAGGTTTCTCTTCTACAAGGTTATTTCTGGAGAAGACCCTAAATCTAGGTAATTCCCCTCATTTTTGTAGGGAATGATAACCGAGTCTTCTGAAGCCTGCAGCTCTCCACTGCCCTTCCCTCCACATGTCAAGGTGACCTGTCCACACATACTGGCGAGGCCCCTCTTCCCAACATCACAGTCCTTCCATCTCAGGACAGGCCTCTGACCTTTGCTTTTGCTGATAAATGTGCCCTGATGTCCCGGGAGTTGAAGGAGATTTGCCCTAACATTTGGCTTGATTATAGCTGGTTCATTAATTTTTGCAGGTAGTATGGAAATATTACCCACCTTGAACAGCCCCATGACTTACCACAAAGAACTTAGGAACTGAGATCAAATAGTTTCTAGTGAGTTCTCAACTCACTAGAAAAGAACTGGCTGTGTGGGTTCGTGGGGCTGTCAGGCATTACAGTGGCTAATTCTAGGGTCCTGTGATAGGAAGCAGGCTAAGGAGACACACGTACGTTCTCTGCTCCTCCCCCAACCCCAACACGCCTGCCGGAGGGGACGCCATTTTCCACTGATTTGTCAGCTATCCCCGCAGCCATCTTGAGAGGGTTTTTCCTGCAAAACCCCCATGTTAGGGTTTGCGATCCACTATTTCTGGAGTCAAAACGCCCATCACTCTGTTGTTGATCCTCGGAAGATACAAAACCGGACTGCTGCTACCCTGCTGCAGAGTCTCTCTGGCAGAGACGGGGCGTCCAGGCGGGGAATCCAGTCACGCTTCCCGCCTCAGGGGTGGCGAGGCGAGCACACTTCCGGGTATGGAATTCATACAGACCCCTAGAGAACCTCGAGTCACTCCGTCCCTCCCGAGACCCTCTCCCTGGAAGCCTTCGTGGGAGCTGCTTTTGCGGCCCAGAAACTTGGCAGGCCGCTGGGGTTCTGACTGTCTGAGCGGAGGGGCCCCCAACCCCGGGCCTCTGTGCAAACCATTCACCACGTGCAAACCATTCCCTTTGGTGTCTGCTCCACCGGGCAGATGGCCCTGGGCCTGGCGCGGGGGTAGGAGCACCGCTGTCCCTCTGTCTCTGGGGGCCGCGCTGCTCTCTGGAGAGGAAAGTTAACGATTTAATTGTGTGTCTGTGGGATCCATAATGAATGAGCCTGAATAATTCAAGACAGGATGTCGTGAAGAGAACACAGCCAACACCTGGCTGGACAAAGATTTCTTTGGCTGCTTGTGGGGAGCGGGGGGATGTGCTGTCTTTATTTTACCATATTGTGTCCCCAGCTGCAAATAGTCTAGATTTCAGGGACGGGGTCTTTTCATTTTGAGAAGACAACTATGGTTCTCTGGATGCGGCGGCTTGTGTGTGTGTGTGTGTGTGAGTGTATGTGAAAGAGAGAAACCTTGCCAAGACAAATTCGGATGATAAATCTGGCACGTTAAAAAAGACACTGGTATTGGATCTCTTTATTCATCTTCAGATTTGGACCTGAGAAAAATATCAAGCCAGTGCATTCTTCTAGAACATTTTATAATAATGATAATCAAATGGACCCCTAGTAAGTTCAAAGAGGCTTTTCAAGTGGATACTGTGACCAGGATCTTTGCTGAGGGGAGAGGGAGGATCCACTGGGTTGCGCTGCCTTGCCGGAAAATGCAAGAGGAGCATGAATCCCAGCTCACCTGAAATAACCCCATCACTGAAATCACCTGTGGTGGTGTGCAAGCTCTTTGCTGTCATGGCGCTACATGGGTCTTCAGGAGCTGAGAGTTCTGTCATCGTGGTTTCTTTCCATTTTCCTGTTCAATCTCAGAAAGTAGGAAGATGAGGAATTGAAGTGATTCTGCAGGTAATTCCCAGGAACGGCACAGGCGGATCCTGAGAGACACCACATTTCTTCAGTAGTCAAAAGAGGAGAGAATGACCCATGTAGAACTAGTTTCTGTAGCTTCACCCATGTAGAACTAGTTTTTACAAAAACTAGTGAGTTCCACCACCTACCTCCAGGTGAATGATCTTGAAACCGTGGAAACCGTGATTGTTTCAATCTTGGTCAACAACTGGATACCCTGGTTTACTGACCGCTCAGGGGGAAATGCCCCCCACCCCGCCCCCATCAGCAGTACTTCTAAGGCTGGGGGGGGGGGTGAACAAAAGTAAGTCAGACAGACCGGTTGGGGGAAAAAAGGACACATTTAACAGCAGAGTTGTAAGTTTGAAAAAACTGACACACCAAAGATAATTCATTCTGTTTAGGGACTTGGGCATCGAGGAATACTTCACAGGACAGACAGGAAGAGAGGACTCAGCTTTTCTCTGATGTGGGCCACTGATTCTAAGAAGGGGCTGTTTGAGACTCCTCCCCAGACTGTCTTCTTCCAGGTCATAAAGAGAGAGCAGTGATGGCTTCCTGTTAGAAAAGGGCAGTGTTGGGGACCGGCCCAGAAGTCGCACAGCTTGTGTCAGGGCAGAAGATTGGATCTCAATGACCTCTTCTTCAGGTGGTGGTGGTGGTGGGAGGGGGCGAGGACTTAGGAAAAGGACCATGATGTCTTCAGTCTCAAGGGACTTCATGGCTCTGTGTGCCAGAGGGGTGTTTGGGGACAGCAGTCCTGAGCATCTCCCACAGGCAAGTGCAGCCCCAAGTATCTAGCTTCAGGAGATCCCAGGAGAGCAAGCCCTGCTTTAAACCCCTTGATGGCTCTGGTCTCTAGAAAATGAATTTACCCTGGGGAAAGATGGTGTCTGGTTTTAGTGATTCAAAGAGAGTGCAAAGAGAAGTGAGGCTGACCGACTGATTACAAGGCCACCTCCAGACTGTTCCATCACATCATGTATTTTTTTAATTTATTTTGGGCAACACAAGAGACTTTCAGATCTGTCTGGTATAGCCCTAGCGAGGCCAGAGAAGGGGAACAGCCAGTGGGAACTAGGCCTAGGAGGCGCTTCAGACTGGCCTCCGTCCTGGGCCCTCACATGCTGGTAAACACAGCACATACACATAGGGGGATTGTCAGCTCCTTTCTGCTCACCGAGGGGCTGGTTTCTCTAAGCTTGAGACTGTGGGAGCAAGTCTTTCTGTCCCAGTTAACCACCTTCTTCATTTAGAAATGTTGCCCAGAAAAATTGAGGACACTGATTAGAAAACTCTAGAATATGCACCTCTTAAGCATTTGGAGCACAAACATCTCACCTATGTTCTGGCTTATTAGTGCTTACGTGCCCTGTCAGTAAAGAAAACATGACAATCTGTCACAAAAAGCCTAGCGTGGTGGTGGTGGTGGTGATGGTGGGGGTAATTGCTTGAAAGTCATCTGGCTCCACCCTCCCTTGGAACAGATGGGCACATGGAGACCAGGCAGCAGGAGAACAGGACCCAAACTCAAAATCAGCCACCCTGATCAGACTCTCCGTGGGCACCTTCCTGCACCCCTGCACCAGCGCCATCTCCGTCACCCTGTCATCTTCAATGATTCAGCTGCTCCAGCTTTAAATAGGTTCTCGTGATTTTCTTTTAAAGAAGAAAAAAAAATACAAATCAGACTAACTTTCCATGACTCACTCTTCTAAAATGTTTTGTATCAATGTATCATGTATACTGTAGAGGTCTGGGTTGTGTGGGATTAAAGCCAAGATTTCGGGGGGGAGGGGGGGTCGTGGAGAAAATGGTAGAGAAAACCCAGGTAAGGAAGAATGGGATAGCAGAGCCTGGGGGAGTAACTGGTTGTTTATAAGCTCTACATTCAAAAGAAAGAAAAAGTAAGACTTCATGCAAACCCCACAACAGAAGTTGAGATTTCCAGTGAAGCAAGAAAGCAGGGACTTTTGAAAAATGGGAGTGGGGGGTGGGAGGA
Organism: Condylura cristata; assembly: GCF_000260355.1. Classification (NCBI taxonomy): domain Eukaryota; kingdom Metazoa; phylum Chordata; class Mammalia; order Eulipotyphla; family Talpidae; genus Condylura; species Condylura cristata. The sequence continues at coordinate 5,925,697 of NW_004567139.1, read as the reverse complement.
AGGAAAGGGATTCTTAATGGCATATTGTTTTCTGAGTTCTACCAATTAGCAAACATCTCTTATAAAAGGAAGAAAGAAAGAGGGGAGGAATTTCAGGCACTGAAATAGCCCGGTCAGCTGCAAGCCTCCAGGCTTTTGCTACAGCCCCCTCCCCAACTGGGGCCATGACATCAGTCCAAGTGCATCCTGGGGGCTTTTGTCATGCTGATGAATCTGGATTCTCCCACTGCGCAGGAGACATTCCCACCAAGGGCTGGCTCTGGGGCTCATTCAAGCTGTGCTGAATTGCCCCGGAGAATAAAAGATCCAGCCTTAATTAACTACTGAGCTCAGCTCCCAATCACAGCTTGATTGTTGGGCTGGCTGGGCTGTGCCCCAGAGGAAATGCCAAGCTCCTCCTGCAGACTGGCTGGGATGCAGGGCTCTCCATAGGGAGCTGCCATCGGGCTTCCGTCTTGTTTGGAAAATAAAATATCGGAGGGTCTTGTATCTCTGGATCTCGGGGTGTCCTGATTTTCAGAAAGAAACAAACCTCAATGTCATCACCATTCCCCCGCTGCTCCTGGGGTCCCTTCCCGATGCGATACACACACTGCCCCACACTCTCTTTCCTGGGCTTCTCTAACACTGGCAGAGAACTCAACTTTTTTCTCAGCTCTGTTTATTTCACGTTCATAGTTTCTGGTGCTGTCGATAGTAGGAAAGCAAAAAATCCTGTTTTTTTTTTTTAAGCCTTTTCAATATGGGATGAAATGTTTCTGTCTAACTGCTTCACCAAGAGGCTGGTGGGAGAATTTGATAAAGGTCTGCTTCAACCTTTCTGAGGTCACTCTTGGAGGGTCACTTGACAGCTTGTGGGTCAGCTGTGTTCTGTGGCTACCATGGGGGGGGGTCCCCAGGAAAAGGGGAAGTTCCAGGTTCCTGCCCCACCCAGGAGGAGGGTGGAGCTGAGCAGAGAAGAGAAGGAATCTGGAGAAGGAAGCAGGATAGAGAGCCAGAAGGAGCCCTGAGGGAGCCACATGGAGCAGAGAAACATGTGAAGAAACTGAGTTTGCTTCTTGGTCCTGGACTAGATGAGAGACGTGGGGAGAGAACTGTGGGGAGGTTGACTATGGCAGTATTTATATTAAATTTGATTATTCTCTTTTCCTTCCAGAATTGTCTGGCCCTGTCTGACCCCTTTCTGCGGGTCCCGGCCAGAGGGTGCTTTTAGCCTTATGGCAGCTTTCAGGCCTTGCTCTGGGCCAACCCCTTTTGGGTGGGCTTTTACCCATGTGGGGCTGTGTAACTTCAGGTGTCTGATTTTAGAAATTATATTCTTTGTCTTCTGTGTTCTATACTCACTGTGTTAAAGTTCCTTTGCATTAAAGCTCTTTTGTAACTTGATTCGGCGGACCGCCGAACCTATTTAGAGCAGGCAGGTTTGGGGGTTCAGTGGTGCCCCGCTCCTGCCCTGTAACACTTTCCATAATGTAGCAGACAGGGTCCAGCTCAGAAGGTCTAAAGCTGCAGCAGCTGATGGACCTGATAATCTGTTCAGTTGAAGGGGTCAAGGGGCCGTGAAGCCTGTGGTTGTATTCTCGAGACTGGTGGGGGGAGGTGAGCCAACCTTGCTGGGCATCTCTTGAGTTTCCTTCTTCGGCAGCAGCATCTCAGTGCAGTCTCTTGAATCCTCTTTTCAGGCCTCCCCTCCACTGTTCTCATTTTGAGGACAATCAGACACCCGGTCAAGTTTAGGGACAGGGGATAGTTTTCCTGGAAATGCTTTCTTTTCAACACGATTGAAGAAATTCAGATGGATGTTTTAGGAGATCAAAGGTCATGGCGTGATTTTGTCACTATCTTTCTAGACGAATCGGTTTGTGAGGCCGATGTCTATCTGCTCCCTCTTTCTAGCCACAAGAAGCTACGCTTCCGTCCATCTGTGGGCACCTTCGTCTTCAGGTTGCAAGATTCCTGGCCACAGTAGACGAAGAAGAGAAGGCCATGTCCATTTCCAGACCAGGGCTTATGTTTCAATACAATTACAAAACAGTTACCAGGCAACTTGGCACAAAATACTTCTCAGGATAAGGAATCTCCCTGTTTAAAGATGATATTCAGCTAGACTGGGGTGGAGAAAGTCCTAGGCTACCTGGATCAGAAGGGGCAGGAGAAAAAGAGTCAACTCAGTCCAGCATCAGCCACATGTACTTAAAGATGTCGAGGCAGACGTGGGAAGATGTGTAGTTGAGGGATTTAGAGTCTTGTAGGGTAAATACTGATGCTCAGGTTTTTGTGAGGTTGGTCTCTGTGGGTATCAGCTGTTGCCTTGAATGCCTGAGGCGCTTCGGAGCTGGGCTACATGCCTGATGGGGAGCACCTTGAGGGTGGTGTGGGTGTGCCTGAGGGAATCACCTGGGAGGAGAGACTGAGCATATGAGGAGGCATCACAGAGGACAGGGTGTGGTGGGGGACCCTGCATCAGAGTGTGGTAGAGAGTGGCTGCAAGAGGAAAAAACATATAGGGGCTCCGAGGGGGACCCAAATTACTGTTTCCCTGCTGTCTTGTCCCCCCCTAACCTGTGGGGATGATGCCCAGGGCTCCAAGGCTCTCTTTGAGGCTGCCTGAACCAACCTTCCCAGCCTGGGATGGTTGCAGGACACAACTCTCACTGAACAGCCTGGCCACATTTTCGGGGGCATCAGACAGACCTTAGGAGGTGAGAACTGGGCATCATTTAATGTACCATGCGGATTAATTAAAGCAAAACCATAGGGGGAGAGTGAAGAGTGGCAAACTCCCAAAGCAGAGGAACAGTAGTTTCAGTAAACAAGTAAATCCCATTCAATTCGGTGTAACCAGCCAGTGAGGGACCCACAAATCTTTACTTTATTATTTAATTATTTTAGATGACTAATCTTTTGAATTGCATGAATTTCTGGTACGGAAACATGGTCCAGTTTAAATGAATTATTCAGGATCTGAGGCCTTGCTCCGTGTCCATGCAGAGAGCGCTTGGGAGCGTGGGCACCGCGCACGTGTGCCTCATTGCAGGTGCCAGATACCTAGTGTGTGCGCATGCGCCAGTGTGCACCAAGGGCCGCGTCCCTCAGAGGGGCACAGCTATGAGAGGGCGAGAGCACGAGAGACCGCCAGAGAGAACCCAGAGAAAGAGCGAAGATTCGTGGGGGGCTGGGGGCTTTTGCTGGCAGCCTCCCAGCGCCCCTGTTTGCTCTGCACCTGGTGGACCCAGCAAGAACTCGTGCAAAATTGCAAAACAATGGTTGGCCACCTCTCACCAATCTTTCAGGGCAGTTTGAATGCGCAAGGCAAAGAGGTTTGCAGTATTTGGGGACTCAGTTTTCGATGAGAACCTGAGAGACTCGCGATGCTCTAGGGAAGGCGGCTTAGTGCTCTGAGCTGCAGGTTGGAAAGGAGGCGCCTCCTGGACCTGGCAGCTCAGATGACAGAACATGACTCACCCTGTTGTCTTTCTGGAGATAACTCGAGCTGCATTTGGCTTGCTGTGGGGGAGTCTGGGGCAGGCCTCCGCACACCGAGGATTGCTTTCTCCACATAGGACACGATGAGGCTCCTGGGGCTTTTCTTCTTTTCCTTTTTTTTTTTTTTTCTGCTAGAAAAATGGTTTGCTGTTTTTGTTTGGCCCTGAATTCTGATACTGAGCCGAAATGTTGGGAAAGCAGGGAATTGGCACTCCTTGATGTCTATTAGACACTTAATAAAACACAGATGATTAAGGGACCTTTTCTGCTTCCCAGATGAGTCCTTGAGGCTGGGTAAGCAGTCAAGGTAAAGGAATGGGGTGACAGAGTTCAAAATGATGCTTTAAAAAGTAGGACCGGGAAAAGCTCTTAGGAGTTTTAACAGACATTAAGGAAAAAAAAAAAAAAAGAATATTTCCAGTATATTCTTATATTCTTAAATAAAGAAAGTAATATCACTAAGGGTTTTACAGTTAGTCCTTTAACTCAATAATGAGAAGAAAAATGATTTTGAATTACTGGAAGTATGAAAGAAATCATCCCTACTTTTAAAAGGTCTGCATTGACCTCTCGTGACCCGCCTCCTGCTGCTCCCCTCAGTAGTGTGTTTCAATACATTTGCCTGTTCTGCTCCCTACCCTGTCTCTGGTGCATCCTCTCACCCTCCCCCACACACCTCTGGCCTGTACCCCAGTTTTTGTATGCATAAATAAATAACCCACTCTTTAAAAAAATTTTAAAAAGCTGCATCTGTAACTAATGAGTTTGTCACATTTCCAGGTAAGATTCACTTGAAAAACATGTGAAAAAGAGGAAGATTCACAGACAGACATGCAAGACAAACATTTACAACTCAAGGCTTCAAAATTATATAGTTGAGCAAAAAGTGTAGGTGTTGTGGAAAGAAACAAAGCCTGTCACTTTCAAATGAGATTACTCTCTCGTCCCCCTTTTGACTTTGCTTCTAGCTCATCTCCTCAGTAATACTTAACTCTAAGAGGGAATTTCAAAATCCCTGGAGCTTAAAGCAGGATAGGCAAGACCCCTTTGTATGACCTTATACTGGGTCACGTGGACATGTGTCCCAGAACCTTCTCTGCAGGCTCTGGAGGGAGTGAGGTGCCCTGACACGTTCTAGCCGGGCCCCCAGAAATTATAGAAAAAGAATTTTCCCTGTGCTGTTCATAGTGAGACTGGCTGAGTCCCCTTTCTTGTCTAGAGCATCTCAGGAGAGCTAAGCCCATGCGGGTGGGTAATGGCTCTCTAGTGTGGCCACTGAGCGTTCAGGTGATCTTGGGGAAAGGTGACCTGTTTGGTCAGTCTTAAAATGAAGTTTTATTCCCCTGAGGGCTTACTCACTTGAACTTAGTCCAGTTTAAGCTGAATCCATTTTCACCCAGTGGGTCCAGTTTCCAGGCCCAATCCAGTCTGACTCTGGCCAGTTCTAGATCGAGCATAGGAAAGTGCAGAAAGACAGGGCACTCAATTCACCAAACTGGAGCTGGGGTACCAGGGGCTGATTCACAGCCCCAGAGCAGAAGGCGTCAAGGCCACGGACTCCATAGGGCCAGGCGTGTCGCTCACTGCTCCTGGGGGAACTTGGGGGGTTCTCCTGTAGTCTCTTCTCTGACACCAGAGCTGGGAGATACTAAGACACACTAAACTTTTTAAGAATTTACTTGAGCAAAAACAATTTGAGAGTGGCAACAGCCAACCTACTAGAGAGTAAGGCGCTCCAGAAAACTTTGCAAAGGAGAGGTTTTCATAGGCAGAAGGAAGCAGGAACAAGGAAATTATACCAGGCAAAGAGCAGGGAAATTATTGCAAAGTCACTTTCCTCTAGGGGATGTTAGGGCCTTATCAGGCAGATTACCCAATGGGTGCTGGTTAAGCAATTCCTGATGGACAGATCTGACATCCCATTTCTGGAAGAAACTGTAAGTTATGACTTGGTTTGGTTAGATAGAGTTGACAGAGGAGAATCCATGTTGGCCTGTTGTTTCAAACCGATCCCGTCCCTTAACCCCTTAATTGTATCAGAAGGGCCTTTTAAAAGCATACAAATTCATGTATCTCGGGTGTCTGAAGCATTGGGAAGAGTCAGAGAGTTTGCTTTATTATTTATTACAAATGTGATTTGATTGTTCCTTTTTCTACAGACAATTTGACTCTCCCCAATAATTCAGTCCTTGGTGAGTGCAGAATGAATGCCCACTTTGGCCTCATTCTGGTCCCTGTAATAGGATTGTGTGTGTGTGTGTGTGTGTGTGTGTGTGAGAGAGAGAGAGAGAGAGAGAGAGAGAGCGAGCGAGAGCTTTATACAAATACAGTCATGTGTAAAAGATCATTTGTAAATAGAATTTTAAAGGCTCAGAGGTTACAGACCCTAGAAAGGTGCTTAAATCAATTAACATGTTGATCACCTTCTTCTAGACTGTTGTATGTGACCACTACCCCCCCTTCCTTATCTTTCCAACACCCTCTGCAGCCAGAAGGCAGCTCCCCCAGATAACAGCTACAGGATGGAAAGCATCCACACCCACCAGCCAGCCACCTGGGACAGCTGTTCATGGCCACGCCCAGTGGGCTTTGCATAGGTGAGAAATAAGTCTGTGTAGGATTAAGCCACTAATATTCAGTGTTTATTCCAGAAATTGGTATTAATTAAATCTAGTAGCTCAGGTCTCAAAGCTATTACTTAATCTGCCTTTTGGTGCAAATAAAGGAATGCATGCTTTTAACATTACTCATTTACAAAATTTAAATTTTACCCCTTTCCTTTCTTTGTTCTAGGGAGTGCTGAATTATTGCAGGCACCCCTCCTTTTCTTGTACCTCTCTTACTGCTCTTTGCAGATTCTGCCTATTTTTGTTTATGTTCACTGAGCTGACTTAAGTTTACAACACAGTATAGGTTTCAGGTTCAGTGTCTCACCTCAGTTTTGTCCAAATCACCCGCCCACCAAAAAGCGCTCTTCCCTTTCACTTGAAAGCTTCTCTCTCTCTCTACTCTGGTAACCACCAATCTGTTGTCAATTTCAGGGTTTGTCTTGTGGTGTGTATTTTTTTTCCTTTACACTCTCTGTAAGAATTAGACGGAGATCCCATTGCCCCACCTTCCTCTTAAAAGACACTATTTGGTTCTTTGGATAGACCAAGTGTAATTTAGTAATTTGAAAGTGTTACAGAAAAAGCCTACGCCTCTGGAAGGGGTGGGGCCAGGCTTCCTGCCCTCTCTTACATGCAGTCACCCTGGACTGCAGGCCCCGTGTGCTACTGGGAATAAGGGGTGGAGCTGAGCGGCTAGGTGAAGCCACATAACATGGAAGGCAGGCGGGTCAAATGAAGAGCTTTGGCTGTGACTTGCACCCTGAGGCTTGGGGGGAGGGCTTGGAGGAGTGACATGGAGACATGCAGAGATGTGGAAGAGACAGGTGGGTGAGAGACCCGTGGGGAGGCCATTACCTTGATTTGTACCTTGACTTTGGTCCTTTGGTCCTGGACTTGCCTGACCGCTTCAGCCTCTTTGTGTTCCCCCACCAGAGGTGTTCATGACTTGTGGAAAACTTTTAGGTTTTGGACTTACCCTGTTTGTTGGGCATTTGCCTATAAGGGAAATTTGGAATGTTTTACTAGGAAACGATTGTTATTAATATCCTCACTTTTCTTCCCTCTTTCTGCATTCATTAAAGATCTCTGCCACTAAGAGTTTGCTTTGCCTCTCTATACACAGGTGGCCAGGCTCTATTTTAGAGCATGTGCCCCACTTTTGGGGGGCCCCTGGGGACCCCTTGTTTGTCCACTAGCAATTCCAAATTTATTAGAGACAGTTCTCACTTCAGAAAACTATCATTGAATCAGAGATTCAGAAGTTGAAAAGTTAGGTTTGTTTCACAAAAACAGTTGGCGATGCTGATTAGCCAGATTTTCATGAGAGCACATTCATTTCCCCTGGGATAGAACCTATATGTAAATATATGTATATATATATGTGTATATGTGTGTGTGTGTGTGTATTTTTTAAAGATTGATTTTATTATTCATACAGAACTGGGGTACAGACCAGACGTGCAAGGGTGATGAGAGGATTCACCAGAGACAGAGCGGGGAGCAGAACAGGCTGACTGACGAAGTACACTGCTGAGGGGAGCAGCAGGCGGGTCAGGAGAGGTCTGCTGCGCCTTGTGGGTCACCTCTGGGGCTGGTGGGGATCAAACTTATGCTGAAGTGGCTTTAGCTTCTTAGTGCTGTGTTTTAACCCACTGCACCACCAGGGAGGGCCCATGGTTTACTTTTTTATTTTTCCCCATAAAGAAATGAGTGCACAAACACTCAAAGCCAGCATTTGTTGTCGTTTGCCAGAAATGATCACCCTTCTCTGTACCAAAGTTGACCCAGAAATTGATCACCCTCACAAATGATCAAAAATAAAGAAATGCCAAATAACTGGGACGCTACATTGATTCTGGGGTTCTGCTTTCTTTTTGTCACCCATTGAACGATAAGACCAAGTCCTCTGGTTACGTGGCACTCGCCGGTGTCTGCTCGTACAGATTCTCCTTATCCTTAGAAGTGTGACATCGAGACACTTCCAGGATTACATCCTCTCTCAATCCTTGTACAAGAAGTTGGATGAAGACATGCTCGAGACAGTAAGTATTTAGCACATTCCTTTATTTTTACCCACTATTCCATACCAGATTGGGCCTTGGAAGATACTTAGAGGATTTGGTAGGGGGTGTATATTCTTTGTATAAAGTCAGGAATAAATTCCATGTTTAGTGAGTGTTATTTAATGGTGAGGAGGAAAAATGTTATAGAATGCTCCAATTATGGAATACCAAACATGAAATCCCGCCTTGTGGGCTTGCTGATTGTACAACAGCTACTAACTCAATGTAAAGGTCATCTCCCGTTTGGCCATACACTGTGATCAAAAACATGAACCCAGGCTTTTAAAAATAACTCCTTTGGCATTGAGGGGCAGAAGAGAGAAAAAAGAATAAGAAAGTCGAGTCAGAAGTTTCATTGGTCTTCCTGCCAATGTATACAAACCCACATCCAAAACACATCTCATTTACATGCCTGTTTATTTTGTTTTCATGGCTGTCTGAAAGCTGGGGCCTTTCTTTTTCTCTCAACTGAGACAAAGAAATAGAAAGATAAGGTCTAACCCTGCTTTCCTCTCCATAGCCTATGGCCAGCCACTCTCTCCCTAGGCAGATGACCTTCCTGCTGGGGATGTGGAGAGAACACTGTGAATTCTTTTGTTTGTACATTTTGAATTGGTGGCTTTTGCTCTCAGAGTTAACAGATTCTACTTGTTTTCTGGAAGATTTGATGAAGGTGAAAGGAATGAAGCAGGACACTAAATCACTCCCTAGAAGCTAGTCTTGAATTTAGAGATTGTAGAGTAGATGATATCATTCCTGAGGAGAATTTATTGATCAAATGGTGTCATTGTTGTTCACAAACACTGACCCTGTGTCAGGCATTGCTTTGTGGCAATGAATGTATTTCATCTTCATAAAACCCTGTGAGATGGCCTCTACCATTATGCCCATTTTGCAGATGAGAAGCAGAGGCTCAAGACACTTCGCAAGGCCACAGAGGATGTTCCTGGAAGAGTCTGCTTTGAATCTGGATAGTTGCCCTCAAGCTGTTATTTCTCTGCACCCATATTCCTTTCCTCATGAACCCTCTTCGTTTTAAACTAGGTGCCACTCTGTCCTTGGATATTTATAATTCATCCTGGATCTAAATCTTTCTTAAGCTTTCTCCCCCAACACTGAGTTACTATCATCTCTTCAGGGCCTTTGAAGTAGGAGATTTTGAGAAGTTGAATCCCATAAAATCAATTCCCTGCTTTACAGTTTTGTCTCATTGAATAGCTGGCTCCTCTCTCATGCGCTAGGGCTGCGTGCAGTTTTCTGTTCTGTCTCTTAGAACATGTCAGTGTCTAATGACTCTTCTCAACTACTCCTTTCCTCCATGAATACAAATGGTAGAGATTTGAGAGGAAGTAGGAAAGGACTTCTGAGGAATAACATCTTGGAGGGTCAGCCTTACCCCACTGTGTGAGAAAAATACTCCGGTGAAAGATTTGGTATTTTTCAAGGAGAATAAGACATCTCCACACAAATCTCAAACTCAGCCTTGAACAAGATGTAAAAAGGAGCTTTGAAAATAGGCTTTGGCCTGGGTATAACCAACAACATCTGCATACAGGTTCATTCTGGGGCTGTTCAAATGTGGGGTTCAGAATTGCCAAGAACCCTCATGGAAACAGAATATCTTCCTGGGCTTTCTATTGCTTCAACAATAGATTGGTTCAAACTGCCCAAATCCTCTTGATCTATCTAGTGTCATCCTGAATAACTTTCTCTTGAACTGCATCTTCCTTAACTTCTCCCCTGTTTTCTACAATCCTCTATGCTTTTCTTTTTACATTCACTGCTCCTTTTTTTTTTTTTTGAAATTAGAGCTCCTTAGCAGTCTCTAGTCTCATTTTCCACACAGCTCTTTTTGCTCACCTGTCTAGATTTTCCCACCCCAGTGAAGCCCCTCTCCCCCACCTCTCCACCTGAGTCAGGCATCTTTGTCTTTCTTTTCAATAGATTCATTCCACTGCCTTTGACCACTGGTATGTGAGTGTTGAGTTCATCAAGCCAGCACACTCTTCAGAAAGAGGACACAGTGCATACCAGGACTCCACCTATAGATCGAGGCTGTCCAGGAAATGCTGAACTGCCTAAGCAACTATTTTGGATTTTTTGGGTGGCATTCATCCCTACTTCTCCTACCTTGTAGAACTCATAAGGGAAAAAGAACCCCATAGACAAGTTTATTTTTCTGCTTATTTTCAAATTTGCTTTGCCTGGATGCTTGATACCTAGATGGACCTTGTGAAAAATCCTGTAAAATGTTATGAGAATGACCCCTCCCTGCTCTGCAGACAGGAGAATAAGGCCACCTGCACAGACTTGAAGACTGAAAGAGTTGTGCAAAAGCTGATGCCTTCAGGGAAAACCAGTCTATTCACCTCCCTGATGACCAAAGTTCCCAAAAATGACTTAGCAATAGGTGCCCAGTGAGTTTTTGCTTCTCCACTGTGCATTCTTTAGAAAGGAAGAGATTAAGTCCTGCACACAGATAGCATCAGCATGTTTTTAGGTAGGGACAACGTCGAACTAGAAGCCACCTGTCAAGACTAATTACATTTTTAATGTCAGTGACTCACTGTTCCTACCTATATAAACTAAATTTAAACTGGTGTTTGTTGGAACAGTTCTCACAGAGTGAACCCTGCACACTGTTTCCTGGGCTGGAATCCTCACTTTGATGATCCAATAAACTCTTTGTCTAATTATCACGAGAATTTATTTTCAGTTAACAACCTCAAAAAAAAAAAAAACCAAAACTATTGTATATAACAGCAAGTACATGTATGCATATACAAATGTAACACATTCAAAATAGTAAAATAGCACACTTCAAAACAAGTATGACCTGCCTCACCTGCACCCAGGGCCAAAAACAAGACCACAACTGAACACTCTCATGAGCCAGAGCTTAGGCACCTGGCTCTTAATTACAAGAACAAGTGCCCCAGGGTTCAGCTCCATACTGGGACGCAAAGAGAACAATTGCCAGTTGTGGCCCTCTCTCCATGCTCAGTGCTCAGCTCCCCTCCCAGAGGTTGAGGCTCTTACAAGACACTTTGGCCAAGGAGTTGACCCAGAAGAGGGGAATACCTTGTATCCCCATCACAAAGCTATGACACTTTAGGAAGCTTGAACCCTTAGTCCTCGCTGGAGGCGACCTTCTGGTGCCCCACGGCCCTGGTCCTTCTTGTCTGTTACCTCTTGCCAGCATCGGTACCCTGGCCACCTACCAGGAACAAAGACATCTCTGTGTGAAATCACACCTAAAGATCCCAGGCAAGAAGGTAGGATTGTACCTAGCTTCTTTTAAGAGGGGAGAACGCCAATTTGTTAGAAAGACAACTCTCCAAATAAGTATGTGACTACAAATTACAAGTTGATGTGTGTACCGGCCAGCTATGCATCAGACAGAGAGCTAAACTACCATAGCTGTCATCATCTAAGATAGTGGTATCTATCACCTTATGGGCGAAGAGCTGACACATAAGGCTAAATGAAGAACTAAGATTCAGCCTCCAGTCAGTCAGATGCTACATGACGAGCTTCAGCTGCCCTTCTCTGCTCTGGGCAGCATCTATGCTGATTTCCAAGACTCATCTTAACAAGTTGTGCCCTTTGACTTGAACTTTCAAGTCCCCCTCAAGTCCAGTAGCCAATATAGGGAATTATTTGCATGATTTATAATTATTTTACATGAGAAAGACTCTGAAGAAGCCCCGACATAGAAACAAGACAAACTAGTTCTTTTTGGCAAGGTCAGGAGCGATGTTGAAGAAAAAAGGAAAACAGCCCTAATATTTAGGCTAATTGTATTTGAACAAAATCATCTTCCTAGCCAGGGGTTGGGGATGAGAAACAAATTATTAATATTTAAAATTCTTCATGGAGCATTTGGCACTGGATGTCACCAGATATGACTTTCATGACCTGGCTACAATCTCCATTTGCACCCTTCAGTCCTTAAAGTGAAACAAAATCACACAGAACTTGAAAAATCTAAGCAGAGACATCTATATCAACAAACCTATCTTTATAGCTTCTACCTGGTGCTGCTTTCAACCTTGAGGGATTCCATTCTGCTTTCTCTCCGGTTTGTGTTGAATGGTGACAGCAAAGGGACACCTGAGTGTCCCTTTTTTATTGCCAAACAGCATTGGATCTGTATGTCAGGCATTTGAACTTTTTTTTAAGATTTATTTATTTGTGCATACAGAACTGGGGTGCAGGCCAGAGGTCAGGGGCAGTGAGAGGCTTCACCAGAGACAGAGTGGGGAACAGAACAGGCAGATCGACGAAGTACACTGCTGAGGGGAGCTACGGGCGGGTCAGGAGAGGTCTGCCTCGCCATGTGGTCACCTCCGGGGCAGGAGGGTATCGAACACATGCGGAAGTGGCTTTAGCTTCTCAGTGCTGTGTTTTAATCCGCTGCGCCACCAGGGAGGGCCTGAACTTTTTTTTAATATATGTTTTTAACTTTTTAAATATACCCTGTCTTCCCATGACAACATGTTATAAACTGATCAGTAGAAACTGCTTGCCTGGTGTCAGGTATTATCCAATATGGCTGAGATATTTATCTGATAGTCTCCCAGGGCAGCTAAACTGGAAACTGAATATAACAGGAATCATAGACCTTTGACCCCAAGGGGAACATGGAGAGTGTCGTGGGTGGGGTGGAGGGGTGACTCTCCACAATATCCCACAAATAAGCATTTTCCCACAGAGGTAGCATTAAAAGAGCAGATTTAGTTATTCAACATCAGTGATTCATAGAATTTTCAAAACTTGCTAAGTATATCAACGCCCATCTGTTTCTGCTGAAGAACTGAACAAGATAGAAAGCATTAAAGAATGAATGAAAAAGCTGAGATATTGCGTATGTTCTTTACTCCTCCCCCCTACCAAATGAGGTAGCTCTTGTAACACTAAACTTCTAATTTATAGGATGAGAATGCTTTTTCACCCAATGAGATAGAGCTAGAAAAATGGGTTTGGTTTGCCTCGGAAACTAGAAATGTATTTAATTCCAATTTTAGTAGTAGTCGCCTCAGTTTATAAAGAGAACTGGATTTATATGGTGTCATCAAGCAGGGGAATTGACATAGAGGCTGACGATCTACAAGTATGCTAGGCAAAATCATATAAATGAAGAATGGGAAATCACATCCTCCAAAACTGGTAAGAGAAGAAATAATGGCCTGAGACAAAGGACGGGCCTGTTTTTTCAGCCTAGACTTAAAAGCCTGTCTAATCTCAGAGTGCATCTGGGCTCTGCTGTAGACTCCCTGGAGGGGTCAAGGGCTTCCAGGAGACTCTCAAGCGCAACAAGAGAGTATTCCATTGTGGATGGGGGGGAGGTGTGGAAGTGAGGGATGGGGAGGGGCGTGCAGTAATTTGCAGGCTGAAGTGGAGGGACAATGACCTGAGTCCAGGTCTGTTGCTGTCTTTCTAACTTCTCGTCCCGTTGCTACTCAGTGTGAGAAAATTTGTGCCAAGAGAGCAGGATTCTGCACTATCTTCCAGAGGAGGACCGTTGGCTGAGGACCTCTGTGGGCTGCTGGTCTCAAGGAAAGTCTGAGAAGGAAAAAGGAAACCAACATATATGGACATCTAAGCCCTTCCAAGTACATATCATAGTCCCTTCCCCTATATGCCAAACAAGGAACCTGGAGCTCACTCAGGAGGGATGATGGAAGTTGCTCAGGTAAGGGGCAGCATCAAGCTTGGAACCCAGAACTCAGTTCCTTGGGCCACACCTTTCCACAACATCCTAGGAGGGTACTGTCAGCCTATTCCATTGGGACTTGTTTCTCACTGGGTCACTGCTTATAATTGCTGGAAGATTTATCTTAATAAAAAAAGCTCCACTTGAATCTGTTCCTGCAGGTGGTAGAAACAGCCGACACATGACCAGTGGAAGTGTGTCCATTTTTCTTTCTTTCTTCAGTTAAGTCTCTGAATTGGATCCAGCTGTTCTTTGATGTGGAGGCCAAAAGACCCCAATATCCTGCTCTTTGTTTTCCTGGAAGTTATTGGCTATTGTTAGCCATGAAGTCCAGGTTGGAACCCCGTAAAAAACTAAGAAGTCAATCAAGGGATACTTGGGGAGCAAGGTCACAGGACAGCGAATATGATGGTATTTCAAGGTCAGGCATCAGTTTCAGGTCTGGGTAAGCCCCATGTTGACTCTTCTGGGGAATAGTCTGTAAATAGACCCTAACAATGAAGCCAACTGGATCCTTTCCACTCTTTGCTTAGAACAAGTAACAATGTTAAGAATTCTCATCACTTATCAAAGTCACAATTGCGTGCTTATTAGTTTGTTAAGCTATTTATAAACATCACTGTCATCATTTTTTTATTTCCAACAATTACCAGGCATTATTTATGTATGATGCTCTCATACTAAACACTTTATTCCCCACCATCTGGTAAGTCCCATGTGTACATCTTCGTTTTTGAGGCAAAGAAATTCACCTTAGATTAACTAACTTTTACAATATACAACCATTAGTTCACCATAGAAGTGGAGATCTTGAAGAGCAAGAAATCAGTTGTTACAGGATTTAGAGGAAGGGACAGGAAAAACGAAGCTACCAAGGGAACTGAAATTTGCCAACTTCTTGTTCCATGTCAGTGTTGTTTCACTATCTCTTCTTCTTCTTCTTCTTCTTCTTCTTCTTCTTCTTCTTCTTCTTCTTTTTTAAGATTTAATTATTTATGCATACCAAACTGGGGGATACAGGCCAGAGGTCCATGGGTGGTGAGAAGATTCCCCCGAGACAGGGTGGGGAGCAGAACAGGCAGATGTATTGAAATCCACTGCAGAGGGGAGCAGTGGGGAGACAGCAGAGGTATGCTGTGCCATGTAGAACACCTCTGGGCCTGGGAATCGAACTCACTAAAATGGCTCTGGTTACCTTGCAGTGCTGTATCCCAACCCTTTATGCCACCAGGGAGGGCCACTCCACTAATCTCTTCTAATGCCTGCTTTCTTGTTTCTCTCCTGGTTTTGTGGCCAGAGACGGCTGGCCATTGGATTGGCACCATCTGAGCCCATCATGGGATTCTGAAATTTCCTACTAAATAGTGACCCCAGGGAGATGCCCAAGCTTGGGACCTGAGCTTGGTCAGGCAATACCTTTTGGGGTCAGCTTGGTGTGAATGAGAACTTGCTCACAATTAAACTTGGAACTCAAAAGGGATTTTCGTCTTGCAAATGTCAGCTGTGATAGAGGGCTATTGGTGAGTCACTCCTTTTTTTCAAGGAATTGAGGCCTAATTCCCGGTGGAATAATGAGCTTCAACCCACTGGCGCCCAAGGAGCTAACACAATGGACAGATGTCCGAATTCTACTGGCCACGTCCCAAATGCAAGCAATAGAACACTGGCCAACTTCTACTAAAGAGAATTTCTGAAGCCTTGGTATTGCTTTGGCCCGCCAAAAACACATTACGAGACCACAGTCATCCACAATAGTCTCACTTCATAAAGAAGGACAGGGTTGGGGAGGGGAAGTAACGTGAGCTTAGGGCTCTCTGATGGGGTTTGAGGAAAAGTGCTCAGAAATTTTGCCTCTTTGCCCTTTTGGATGATGGATTGTTTCAGTTTTATGAAATGCTAGGACTAAATCCCTCCAGGGTTGTGACTACATGAATATTAATTGGTCCCAAAATAAGAGGACTGAGACCTTGCTCACTGCCAGCCGGGACAGTCATCACCACCGTTCTTTCCCCACCCTCTCTTTGCTTTAAAGGAGATCAGCTTCATGGGGAAAACTCAGCACGTTGGCCATGGGGAGGACATTTTATTAAGCTTTCTGTAATCATCCATTATTTTGTTCCCTAACAACTGCATCATGTTGAAGGGCTATCATGACATAGGATTATCGTAGGGGATTCTGTTTTGTATCCTCTGAAATGAAAGCGAGTTGCAAAATTTAGGATAAGGGCTTTTTACAGTTCCTGCAATTTTGTTTATTTGTATGCTTACCTTGTATATTACTTTCATCTGTAGTATCTTTCCTCCAGGTAGATAAAGTAGGATTTGCTTTTCGTCCACCTTAGGACAGATCAGTGATTGGATAACTGGCAGAGGATGGGTCACAGTTAGTGAGTGAAAGAACTGAGACTTGCATCTGGGTCTTTGGTTCCAGACCTTCTTCTGTTTCCCCCCAAAATCCTGTTCAGCCCTTGTGTGGTCTTCTAGCTGTCTGTCCCCCGCCCCCTCACCCCCATTCTGCTAATACGTTTGACTCTGGGACTGTGAGGTCCTGTCTATGCAGAAGGGAAGTGAGGTCTCCTGTCTATGTAGGAGACCTATTTACTTGGGAAACATACGCAAATGACACATATACAATATGTCTGGAGCCAAGATACCCTTTTTGATTTCTTGGATATATTAATTCTTAGGATACCCTGTAAGTTTCAGAGCTTGATTTACTCATCAATTTAAGGAGAAGAAGAGAAAGTTTCCTCAGACAAGTTGAGAAGTAAGTTTTCCCTAATGAATGGAACACTGCCAGTCACACAAGGACAATGAAAAGGAACCAGAGATGCATTTGAATGTGTGGGATCAGAAACATTAAAAATCACATTAAGTCATTTAAAGGAGATTTTCTCAGAGCCACTGAATGTCTCTATACAGTCCCCTTGGGATATAATTTTGAACGCTAAGAAGACTTTTGCTAAATTAGAGGAAAATAAAACAGAACCACTCCCCCTCAGCTTCCAGATGAGTCAAGCCAAGCCTGAGTCCTAACCCTTGCAGATTTGGAATAGGTTGTAAACTTGGCAAGGAAGAGCTAGCCCTTCCCTACTGGAATTCTCTCCAGAGAGTCTGGTCCAGCTTTCCCCAAACTTGCAGCCCAAATATGTTTGGCTCCACATCTGAACCTTTGTAATATTTGACATCTATTAGAAATTACCAGTCCACTTTTGAAACCGAAAATCAAACTGAGCTCCAATGGTTAGATGAAGTCAAGCTGATAAGATTTCCACAGAACGTAAGCAAACATTGAACCAGACTTGTGAACCTATGCAAAGTCTCATATTCTTGGCAAGGGCTCAGAGATCTTTAAAGATATTAATGAGGAGGAATAGGAGGGGGCTCTCATTTCCCCCTTATAATCTTTTGCTTCCCTGCAGCTACCGTATTCGTTGACATTAGAGGACAGAGCTTCTGGAACCAGCCTAAGAAAGGTCCCTGAGGAATCAAAGTTGCTTAAAACCAAGGTGATAATTTTTCCTAAGGTGAGTTAACCCAGGGGAACGAGCAACAGCGTAAGAAAATTTGCTACTTTGACTTCTCTAGAGATTGGCAGCCTTTAATTTAGATGAATTTGCTCACAAAGACAAAAAGGCACTTACAGATCAGATAAGATATTAATCCAATTTGGAACTCTCTAGAGAATGGTGAGGAAGTGACCAATTCGATGGCTCTGATCTTACCTACAAGAAGACCATAGGGTGGTTGATGGACTTTTTGGTTTATTTGGTTGCTTGTTTCGTTCAAGGATGCTTCAAGGTATAAATACTACCTACTAAATTTTGTGTCCGTAAGCCTTGTGGGTTTGGTAACCTTGCAATTTGTTTGTGCATGGTGAGGGCTTATGATCGGTGGTCTAAGAAGTAACATATGCTCTATCCATTGGAAGCAGCAGGAAATAGCAGGAAAAACCATGGACCTGGCCCAAACATTCTGCCACTCAAATAGCACTGTGACCTTGAAATAAATCACTTAATTCCTCTGAGCCTCAGTTTCTTCGATGGTAAGTGGTTATTATAATATCTTTTTCAGAGTGTCACCGTGAAAATGGAATGGGATGATGTATTTGCAATCATTTAGTGTTGTGTCTATCAGGAGCACACATTCTAGAAGAGGAAATGTAAAATCCATCTCTCCTTCTAATCATTCATCCCTTCACTTACTCATATTATTTCTAGGATAAGAAAACCTAAGCTTCTATCTGAAACGTGATTTCAGGATGTTATGGTAGGTTTTGGATTTCGGAAGTATAGCTCAGTTCTACTTGCAAATCAAAGCAAAAAGGAGATAGAAAATAATAGATATTCATTATCATTTCTCCTCCATTCCCTTCCATGTATTTCATTAGATACTCTTTATGTTTTCCTTTTCTGTTTTTTGAAAATTTTAATGTTTTGCATCCTTGTTAAGTTTTTGACAGCATACAGTTTTTCCTTTGAGGTGTGGTTACCTGTCCTGTGGTCCACCATACACTATTGTGTTTTTTCCCTCCCCCACCCACTCTTATTCACATCTCTCCTCTGTCCCTTCCCCTCCTTGATGCCTCAGCTCCATGGCTGGTTTTCAAGGATTGGTTTTCAAGTTTGTCTTTGCCTGACCTTTTGACTGGTTTATACTTCATATATGAGCAAGACCACATGGTATTTATCATTTTCCTTCTGACTTACTTTACTTAATATAAGCCTTTCCAGCCCCATCTTTGTGGCTGCAAATGCATGAATGCCTTTTTGATTGCTGAGTAGTATTCCATTTTGACCCATTTTTTGATCTACTTATCTACTTTGGGGCACTTAGGTTGTCTCCATATCTTGGTTACTGTAAATAGTGCTTTTATAAACATGGGAGTGCAGGTTTTTTTCGAATTAGTGTTTTTTCTGTTCTTTAGGTAGATATCTAGTATTGGGATTGCTGAGTCATCTGGAAGATCCATTTCAGTCTTTTGAGAAACCTCCATACTTCTTTCCATAGGGGCTGAACCAGTCTATATTTTTGCCCACAGTCTGAGAGGGTTCTCTTTTCTCCACACCCTCACCAACACATTTCTCCAAAAAAAGATAAATGGCAGCCAGCTTGCTTGTCTGGGCCCACAGAACCTTGCTCATCCTAACACACTGCCTTGCTCAGACCACTCAGCAAGGAGGGGATACTGAGTGAGAGGAGACTTTCTGGGTAGCATCAATGCCCTAAACTTCACTACAGTGCAGGGGTAACAATGTTTCTGGATTTCTGGCGCCATTCAATTTCCTCTACAGCTACCCTTTCCATTTCTTTTCTTCCTGAAGTAGGAGTGGAAGGAGAAAAGGGAAATTTGGAAGCTCCTGTGTGTTGGCTAAAGATCTTAACTGAATAAAGGTTCCACCTGGAGGATGTACTTGCTTGGAGACCTGGTTCACTTTTTATTCACTTGTTGCCAAAAGCTCACCAATGTTGGGTGGCAGAGCAGCAGCAATGCTTATTTTGCAAAGTGAGCATCAAGGGCTAACAAATGCAATACAAGTGGGTGTGTGGATGTGAACCGAGAACAGGCGAGTTCTGAGAGAGAGCAGTGCGCAGAGACACTGCTGATGACAGCATGCTGAGCCTGCTGCCCACAGGCATCCATGCTGTTTCTGCCAAGGACACCAAGATAGTCAAACTTAAGCTGAAAACATAAAGCTTGCTTTGGGTATGTGTGTAGATGTCTATATTTATACATATGTATATATACAAATAATTTAACCACTGCACTGTAAGTTTATTTGACTATCAAGAATGATACTGGAGCTACAGAATGCCAGGTAAACCTGGGATGGGCAAAGATTGGGGTGTCTTCACCATGACTGCTGAATCTGAAAGGGCATGAGTAAATTCCAACTGAACTAAGTTGACTCTTTATTGGTCTAGTAGTTCAGGGAATTGGAGAAGCCAATTCTATACTAATAGGTTTAGAATATGTTGAGTGGTTCCGGGGATCTTTCTATGCTGAGAAAACTCCCAAGAACAATAGGTGATAATTCTATGCTGTTCAGTGCAATCACAAAATCCTCTCTTCTAGTACCATTCGCTATTTGCCACATAGAATTTTCTTATGTAGTAACACATTGCATAGCACATATTTACTTTTCTATGTTATAAGGCATTGCCACAAAGTTGATTTTCCTATTGCATGTCTAATTCCTTTTGGGGAAACTGAGGCTTTTTCATGTACGGGCATGATATCGCTGTATAAAGGTCTTTTAATTCCCTGAGGGAATAGGGGGTTTCTCAAAATAAATTTGTGTATGTGTGTGTGGTGTAGGAAGATCCACTTGGGATAAAAGTTATGGAAGAAGCACACAAAAGCTGTTCTAGTTAGGGTTGGCAAGAGAAGAGAAGGAATGGCTTTGTAGTGTATGTTATTTAAAATGAAGTTAATTCAGAAAACTTACTTGAGTGATGAAAAGGAGGACAGGTAGAAAGCACGTGGTGTGTGTGTGTGTGTGTGTGTGTGTGTGTGTGTGGTGGTGTGAAGGGCAGCAGCTCTCCACAGCTGCAGTAAAGAGGATCCTAGGGTTGGGGGATGCACAACCTAAGTTACTTTTAATCTCCATTCCAGGAAGAGAAGTTGGTGTCTGACAATACTCTGATCCATGTTTTTTTTTTTTTTGGTTGTTGAGAAAATTAAGATTTAAGCCACACGGAAAAGAAACTTGCATTTTTTCCAAGACCTGGTGTTCCTAATTTTAGGACCAGTACGACTGGGTGTCTTCCCTGGTTTTGAGCCCATGACTCACATCTGTGATTCATCCTTGAACTATTGCAAACTGGGGGTCTGGTTGGCCGACCTTTTCATTGTTTGTCCCTGGTGATGGGTGTATTCGTCTCTAATAAACTTGCCAGGAGTATTATTTTAAATTTGTGCTTTGTCACCTTCCAGAGGAGTCGCTTCCTCTCAGTAACATGATGGTGGTGGTGATGATGATGATGATGATAGCATTAGCAGAAATAACATCTGGTCCATTTAGTGAGTTTTAATGATGTGGTAGGCACAGTATAGGGACATTTTGAAAATGCTAGTCAGCAACCCAGACTATCTTCATCTTCAGACTCCTGGATTCACGTTCTGGCACCATCATTTACTTGTAAATTCTCAGACATTTTCTAGAGCTTATCCGATTCATGTATAAGATGGGTGCAATAATATTATTTTCTTGTCTTGTAAAGATGGAATGCATTGATGCTGGAAAAATGTCTTTGTACTGTGTGAAGTGAACCACCTAGTGACACTAAATACATATCAGCTATTGTTCCTACTTGTCATTAATTTCAGAGTTTTATTTGTCCCTTGCAACTACACTGAAATCTATTATTATCTCCATTTTACAGAATACAAAACATATCTGAGAGATGTTGAGTAATTTGTCCAAGTTTATGTGTCTCATGAGAACTCGAATTAGAATTTTCATTCACCATGATGATTTTCCTTCTAGCGTCTGTGTCTTGACTTCAGAAGAGATGTCTTGACATCTCTTGGAAAATAAGCATGGCAAGAATAATGCTATTTACTTACTTATATTTACTTGTCACAAAAGAGTCACACACCTGGCATATGTTATTTCTAATTATTTCAAACAGGTCTATGAAGTTGACATTCTTATCCCACTTGAAAATAAATGAAGAAATAAAACTTTGAAAATGATAAAAAATAGTCTATAAAGTGTAGATTCCTTGAGAATATCCAGTTCCTCCCTCAGGGAATTTGCACTTGATATGTGGAATGTTTCTTCTCCGGATAGTCACATGGCTCACACCTACAGCTCCTTCGAATTAGTGAGGTTCCTTGTCCGTACAATTTAAATTATGGACACTGTCCCCAAACTTGTCAGTTTGGAACTTCTTCGTTGTTTTACTAAATTTTTGTAGCAGTTAGCCCCAAATGGCATTCTACACATTACACTAATTTGTATTTGTGTTCGCTCCACAATCAAGTGACTCCTGTCTCTATTATTCACTGCTATAATCACATTGCCCAGAAGGGGGTGGGCAAAGAGAGGGCACCTGAAACCTATGCCTTTAATTAATGACTAAATGGACGTGACCTCATATGTCTTAGCAGCTGTAAATGTTAAGACCTTACAGCATTTCTCCCATCATGTGATCACTGAGATCTTAGTGTGGATGCTGGAGACTTTACATAGTCCACTTATTATCATCTTCAGAATGGATGTTTATTTCCTTAAAGATTGGTTAATTGATCATTTGATGCGGGCTATTGAATTTGTAATCCATGCAAACCTGGGTGTTGCCTGTTTTGTTTCTACACAGAGATTTAGTCAAGTAAATGCAAGTTCAAAATGCGCAATCATTGGAAAGACCTTTTGATCATTACTGTCATGTGTCAACTAACGATGGGCTATGTTCTAAGAATGGCACCATCAGCTGGATCTGTTTGGAGCAAACATCATAGAGTGAGATTACACAGATCTAGAAGGGGTAGGCGATCACACACCAGGACGGTACAGCCTGTTGGAACACCTTCATGCCTTCATATGTGTTGCTTCTCATTGACTGAAATGTTAAGAGATGTCTGCCTGTACTGATACCTGTCAAAAACACGGTACTTTTTATTCCACTTACTACACACGTCCTCCTTTTCTAAAAATTGCTGCACTCTTACCTCACACAGATATGCTGCCCACCAACCAAATCCATTCACATTTTCCTAACAATGTGAATTCTCTCTAAAGGTTTTTATTTTTTTCCTCCATACACCCTTGATCTTCCACATGGGGTTTACTCTTTTTTAATAAGTGAGTTTTTGTCTTCCCACTAAGAACTATCTTATTAATTTTTGTATATAGAAGGACTTTGGTATAGGACTGAAGTATGTGGGGGTGGTGAGAGGATTCATCAGTGACAGAGTGGGGTGCAGAACAGGCTGACTGACTGAGGGGAACAGCAGGGAGACAGGAGAGGTGTGTTGTGCCCTGTGGGTCACCTCCCTGGCTGGGGATCAAACTCGCTGTCGTGGTAGTCATCCTGAGACTTAACCCTTAGGCCACCAGGGAGGCCCCTCCTGCTGGGAATTAACCAGCACTCTGGGCTCCTTTCTATTCCCTCCTCACCCATATTCTCCACAACTCAGGGTGGAGACATCTGGTAGAGCTGGAATTTGTAAAAGGTTTCCATGGAATGACAAAGATAGCTAATGAAACTAATTTATCTTTTCTTCTGTCATGGACTTTGGAGCTGGTTAGATTCCCCGAGCATTTCTTCTCTTTTCATTTAGAATATGGGGATTTGTCAGTTCTCTCCATGGTGGGTAGCAACCCACCAGCTTGATGATAACCCTGGTAATGACTGAGGTTCCTGTGGATGGGGAGGGCAGGTGGGAAGATGGTTGGAAAGTAGCAAGATGGAAAGAAGATAGTTTGCTTGTTTTATAACATTCTACTATCCTAGAAAACTTCAAATGGTTTATGTGAGCTCAGACTAACCTAAACATTTTAAACCGTCAATCATAACATGTTTATTGACCTAAGATGGACAGATAATAAAATAATTGTTAGAGGGAAAAGTTCTGCTGCCTTCTCTATTATCTGGGCATTAATGTCGAGGTTTTGTTTTCCAACCTGACTCAATAACACTGAGAAAATAAATGCACTCTGACCACTTAGCTCTTTAAGGGAAATACATGTGCTTAATGTTCTCTAATTTGTTTATAGCACGGAAACACCACTCCTCTTGCTTATCTCCTCACAGTCTCTTTCTTTCCCTCTTCCATCTCACTGTCTGGCTTTTGGGTCTATGTTTTATGTCTACGATAGTCCCCATCTTGAAGTTGTGTGGCTACTGCTTTTTGGGGAAAAAGGAGGGACAGAAGTTAGTAAGAAAAATCAAAGGTACAAATCCTGAATGTGGCTTGCTTCCTGGAATCTGAAATGGCCCGAGTCTCCCATCTCAGAAAATGCCCCTCTTTTTTTCATATTGGCCAGGCCAGGGTACTGTGCTGGTGCTTCTAAGGAAGATTTCAGAAGCCCCCTCCTCTGATTTACCCACAGGAGTCCTACACTTTCTTATTTCTCTCCTTGCCGTTGGAGACCTAGAGCCTTTCTGCATCCCATTCATGGCAGTTCCCTTTCTGAATCAGTTTTGTCCAGATTTAAGTTTGAGGTACTTCTGTCTTTAGCCTCTGAGACTGTGAGTTCTGAATTGGAGATCCAAAGAAAGCATCACTTCAGAAAGAAGGCAAGGCACCCAGAGGGCTTCACCTTTCCCAGGTGTCTCATGCTCAGCCTCGTCCGTCCATCCCTAAGTCACAGGGGAGGCAAGTAAAAGGTGACAAGCACTGGCCTGTGAACTAGAAGTGAAGGCCCTATATCCGCATATGCCTCCTTCTAACCTGGTGACCACGAATGTATCACTTCATCCTCTGCCCATTGAAGCAGCTGGATGACATAAGTCTATGATTTATAACTCTCTCTACTGAAGACATCATGCCCTAGTACTGCTAGTGAGCGTATTTTCTGGGAAGAAAGCTGAAAGCGATGCTGGTGTTAGGTTTTATTGAAAAGATTTGCTTTTACTGAAGTCTTACAAATGCTACCTAATGCAATTCTGTCCAGGAAGAACTTCTTCAAGGAAGAGTCTGGAAAGAAGGCATCGGGATTCAGTGCTGAATCTTTCACGATAGGTGATGAAGAGCCAGTATCCAAGTCTCTGTGCATCTCTTTTCTCAGCCATAGGACTCATAAAAATATTGGAGATTGAACTAGTCATGTGAAGAACCAGCAGAATCTGGTTCTTGAAAATCACTCAATAAATCATAGTTATTTTCTGATTTCTAAAACTCTTAGTAAAGATTGGCAAAAGACCAACAGGACAAACCACCGGGGGAATGTACATACAAGTTGGGTTCATCTGATGTACAGTGAGCACTTTTTATGTTCTGGAACCCCTGCAGGATATGGGGGTGCAGAAAAGAGCCCCCTCGTAGTCTCCTGCTTCAAGGAACGGTGCAGGAGAGTGACACACGATTAGACACATCAGCCACTGTAGGGTTAATGAAGTTACTAGGCTTTTTCTATCTTTCCCACCACCGCTCTCTATGACGACACCTGTAGCTTTGCACGCCTCCAGGGCTGCATGGGCACCTGGGCTGGTAGGCGGGGCCTGCGCATGCGCCTTCCAGCCTGGCACCAGGGCGCAGAGCGCATGCGTAAGTAGTAGCGCCTGCGTTGCTAGGTGGAGATAAAAGCGCGGCGTCCACCTGCTGAGAAAACACGAGAGTGCCGACTTGGGAGAGAGGACGTGCAGGTTCCCGGGTTCCCAGAACCCCTGACACCGCCCCTCCCCCCAGCCCCCCAAGCCTTTGCCTGGATACCACAAAAGCCACAGACCCCAGACTTGACCTCCCAACCAGCGTCACAACTCACAGGTAGGTCGTTTTCAAACACCACGGCTATATCTAAACGAAGCGTTATCAGGAATTTTCTGTGGCGTTCGAAAAAATATGTGGTAACACAGCATAAACATAAAGAGTCCACCCTTTTTTTCCCTTTCAGTTATTCCTCTGAGCCTTTTACTTTTTTTTTTTAATTGCATACAAGAGCTGGGTGCAGGCCAGAGATATGGGGAAGGTGGTGCAGGGGGTTGCTGGGGGACGAGAGGATTCATCAGAGACAGTGGGGAGTGCAACGGGCGGATGCACTGAAATCCACTGCTGAGGGGAGCAGTGGGGAGACAGGCGAAGTCCACTGCGCGCTGTGGGTCCCTCCCCGGCCGGGGATCGAACTCGCGCTGCAGCGGCTGCCGACAGCTTAAGGCTGAGACTCGCCCTTGTGCTGCCAGGGAGGCCCGAGGCGCGGCTTCTTTTAAGAGTGCTCACCTAGACAGCCTGTTCGTTTGGGGGAGAAACATTCAGGTTTTGTTCTCAGCACTGAAGATCTTCGTTCAGTAGGTCTTGGGCTAAGCCCAGACGTTATACTTTGGAAATAGCCGCTCTGTGCTCCCGAAGGAGACGTGTCTTTCCAGGATCAGCTTTTGCGTGTGTGCCCGCAGTAGCTGTCAGGCTTTCTGCAAGATGACGGCCGAGGCTGCTGCGGGGCGCGTATCCCCGGGCTGTGCCTTCGGGTAGGAAGGGGCTTTGCGTGCTAATCGCCTCCCTAACAGCCTCCTCACGAAGCTGACCTACCTCTGCCGTCATCTGCTTTCACATCATATTTCAAGAGTCTCCTAAAGTCAGAGCCAAGGCCACATGATAACGTGAGAAGAAAAAGATACAAAGGGAAGAAAATGAATCCAGTGTCGGAAAGTGTGGCTTTTCCACATTCGCAGCTGCAGATTCAGAGGCTTCAGCCTGCACACTGCTGTGTCACTTGCTGGCCCACACTGGTTTTGTTTTATGCTGAGCCCTCTTTCTTTAAATTTCTGTTGACATGAGTTATTTGTCCAAGCCTTCCCTGAAAAACACGATTTTCAGGAGTTACGGAGAACCCCAGATGGTTCTTCTACCGCATATACATTTTTTTTTTTGGACTTTGCCCCCCACTTTCCCAGGCTAAACCCCACCTTCCCAAGATAAGATCAGCTTAAATTGGACATGATTGACATTGGGAAATCACATTTTTTTTTTAGATTTATTTATGCATACAGAACTGGGGTACAGGCCAGAGCTGGTGGAGGGGGTGAGAGGATTCACCAGAGACAGTGGGGAGCAGAACAGGCAGATGGGCTGATACACTGCTGAGGGAAGCAGTGGGCAGGCCAGGAGAAGTCTGCCATGATATGTGGGTCAGCTCCAGGGCTGGGGATCGAACTTGTGCCTGGATGGCTGCAGACAGCTTCACAGTGTGGAGACTTAACTCCTGCAACACCAGGGAGGCCTCACACAAATCTTAGTGGGGGCAGGTCATGGCTTCTTGGAGGATGATGGAAGAGCGAGTTTGCAATCTGTAGCTCTCCTTAGACATCCAGCTGACAATTTGGCCTTGCTTTTAACATTCCTTCCAGGTCTCTTCTTAGAATCTCAACCTTGGGTTTGGAGAGAATTCTTACTTTAAATTTCCAGAATCAAGTAGCCTAAGTACATGTTCTTTCTAACTTGGTTATGTCACAATGTCCATATTTTAACTGGGCAGAGGCTTTTGGGGAGATTTAAAGAATCAGATTCCCTTTTGTTTATGGAAAGACAAATTATTCTGAAAGGGGTAGCCTATTTTAATTTTCCCATCAGAGATGTGTTTTTCCCCATCTGATTGTCAACAGAACAAATGGAAAAAGCAAAACCTAACCTGAAAATGATAGCACCTGTTTAATATAATAAACTAAGTGTAATAAAATATAATAAACTAAAAGAAATTACCTTTGAAGTTCAGACAAGAGATGATTGTAAGGCTCAGCGCAGTGTGTTTGATTTCCCATTAACAGTGGGTAGCTCTGTGGTCAGACTTTCCTGTAATCCGGACTCAGAATGCAGGCGACCTCTGGATTCTGATAAGCCAGGACTTAGCTTCGGTCATTACGGAAAGGAAGGAGAGGGAGTCAAGAGTGGGCATGAGGGCGGTCAGAGGACACAGGGTTTGAGCAAGGTCTGCCCACCTGTTGGTCCTCACTTCGCTGAACACTCATTGCCAGCAGACAGGTGGGAAGCAGCTTTCACTAGCCACAGGTGTGGTCACTCCGTCCTGTGTGATGACGGTGCTGTGGAGGTGTTTTCCCTCATTGCCCAAATGAGCATTGAAAAAGTAAGTTCAGCTTTGAATCTGAAAGCTTGTTAAAGTCATTTGAGG
Organism: Condylura cristata; assembly: GCF_000260355.1. NCBI lineage: Eukaryota > Metazoa > Chordata > Mammalia > Eulipotyphla > Talpidae > Condylura > Condylura cristata. The sequence continues at coordinate 5,898,033 of NW_004567139.1, read as the reverse complement.
TCAACTCTGATTCTGGGTGGGGAGGCCTCTTTGAAATGAAAGGTCTGCATGCATGTTATGTTTAACAGGTGACACATCTATTTATGGTGACAGCACTTGAAGGGAGAAATTCTATGCTGTGAAAAAATAAGGTTTATAAAAACTAAAATTCTGGCAAAGAAAGCATCTTTTATAAATGAATTTTTCAAGATAATATCAACCTGCTGTGCAAGAAATGGTTACTTGCCCTCATGAGCGAGGTTAAGTGGAAGCTTTGGGGTTCTTACAGTGGTATTAGGATGACATTGTGGGAAGGGTTATCCTAACCCTGAGCTCCTTCTTAAACCACACGCTTTCTAATATATGGATATACTTAATGTACAGCTGGAAAAGCACTTTGCTGTTGGCCAAGTTATGTCTGAACCTGCAGCTTGCATGCTGCTCCACTGGGTTGTTTAACGTGATCTAAGGGGTACGTTCCATCTTGCATGATGGTGACAGAAGAGAGGAGGTGGGGTAAATGGGCCTGTCTCCAGGCACACAAAAGAGGAATCAGTACCACCTACTGACCACCAACACAAAAGGGGAGAGCTCAGAGAAAGGCCCTTCAATTTGTGTGACCGTTGACACCACCAGAAAACTAAGTTCGTGTGCAACAGACCCCTTAGCATCTAAGTCATAGTAAATCCTCTTCACTGAGAGGGGACTGGGAGACAATAAAAGTTTGAGTCTCGTTCCCTGGCAGGACACGCAACATGGTTTTTCAGAAAATCGGTAGAGGTGGCTTTCATCAACCTCTTGTCTTATCTGTCCTACACAAACAGCATGATTAATTCCATGGAAAATATTTTAAGTTATACCAAAGATACCTATTCACAGGGTGTTGATAGTTTATCATAAGACAAAATATGAAAGCGAAATAAAAAGTTCAAGATTTAATTTTTTAAATTGCTCACAAACTACACTTTAATTCTGGAAAGTACACCAAATTTTCTCATTCTAAGCTTTCTAGAAAACACCTGTAAGTTTTTCAACCTTATAGTTCAGTCAAAAGGTTTGCAATGGAGGGGGACTTTGCCCCCTAGAAGAAATTTGAAAATGTTTGCTATACTCACAACTTTGTGTTGGGGGGGGTGAGGTGGGGAGGGGGCAGGTAGGTCACTGTACTGACATCTAGTGGATGGAGGCCAAAGTTGCAGCTCAACATGCTACTATAATCATCTCTGCTGGATGGCCTGTTTGTACCAGTCCCTCATAGGTAAGTCTCTGGGTGTTCTCTTTACTCATGATTCCATATCTTCTTGGGCCTATTGTAAGTAAATATATGGATATTTGAGTAATTTAAATGTACTTTATTATTATTATTTGTTAAACACATATATGTAAATACATATGTGCACATAGTTATTAACTTTAAATTATCTTGACTGACGGGCCAAGACTTCCACTTTCAAGAGTTAAGTCAGCTGTTGTCAGAACTAGAAATATGCATGGAATCTCTCAGCACCATTTGCCTTATAATGTCTTTTTTTTATAAGCTTTAAACTTTTCCTATAAACGATTTTGTTTTTGTAAAAATGTGACGCACGTTCATGAGATCAATTCCCTACAAAAATGAGACCACCAAGCAGAGAGTAAACCAGTTCCCCTGAAGCCAGAGATTCACACGTTTCTACACCTGTCTCTACTGGGATACAAAAAGATGACTGGGTGGAGAGTAAATAGAATGAAGCGATCTTTTGCAGAAGACATTGGTATGTTTTGCTTTTAACTTCCTTAGAATTTAATAAGAAAACCTGAAGTGAGCTAGTGAGGAGTCCTTAACGGATTTCTCTAAGTCAGAAGTTTTCAAGCTCAACTGCACAACAAAGATCAGTTGAGAAACTGTTAAAACTCCCATGATTTTTGCTCTACAACTCAGTCTCAGGCTTGGGGCTCAGTGTTGCTCTCTGCTTGTGGGTGATTTGATTTGAACGGACAGCCAAGGCTATGAATATTGGCTCTCCTATTAACAAAGAAATGATTATAGAAATATTTAAATTTTTAACCTTTGCCAGTTGATCGAGTGCTATGTGGACAAGGGTGTTAACCTTCCTGTAACTTCTCCCGCTGCTGCAGTCTCCTGCTGTGTGGAGATTTTCCTTTGTCACGGTTTATAATGTTTGCTGTATGTGCCACCGAAATTCCCTCAGGGGAGAAACCAGAGAGGTGACCAGGATGGAGAAAGATATTCCAGAACAAGAAAATAGGTACCTGGCATAAAAGGGGTTTTGTGGAGCGTGAGGCTTGACAGTAAGCTGCACATGCCCGGAGAAATCTCAGCACAGTCTGGTGATTTCTTCTGTTTTCACGAACAGTTGTGTTACTTTGGGAGGGAGAGAGGAAAACTGATCAAATACATCCTAAACATTTCTGGATGAATTGCATTTCCTCTGGAGTTAGGAACATTAATAAACGATTTCTTGTATCTTTATTTGAAAAACTTTGGTGACATGCACTTTTTGGTCACTTAAGTGCTTCGGGGGTCAGATTATTTAATTTTCAAGTGGTTTGGGAAACAGCATTCCACCAGAATCCGTTTAATTTTTCTTTTGCATAAAACTGGGGTACAGGCCAGAGGTGGTGTGGGGGTGTTGAGAGGATTCACCAGAGACAGATTGGGGAGCAGAACAAGCAGATCCACTGAAAACCACTGCTGAGGGGAGCAGTGGGTGGGACAGGAGAGGTCTGCTGTGCCCTGTGGTCACTCTGGCTTAGGATGGAATTCAGGCCATAGCAGCAATAGCCGGAGACTTAAACCCTAGGCCTCCTGGGAGGCCCTTGAGTCAGTTTTAAATAGTTCATTGACCTCAGGCTGGAGAGCTGTGTTACTGATCTCTCTCCTTGCCAGTTCTCTTTGCATATTCGGTATGCCTCAGGGTCAGTGGGGCTGTCCCAGGATAAAAGGAATAGGTTTCTAAGTGAGGGGGGAATGTAGGAATACATGTGTGTGCATGCATTAATGTAATCTATATGCTTGTATATAATTGTTAATTAAATAGTCACATTTAGTTAAATACAATGAAGTAGTCACATGTAAATATTATTTCACCTTATATTTTAGTGCTGCTGACTTGTTCTCTTCCCAAGACGCTGCCAGGTAATGCAGGCACTGAGGGCCTCACGGGGCCCAGCTAAGAGGTTGTCTCTGTCCATAAGACTAGAATACAACCTGAGGTTCCAAGTCCTTCTATGTGTGGCAGCAGAAGTGGGCCACTTGAAGGGAATCTAGGGAATGTTCAGAGCTGTGATGTGCTTTCCTGGGTCTTAGCAGTAAATATTTCCCTGAGTCACTCAAGACCTAAATCGCTCTTGGTTTCTAGCAAGAGGTGTCAGAGATTGGTGGTGTCAGGAAGCCGAGAGGCTCCTGATGAATATGCCTCGTGGGTCTGCTGCTTTCCTTCATTACCGTCCTGTCCACTGCCACCTGGGACTCGCTGGCTAAGGTGAGAATTGGCATGTGCAGGCTCCCTGGCAACTTCTGGGCCACTGGTTCCCTGTCTCTGCATAGGTACACGTGTGTGCGTGTGTTTGCGTCTCTCATCTGCATGGAGGACGTTGTTACCTCCCTTTACAACTTTGAAGCAGTCCATTTCTCCTCCGTCACAACTACTACATCGTCCCCGGTGCCTTTATCACACTCTAGGCTCCAGATTTCATTTTCTTGGACTAAGGCTCTCCTCACTCTCCAGGAAGCTATCTCAAGTAATCACATCTGAGGTCCCACCCTTGCAGGATGGCCCCCTGGGCGGGTGTGGAGTCAGAGACACCCTCCTGGAGCCTGGCCTCCTCTGCTCAGTTCCTACCCCGTTGCTCTCGACAGATGCTTTAGTTATCCTCCGTGTCATTGTGGTACGATGGCTTCATGTGACAGAAGCTCGCTTCCTGCCCACACTGAGCCAGGGTGGGTCAGCAGGGTTGAGTCCGGGATCAGGCTGCTCCTGCCTGTGACACTGTCCTCCCACCCAGAACATGGCTTCCCAGTTCCACCCAGCGGTGGGCTTGGAGTGCAGGAGAGATAGCGAGTGTTGCTGCCCCCGCGCCACACTGTGATGCGTCTCCTTTTTGCTTCTGGTCCTTTCATGGCACCGATCCCCTGCAGGGGAAGGCAGAGTCCTGGGCTGTCCAGTGGGTGTGCACTGTTCCTGCTGGTCCCGCTGTGCCTCCTGCTTCCACGTCTGCTCTGAATGCCACACACGCCTTTTGCCACTGGGAATCACGAGGCTGCCAGGAGATGAGCGAGATGACGCCAGCTCTCTTCAGGGCCCATGAGACCTTCACAGATCTCCCTGTTCTGCCTTTATCAAGGCTGTGTCCCCTTTCTGGAGTCTCTACTGTACACAATCTCCTCTTCCATTGTTTTGTCAAGTGGGGATACGCTCATAAAACCATGCTCCCTTGGTCCAAGGGAGATGATGATTCTGTGCAATTCTAGGTAGGTCATAAATGCTCTTTATTTGTAGCTGAGTAATTCTGTGACTGCTTAAGCCTTTCCCATCTTATCTCACCTGTGCCCCTTCCCTTTCACAGTATTGACCAACATTCAGTGTTCATGGAAGGCAACGGGTCTGTGGCCAATTTGATGTCCTTCTCAACTCTTCGATTTCCAGTATTTTCTTTACTCATCTTTTCTTCCTCTGTCCCCATCCCTTAAGAGAAATTCTTCTTTCCTTGCTAGGACATGGCCCTTCATTTGTCTTTGCATCCATTTCTGCATCTGCAAATCTCTTGCTTATTCCGCTGACACTCAGCCTGGCTCTTAATTCTTCAAGCCATCACTTTTCATAGTCTTCTAACAGAAGCTAAATGTTTGCTCGTCCTGATTTTCAATTTTTAGGTCTGATAGTCTTTCGACTCTTACCTCATCTGTCACCTATTTCAATGTCAAGTGTCAAAATAGAGAAATCTGTACCTGGTACTCTTGCAAAATAGCTATTTGTTTTTCCTAAACGAGAGCACCTCTATTGTGTCAAAGCTATACATTTAGGTGGTTGCTAGAGGGCTATTAAAGACCAGATCAAACTATTTCATCATTTTTGATACAATTCAAACTTCAGCAAAGAATATTTCAGTTATCTTTGAATTTCCTGCTCCTAAGTTTTCTCATATTGTGGACATCTTTTTTTCTGTCTCAGTGATGAATTGTCTTTAGTTGTTTTATTTAATAAGCTAACTGCCTTGCTCTTCTAAAACCATGCAAGTGACTTCAAACTCCTTTTTCCCCAGCTAGAATGAAACTTCACAGAATCATCATCACACTGGGCTGCATTGCAGACTACTCATAGATATTTCAAACCTTCTCTTAGAGTATACCACCCAAGGTAGCCAAAGCTTCACTGCCTGAAGCAAAATAGAAATTCCTGCCCTTTCTGGTTTTTATTTCCTTGAAACATGTGGTCTCCAGCTAATTAGTAACAGTCTGAGGAAAATCCCACTATTGCATCCTGGATCCTCTGACCTATGACCCACAAGGGAAACTTTGGATCCATGATGTTTTGATGTATGAAAACCAAGTCCAAATAAAATAAAGCTGAAGTGAAGAGCTATTTGCTGGAGGTTAGCCATCAGCTGGTCTGTTTATCAGCTCAAAATTGTTGGAGAGAGATTTGTCATGGACCCAATGTCAAGTCTATAGAGTTGAAAGGAAATGGCAAATTGGCTGTTGTGCTGAAATGTGATAACTAATCTGTATAATCCAAGAAGAACGAATGGAAAGGTTGGTCTTTTGTGATCTTGACAGCTAATGAGAATGGCTTGGCAACAGATAATCTTGAGTTTTTTTGTTTTAAGATTTATTTATGCATACAGAACTGGGGTACAGGTCAGAGGTGGGGGGGGAGGGTGGGAGGTGAGAAGATTCACCAGAGAGTGGGGAGCAGAATAAGAAGATCGACGAAGTACACTGCTGAGGGAGCAGTGGGTGGGCCAGAGGTCTGCCGCACCATGTGGGTCATTTCCCTGGTCAGGTGTTGAACTCATGCTGCTGTGGCTGCCATACCTTCATAGTACTTTGCTTTAACCCGCTGCGCCACCAGGGAGGGCCCGATCTTGAGAGCTTTAATTTCTTTGCAGGTACTTTATTTGAGGCTCTGATTGTTATTAGGATGATCTTTTGTAAAATTTTCATAATTCAAAACTGTCAGAATTTATTCATCTTACAGACTTATGTCTATGAGTAGCATTCAAAACAAGTGGCATCTTTTAAATATCTATTTAGTGAGATTTGAATTCCAGAAAAGTTTATTTGGTTATGAATTTATTACTGCCTTCCTTTTGTTGAAATTATGCATTTTTCATCATTGTAAATAGCTGTAAGTTTGAGTTTCTATGTTTATTTATCTTTTTCTTTTTTACCTTTTTATTGTGGAAGAAACTCAGATTGTTTGAAAAATGGATCAGAAAGATGATCTGTATGCCACTTCTGCATTTAAAAATATTCCACTATTTTGTCATTGTAGTTTTGTTTATCACGTATTCCTACCTCTCCTATTTGTGTGTGTGAGACTTTCAACTTATTGTTTTTATAATTCTTTTGCCTTTGTTTCAACTCATCCTTTGTCATCTTTTAATATTAGCCTGTTTATCCCTTATGGATTTTAATTTTTGCTTCATGGAGGATAATTCTTGCTTACTATTGAATGTGATCTTCTGCTTCCTAGAATGTACCTTTTTCACAAGTGTATTCTTCCCTGTTTTTGAGTTTTTTCTAAAAATTCCCGTGTTCTTTTCCTTTTCAGTCTTGCTTATCTATCCTTAAATACAGAGACTCTATCCAAATTTAGTGTCTGTAAACATGCACAGTGCTAATAATGCTTTTGGATCTCCTTTCTTTGATGGTGAAGAGCAGACTTCTTGCTTAAGGCCCTGCACTTAATTTTCATCTTATGTGTTCATTGAGCTAAGAACTTCTCTCACTGATGCTCAAGAACACACAGAAATCAAATTACACTGAAGAGGCACCTTTCCTGTCAGTACCTACCTTAATTATCTTGCAGGATATAGAATAAATCATGCACTCTCCATACACTCTCCATCTCATTCTGGACTTGTTTCCTTGAAATAGTCTAAACAGATACAGTGATGTAGAGTGTGGAAGACCAGTAACACCTACCAGGAGGTTTCTTAGTGTTTTAAATGTGTAGCCATTTATCTGTCTTGGAGAATAACCAAAATGGCAGGACTATAAGGAACACCCATCCTTTTATTTTGGCAAGAATTATATTTTTCATACATAGTCATTTCCTCTCCATCCCTCCCACCAGCTCCATTCCCCTTGTGTTTAATACAGTTTCCTTTCAAATTTGAAACATTTTTGTCTAGCAATTTGGGGTTTATGTTGTAAATTTACTGCTTTCTTGTAGGAGGAGTTGGGAGTTTTAGAATACAAATTTTTCGACTGAAAAATTGGTAGAGGTTGTAGCAAGTTGAATACAATGCCATTTAGAAACTAAAAGGCATACAATTGTCTATCAGTTCAATGTAAATGTAGAACAAGGAACCCATGATAAGGAAGTTCTAGAGGAATCAGGAAAATTTTACTGGGTAATGAAACAAGTTTCACTTTTTTTTTTTTCCATCAAAATTAGGTCTTTCCTACTTACTGGGGAGACCCTTGCTTTCCCCCTCCAGTCCTAGTCACTGTAGGCTCAAGGATGTAGAATTCCAGCCTGACCAGGGTTGCTCAGATGTTCTGAAATCCAGTACTCAGCATTCACTGTAGAGAAAGAGAGGCTATCAACTTTCAAAAATGCAAGCTGTTTTCCAAAAGTTATTCAAAATGCCAAAAAGCAAGCCATTTGTTTGTCACAGAAGAGAAGAGCAGAATCTAACTCCCTGAGCATAGAGAATTAACACAAAAGTACGGAGATGTTTCTTATCTGTAGAATCATACTTAGCAGGCTCCGTTTTTCTTGCAAATTAAAATTGAGCTCAAAATGAGTTTGCTCATGCTCCAAATCTGTCTTCCTTTGAATTGCTTTTGGGCCACCTGCCGCCTTCTGTCAGGAGTTTTCAGAGATTTTTGACAGTATTAATCCATTCTCATCCTTGATGCTACGGTCTGTTCGCAAGGTAACGTCAGCACAGTCCAGTGAGAACCGCAGTACATGACACCATGAGTTGCACTCAGGCCCTTTAGACCCTGTCCCTCTCCTGAGGATCTTAAAGGGCCTTGTGACCGGGCCTATGCGCTGCCATCTCTCTCCTCCAGTGCTCATCGGACTCTTCGTCATTCCTTGAGCCCACTTGATCCACTCTTGACTTTTGTTCTTGGTCTCCTATCTCCTTAAAAATCTTTCCCAAGATGCTTACTTTGTTCAGTCACCTACATTCTGTCCTTTCTCAGTGAAGACAACGATGAATACCCCATATTAAAGCAGCCCATCCCCCCAATATCCCAACCCTTACAGCCTGCTTTATTCCTTATTGCCACTTAACATACTGTGTATTTTATGTGTTCTTTTTGTTTCTCATCCTCTGCAGTGACAAAATACTGGGTTTTTGTCTTTATCTTTTGTTTCTAATCACTGTATCCTTGTCACCTAGAATAGCTTGTAGTAGGTGTTCAATAAATATTTTCAGACTCATTGGCTAACCACTTGCTCAGTCAAGAGGTTGTGGAGAAATTCCTCCCTCCCTAAAATTACCTACTGGATAGAATAGATGATGGCAATGACTCTTTTGGTCCATGGTGGGTGGAAGTAGCTGTCTACTCTTGGTAATTCAGTGTTTGTAGGTTCATAGTCTGTTACAGTATTAAATACTCCACTGTGGGCAATAAGAATTAAGTGACCTTGTAACTGTGACTGCTCAAAGCTGAGACAGTGAACACTACTCACTTTCCAAAACTGCATTTCCCACGAAAACACAATTTTTCTCTTCCATGTTCTTTTGCACAATGAGTTTATATTAATCACTCACAGAGTAGAAGCAGCTAGCTAGAAATGCTCTCAAGTTGCATTACATTGGTATCCTTCTCCTCTCACCTATGAGGTTTACTCCCCTGTTTCAAAAGTGAGGGTATGGAAGTTGATGAGATCTCTAAGGAATCGATTGGACAGTGGACAAGAACAATATCCCAAGTCCCAGAACTCAGGCACGGGCAGGCCCTTGTTGAGAGGAGGGTGAGTGGGAGCTGTCGCTGGAGCTACCTGCCCAGGGCTGGGAGGTTGTGGGAAGCTCCTGATGAATGAGATGCTAGACTTCATCTGCTGTGTTTCAACCCTGGGCCTTGCTGCAGACCCAGCCACATCTGCGACTGATGGGAAACAGATGTCACCTCCGCCTGGAGAAAGCTTGCTGAAACCTGGGATGGAGGACTCAGAAGCCCTTTCTCTTTTGTTCCCCCTCAAAAACAAATCGGAGGGAAAATTACACCCAAGTAATGACCCAGCAAGAAGACTTAACTACAACAGGTTGAAACCAATCCCATGTTTTAGGGATTTGTGTAATTCAGAAAGAAAAAAAAAAGTAACATGCTTGAGATTGAAGCTCAGCCAGTTGTGATAGTTTCAGAATTTTTTTCCTTCACGTCAAGTTCTGTTACTGAAGTTTCCATAATATTTCTTTGTCTCCTCATATTAATTCTTTGTCACTCAACTTCCCTTAACCTCTTTTTTTTTTTACTTTACCTGGTATTTCACCTTTTCTGTCCCCCCAACCAACCAGTCCATGCTCTGTGTTGGCTCTTATTTCTGAATTCTTAGTCTTGATTCTGTTACTCTGCTCCTCAAACATTTTCTGTGGTGCCGTGTTTGCTACTGAATAAAATCCATATCCCTGTGTTTTGATTTTTTCCCCGGTGTCATTTAAACTCAACTTGGGATCCATTTTAGTCTCTTCCACTACCCCCTTGTTACCTCAGTACAATATGAAACCTGCACCCCACCGTAGTGCTGTTTGTAAACATCTTTGGGTTTGTAAACATCTTTGGGTTTCTTCCTTATGTATTTTATCTTCACTTTTGTCATTTTGCCTGATGAATTCCTGGTACCAGCTTGCCAGGACTGACGGGTGACTTAGACAAGAGCCATTTTCTTGCAGTTCTGGAAATCCAAGAGCAAGAGGCCATCAAGTCATGTTTCTGGAGAGACATCTTTCCTTGGCTTGAAGATGGTTGTCTGGTCTCAGGGATCTGTGCACTCTTACCCCTGCAAACTCTGCCTTTGCCTCTTCCTAACTTATTTGAACTTCATTGTCTCCTGAAAAGACCTTGTCTGCAACTTACAGTAACTTTCCTAAGTGCTGGAGCTTGAGGCCTGGATATGAATTTGAGGGTCAGCACAGTTCAGTTAGTGCTGACCCTCACAATACAAGTGCATCCAAATTCTGTCAGTAAAGAAGAGTGAAATTTCCTATGTCTTGTCTCATTTTGTCGTCTTAGGTTTGAGTGCCTTCATTTTCCCTCTGTTTTGACTAGTTATCACATGAAGTACTCAAGTAACATCTCATTCAGTATTTTCATTCTAACATCAATGGAGTAAAAACAAATCTGTCCTGACGCATATCGAATGGAACAACCTCTTTGAGGACCATTGTCATCACCTCTTTATAGGTGCAGTTTCCAGGAACTATAAACAATGTTCAACGAGAAGTGACATCTTATGACCTCTTATAGTACTTTCTAAACTTTTTTTTTTCGATTTAAATTTTAGCTTTATTGAGGTATGATTGACACAAATTGTATTTCCTTACATAATAACACAATCAAACCAGAATATATCCATCAACTTTGTAGTGTGGCAAAATGTTTGTGATCTGCTTTTGTTGCACATTTCAAGTGTACTTTAGAATTCTACTCTTTCAGATCCCATATATAAGTAAGATCATACATTCTGTGTCTGGTTCACTTCACTGAGTATAATATACTTCCAGTCCACACGTCTCAAACAATGAGGTTTCTTTTTCAAGGCTGAATAATATTTCTGCATGTGTAAAAACTATGTGGGTAGGGGATGAACATTTTAGTTATTTCCATGTCTTTTAGTCCAAGATGCTTTATATCTTGGTTGCTGAGAATAATGCTCAAATGGGCATGGAGTACAGCTATCTCTTTGAAATAGTGATTTTATTACTTTTGGATAATTAGACCTAGAATTACAATATGATTCAGCAACCTTCAATTTTTAAATCTTTGAGGGATTGCTTTACTATTTTCTATAATGACTATGCCAATTTACATTCCTTTGGACAGGCTATAAGGGATCCCTTTTCTCTGTACATTTGCCAACACTTACTGTCCTTTGGCTTTATGATAATAGCTGTTCTAACAGGTAGGAGGTGATACCTCTTTGTGGTTTTGATTTACATTTCCCTCATGATGAGTGATGTCGAACATCTTTTTGTATACCTGTTGGCTATTTAAATCCACTTGGAAAAATATATTCATATCCTTCGCTTTTTTAAAAATTGGGTCATGGTTAGTTTTTCCTTTTCTTTTTTTAAAGGGAGCAATTTACGTATATAGTGGGATATTAACTATTAGATTAACTATTTGCCATGCACTTTTTTATCCCATTCTGTAGTTGTCTTCTCATTCTGTGGGATGGTTCTTTGCTTTTAGGAATTTGTTTTATGGTGGTCTTATTTTTTTTTTTTTAAAGATTTATTTGTACATACAGAACTGGGGTACAGGCCAGAGGCTCAGGGGCGGTGAGAGGCTTCACCAGAGACAGAGTGGGGAGCAGAACAGGCAGATCGACGAAGTACACTGCTGAGGGGAGCAGCGGGCGGGTCAGGAGAGGTCTGCCGCGCCATGTGGTCACCTCCAGGGCAGGCGGGAATCGAACTCATGCGGAAGTGGCTTTAGCTTCTCAGTGCAGTGCTTTAACCCGCTGCACCACCAGGGAGGGCCGGTGGTCTTATTTTTTTATGTCCCACCATATTGTTTTATTCATTGTAATATAATCTGAAATCATAAAGTGTTTATACCTTCAACTTTGTTTCCTTGCTCAAGATTGTTACAGCTATTTGGTGTCTTTTGTGGTTCCACGTGCCACTTAGGAATACTTGCCCTATTTCTGTAAAGAACGATAAGGATTGTATGAACTATAGGGTACACAGACACCATGCCTCTTATTGCTTCTTTGGGGGGCAGCTCTTAAGATTGTCTGCTTTTTCTCAATCCTGCAAAGCCGAGATGAGTCTGAGAGTCTCCTGTTTGTTTTTGTAGGGCTTGAGTGTGTTTACTTAATTTCTCAAAGTCAGGTCATCTTCTTAGCTTTCATGGGTGCCTCCTATGAGACCGGACTGGCTACCTGTGAGACTGCTTTCACCCAAGGGGGTGGTAGGTGAGGTGTGGTGTTTCAGGGCAATGTTCAGCATAGCTGGAGAAACTGGGTGTTAGGCTACTGTTCTCACTCCCCCCCATGGTAGAAACTGCAAGGTGAAGACTTTTCCTGGGCACTGGGCTGTGCCCCACCAGGGGAGGGGAAGAATGGACACAGACCAAGCAGAACCGTCTTCTTCCTGTCTTCTTCTTTCTCTGGTGAATGTATTCTGAGAATTTCTGCTAAAGCAAGGTGTTGGAACTCTTCCGATGGATTTCTGACTTCCCATGAAAGTACATTCATCTGCGAGTATTGTCAAATTAATGCTCTGTTGGGGTGTGGGGGGGGGTGACAATAGAAAACTCCTATTCCACCATCTTGCCAACATCCTCCGAACGTCTTTTCTCTATATTAGTAGGACATTTTGTGGCCAACTTCATGTCTTAGCTATATTGCAGGCCTGAACAGGCCCAAGACTATAATGGTACATAAGATACTTCACAGGAACTTGAATCAATAATAGTTATTGTACATAGTACATTAAACATTGGTCTTGGATAATCTGGCTTATTTTGTGGCTACTTTTATGATAGGAAATAATGAAAAATAAATGTATTTCTCAATAGGTGATAAGCTGGCATTTGTGACTTTTGTTCATTTGTTTTGGCTTTGGCTGCTCTGATTTTACTGTTTCCTGTAAGAGATATCAGATAAAAGTAGGCTACATAGAACAAGAAAGAAAAACCAGGAAAAGATCGCTCATTACCTTGGAAGCTAAATGTTGAAAAGGTTAATTCCTCCCACAGAGGGAGGCTACCAAGAAAAGTCCCAGGATAATAATAATCTTGAAGTAGCACCTCTAAATGAATGAGTTTTCAAGGCACACAAAGACTGGCGAAGGTTGTGGCTTTTGGAGCTGGTGTGCATACTACGTGCAAACAGCTGCCTCAGTTCTACATGACTTAGAACCCTGGACTTACCATGGGGAGGAGAAAGAAAGAAATCTCAACACTCTTTTTTCCAAATTCTACATGTTAAAAAAACAAACAAAACAAAACACAAATCCAAGACACATACACCCTGCAGAGAATCTGCTCTTGGTGTGCGCACTGGCTGCTGTTTGGAATTCACTTGTGTGTAGGGAGCATGAAGTGTATTATTTCATGGAAACCTGAAACCATATATAGACAGGTAAGGGAACACTGGTCAAGTTAAACTTTTTAGAAAAGTAACTTCCTGGGTGTTTGGAGGAACGTAAAGGACTTAAATGTCAAGCACTTAGAAGAAGAGTGAAATCTTGTCCTGTGTGATTTCTCTTCATGCCATAAGAAGCTCATAAGCGTACCTATACGTTTTGGAATGAAAATAATACAGGATTCTTATATTCCTACTATGAGTGAAACCATTCTGTAGTTTTTTTTCCTGCTGATTTATTTCACTGAGCATAGTCCCTATCAGCTCCATCTGTATTGCTGCAAATGGCATGATTTTCTTTTTGATCGCTGAGCGGTATTCCACTGTGAGGGAGTGTGTGTGTGTGTGTGTGTGTGTGTGTGTGTGTGTGTGTGTAGAAACCAAATAAGCCATAGGGGATAAAAGTGTATTACTACAAAACAGCACAACACAACAAACAATTATAAACCAGAGATATCTTACAGGGGAGGAAGACCAAGAGGGGTCAAAAGGAGGGAGGAATGTGGGGACTATGGTGATGACAGGTGGGTGAAGTGGGGGAGGGGGAAATAAACATTGCTATAAAATGAAAAGATTGTCAATAAGTATATAAATTAATAAAAAAATTAGAAAAAAAATTCTAACCCCTTCAAATGTTAGAAAGGGGACTTTTGTGGTGTGTGTGGATATGTTAAATTTTAGTGCTAGGGTAGCCAGTGCATGACCAGACTGTGATTTTGTGTGCTGACATGAAAGTTTTTAATCCATTTGGGATTTATTTTACTATATGGTATAAGACATGGTCTTACTTTCGTTTTTTCGCACTTGTTCTATGGCTGTGCTGACCAATCGTGTCTGTAAAGGAGAAAGACAGTTGCTGAGGAATGATTGGTGATGTATTAAACAGACACACTCTCAAAAAAAAAAAAAAAAAGTCTTGTGTCTTCCACCAATATCTGTCACTGCATCCTGAGAGGCAGGAATGAAAAGCAGATTGTCCAGAGAGCGGAACCATCTCCAGCTGAACTAGTGAGTGAACCTTTTCCTGAATAGAAATCCGTTCCTAACAGTCTTAGAGAGCTGTTTTCTGCCGGCATCCTGCTAGGTGGCTGAGATGCGTGATGTATTGTACTCGCGGTTTGCCTGGGGTCTGTGCACTCGCCTCCTATGGCACGTAGATAGAAAAGGCCAGAGATTAAGTCACCGAGCCAGTGATTTGCAAGTGCCAGAGGTGGATTAAGGCTGAGTGCTGCTGACGCTTACTCTTGGTTTCTCTCTCTCTCCTGCCTCCGGAGAGCACTGGGGTCTGCATTTAAAGGAAGTAGCTAGGAGGTGATACGGTAAACGGAGACAGGGTCACTGAAGACAGACTTCTCGGCTTGGTACTCCTTCCTGAAAGCTGTGCTGTGAGTGATGCAGGCTCCCATGGAGAGGACCCTGAAGAGAGAAGGTGTAGAAAGAACTTAAAATGGGATGATTAATGTCTGACTAGTGAGAATTTTCATCCAACTTCCACATCCAATCAATCACAAGTCCTGCCACCCTTTTTCCTTGAGGTTCTCCAGTAGTTCTCCTAATACTCATTTCCATCATAGTTCAGGTGACTGATGCCACTCCTCTGTCCTAGTTCTTGTCTCTCTGCAAATCTCTTCGTTAGCAAAGGGTAATCTTTCTAAGACAAAGTCCTGGCCAAAACATTTCCTCAACGTTGTCCTGACTCGTCAAATTCCTCATGTGATAGTCCTAATAACTCCTTTATATAATTCGCTGAACCTTGATGTTGAATGTTGAGACTCCATTTTTACCTCACACACCAGCTTTGAGCATTCCTGCATATATCTTGATAAACTTCCAAAATCACTTTATTGCAGGGATAAACCTGAGCTATATTTGATTCTGAGATTTCCATCCTCTTTAAATTTCCTTGACTTGGCTGAAGATCCAGTCCCGGTCCAAGGTGGTGACAGACAGAGGTTATAGTTTTATTCCCAACACACACATTATGGCAGTCAGCAGCGATGCAATAGTTAGGAGAGCAAGAACAACTGCCCGGTGCTCTTGGAGGCAGAGATCTGCTTGTTCTCCTCTCTCCAGCCTATTGAAAAGGGAAGGATCTGGAGAAAAGTGAAGGAACCATGAGCATGAAAATGGTTGTTGCTTTGCCCTTAAGGAAGGGAAGAAAACACATTGAAATAGGCAGAAGGGGCAGTGAAGGCTGACAGGAGAGATCGAGGCTGGGACATAAGGCTGATACCGAAAATCGAACACAGTCTTAACAATTTTGTGATAGGAAAAGCCCCAGCCCCTCGTCTCTCCCCTTGCCCCTTTTCATGGTGATGATCCTGAGGTCAGAGTCTCTGACTCGCCAGGTGTCTCATAGATACTAAGCGACACAGCGGGCTGAGGAAGGGCTTAGTGGCTTTGTTTCTGTGCTGCCAACCATCTACTGGGCCTGGGCTTACTAGAAGGCAGCCTTAGGAGGACTAGCAGAAGAAAAGGGGGGCAGGTGCCACCTCCATTCTCTCAAAAAGCCCCTCTGTAAGCCTCCCTCCTCTTTTAGTTTCCCTTTCTCTGGTACAGAGGTCCTGAAGGAAAGTCAGTAGAAGCAAACATTATCTGGAATGCAGATGATTTGAAATAACCAGTAGAACAAGACATTTTAGTAGAGCAAGGTCAAATGGTTTTGAGGACTCAATAGAAGGTAGGTGCTAGACATGAACAAGGTAAAACAAAAGAAAGCGAAGACCATAGGAAAATGCAGACGTCTTTATTGCGGGGAAGAGATTAAGGTTGGATTTGCCAGAGTAAAGCCAAATGCCACGGCACCCTCTTGCTTTGCTTTCTCTCCCATTCCTGACAGCTCATCTCCTTTGGATCTTTGTCCTTCCCCTTCGCTCCCTGCATCATGGTGTTAACTCTTAAGTATTTTGAAATCATGGGCACATATTCTTAATAAGCAGAGAGGAGAGGATAAAATCACTGTATCTCAGTTGATGTCATTGGGGAAGATTTGAAGATTTAGATGGCAAAAGCAGCTCGCTCAGAGGGAAACTGCGTCTTTAAAATCGCGAGGAGAGAAGCGTCCATGAGCTCACTGCTGAACTTAATAAGGAACTCGCAGGTCCTGAATTAAGTTCTTGGCTGAGAAATGCATTCAAGTTTATGAAAAAGGGTGTAGCTGTTTGCAGAAGGGGAAGGATAAACACCCTAAGCAATATTGAACACCAAAAATGAAATATTTGTGGGGTTATTATTACAAAGTCTAGTAGCCAGAGGTGGCAGAATGATGCATGAGGCCAGGCGGCAGAGAAGGGAAAATGGCGTGCTGCTGACTTCACTTTAAGAGCAGCAGTAACATAGCTACACGAAGGAAGATGGCCAGATCACCCAGGGAGCATGGACCAAGACCAGACCAAGTCCCCTCTGGAAGACAAGGACTCTTGTGTGTGAGCGTCAGGGAACTGTGTGGGCAGGACTCGGAGCTATGCACTTTTTTCCATGTTTCTGAAGAGTATAGAGGGAATATCTGGGGACTGAACTCTAACGGCCTGAAATCAGACTTCGTCTGTTTTCCCTTGTAAAATGGGCCCAGGCCCATCTTGGGACCCAAGGAAATCTTTCTGGACAGGCTCTTCCTTCGTAGCCACTACCCACCGCTGTCAGGTCACTGGTTTCTAAGTCCAGTCCACATTCCTTCTAGAAAATATTTCAAATCCACTCAGCAGTGCTGTTGATCTAGTTCAAGCTTTTATTATTAGTCATCTGTACTGATGCAGTGCTTGTGTGTAATGATGTAGCCAGACTAATCTTTCAGACAAGGTAGATCAATTTCAACTTTCTAGGCCTCTTAAAGTTCTCCAGTGGTTCCCCATTGCTTTCAGGATGAGGCCCCACACTGATGTCAGGGGTCTGTAATCATCTAAGCCACGCTTGGTTCTCCTTTCTTTAAGCACTGAACTTCACCAAACCCACATGGATATATATGTAGACATACATGTACGCACATGTCCCTCCATCTCAAACTGAGTCACTTGCTGTTTTCCAAGTAGACTATGCTTTGCCTTGTTGAGCACACGCTGCTTTGGCAAGAAAACTGCTACTTCTCTTTAAAATGTCACATTCATTGTAAGCTTTTCTAGAAGCTTCCTTATGGCAGAGCATTCAGTGATTGTCTCTAGCACAGGGTTGATTGTAATCTGTTACAATTAGAAGTTGCTTCAGCCACCATCTACTTTGTGGTTTGAGTGTAGGGAGAGGACACTGTCTCCTTAACTCCTCTCTCTAGTTAATCATGATTAGACAGGCAGGCTATGCAGACAGCTCAAACACAAGCACTTCTAATTTATAGTTTTATGTATGATCCTTAGTTGGCTCTTGTGCTGGGGTAAAAACATGATTGGGACCACTGATAAAATTTTAATGTGGACTGCAAATGTCAGATTTCAGAATTATGTCAGTGGCCCAATGGATTCAGATAACTTTATAGTTATCAAATATTTATAATTAAATGTTGACATCTGCAATTACTGTCAAAGTTTCATTAGAATCATGAAGATGTATAGTAGAGACCTTTGATATTGGAATTTAATCCTATGTGGGGAGTCATACAGTTATCAGGAATGTTTCCCTTTGACTTTAGTCTTTCCAACCACAGTATACCACTCTGGGGATGTTTTCTTAGTGCTCACTTACTCTGAGGCTGTAGGGTGTTCTAGACCTGTTGAGAAACTGCATCTCACAGTGACTGTTGTTCAGTAGGGTGCATGAGCAGAAGTTTAAGATTCCCTCGCATCCTAAGACTCTGCTTGAATGTGCCATGCAGAAAGCAAACACCAGAACAATCACTCAGAAGATAGTAAACAGGTAAACCAGAAGGAAGTAAAATCAAAATACCTTATTAGACTGGGGCAAATGATATTCTATTTTTGTTTTGTTGCCCAAAACAAAAAAGACGTCTTTCTAGAGAGAGCATTATGACTGATCCATGAATGTTCCAAATGATCATATATGAAAAGAGCAAAAAACAATGATAGAAAATAAGTACAAATTTCCATCAGCCTTAGAAAAACTGACATATGTCCATGTAGTAGACTACTGCACAGATGTTCTAATAGATAACAAAGGACTACATGTGACATGCTACATGTAGCATGTTGCTGAGGTTCAGAAGGTTTGGCTTAAGTGATCAAACAATGAAAGAAGTTGTATAGATACTGAAATACTACCTAAACATACTCTGCAAAAATTATATATATCCATACTTGTTTAGCATATGACATAAGTGCTAAATTTTTGGATATGGTGGCCTATGGAAGTAGAATATTGGAGAATGATGGACAATACCAATTTTAGAAAAAAAATCTTTAAAAGATACTTGGAACTAAAAATAAGATTTAGTCACAGTAAATAAAGACAAAATGGTGTTTCTTAGGTTGTCTGTTATACTTTTCTGAGTATTTTCTTTTTTGCATACAAGAGCTGGGGTGTAGGCCAGGGGTTGGGGGTGGGGGTGTGAAGGGTTCACCGGAGACAGAGTGGGGACTAGGAAATGGAGACGAAAAAGAAGAAGAAAAAGAAGAGCTGGACAAAATTTCTACACTATAATTGGCCACATTCCCTTCCTTGCCTTTAACATGATGACCTGGCGCTTAGGGCGTCAGTGACTGTGCCAACCCTAGAGGCTGTCCCCTGCAGCCCTCATGCTGGCCTGCGCCTTCCCTGTGGTCGAACACCAGGGAGAGCACATTAGGCCCCAGGCGCTGGGGGAGGTGTGCTCCAAGTGATCACTGTTGTTCTTGCTCTGTCTCCAACTCCTCCAGAATTCTAACCACATAATGGAGAAAGAGAAGAAATAGACCCAGGGGCTTAAGATTGCTGGGTGTAGGCCGAAGAAGGAATGTATGAGAGCTACCTCACAAATCATTCTTGAAGAGCTCTAAGGTGAAAACGGATCTCCTCGTAAGGACGAATGAGGTGTCAGCCCAGGAGTTTTCCCTCCTCCTGTGCGTTTCATTTGTCAAGAGGATAAATTCTGAATTGGGAAAAGGTACAGCTTGAGCTGAGGGTTCCAGCGAGGGTCCAAATTTCACTGCACACTTAAGATCCTTTCTAGGCATTTTATATTTTCTTGTGCAGTCATTGTGCGAGATGAGCTGGGCAGGTCTTGGAGCTCTTTGCATGCCCGCTGCCTCCTGAAGCCCATAGCTAGTAAGCAGCAAGGGCAACTTCTGGGGCTTAGCGATGGGAAATTTGGTGGAAAGTGGTATGCAGGTGCTCCTAAAACCCTCCCGTCAAATGTGCCAAGACTGGCACCTACGAGATTGGTTTGGGGCTCTTACAAGACCAGCCATCCTCTGGGGTGCTTCCAAGAACTTCCTGTTACTAGTCAAGCAAAAAAGAGAGATGGAGACTAAGTAAAAACAACTTCATTCCTTTTGGGGAGTTCAGCATAATTTTTGTGGTCCAAGACAGTCAGAAAATGCCAAGTTTGCAGTAAATGCCACCTTTGGGGCAGAGCTGTGGGCAGATAGGTGGTCGCTGGGGCTGTTGATAGCGGGAATGGTATTGTGGGGGTGGTGGAAAAATCTCCATCGCACTGTTTCAGAATACTTTCTGTAGTTATTCCTTGACATCAGTGTACACTGATTCTAAATCTAACCAGCAGTGTCTTTGGCCTCAAACTTAGCTGTGTGATCACATACTGAGATTCTGTATAAATTTTTTTTTAAATTTATTTGTGCATACAGAACTGGGGTACAGGCCAGAGGCTCAGGGGCGGTGAGAGGCTTCACCAGAGACAGAGTGGGCAGCAGAACAGGCAGATTGACAAAGTCCACTGCTGAGGGGAGCAGCGGGCGGGTCAGGAGAGGTCTGCCGCACCATGTGGTCACCTCAGGGGCAGGCGGGAATCGAACTCATGTGGAAGTGGCTTTAGCTTCTTAGTGCTGTGCTTTAACCTGCTGTGCCACCGGGGAGGGCCATCTGTATAAATTTTTAAAAAAAAATTGTTTATGCATACAAGAACTTGGGTACAGGCCGGTGGTACAGCAGGGGGTGTGGGTGGGGAGTGAGGATTCAAAAGAGACAAAGTGGGGAGCAGAATTGGTGGATCTACTGAAATACTATGCCCTCTGCTGAGGGGAGCAATGGACAGGTCAGGGTTATATAATAAAGGTATATGTGTGTGTGTGTGTATGTATATGTATATTGTATATATATACATACACACATACATACACAAAAAACACATATAGATATAAATAAAATATATACCCATGGGGTGACTGGTTCTTGGGGCCTTTAAAAAAATGAGATTAAGCTATAGGAAAGGGGACCTCCCTGGTGGCGCAACAGGTTAAGGCACAGCACTATAAGCTAACAGTAGCCGCTTCAGTGTGAGTTCGATCCCCAGTCCCGGAGGTGATCAGATGGCACAGCAGACCTCTCCTGTCTCACCCACTATTCCCCCCAGCAGTGTACTTCATCAATCTGCCTGCTCTGTGCTGCTCCCCATTCTCTCTGGGGAATCCTCTCAACGCCCCTGCACCTCTGGCCTGTACCCTACTTCTGTATGCAAAAATAAATCTTTAAAACAAAGATATAGGAAAGGAAGATCATTTTGCCACTGCAAATTTCCCTAAAAGCTGCTTTTTTAAATTCAGGAATGAAAAGAATATTGCAGAGTCTTAGTAACTGCTGGTAGCTTGGAAAGCCTTCATTTCTCCATCCTGACAGTTATTCAAGCAATCTTGTCTCTTAGAAATGAAAGCTCTGCCTACTTTGCTCACCACAGTACTACTTTTCAGACCTCACAGGGGTACTTAATGCACAGGCATCTCACTGGATCTTAATGAAAAACAACAGAAGAGAAAAACGAATCTAAAAACCTGTTCAAAACCAAATTGTGTAAGGCGTTTTTCAGCAGTGTCCTCGTGGCATCTTGGCTCGCTGTCAGGGAGGAAGAAAGCAGGTACCAGTGACCGTTGTCTCTGGCCGTTTACTAGCACCCTCTGTCTCCTTCCCAGCCACCTCCCTTGCTTCCTTCTTCCACACGCTCATGTACGTGCCCGCATGGTGATTCAGTGGTCAGTTTATTTGAAAGTTTGCTGTGGTGCAAACCAGATGCACAGGAAAGAAAATCTGAAAAAGGAATGGTTTCCCCCTTGCCTGAGATGGCTGGGCCGAAGCAGCCCTTTTACCCCTACATAAATAGGGGATCCCAGTTAGGATATGGGCAAGCACACACTCGATTTTCAGTTATTATTGAAAGGGTCATAAAGACATGTATTCACTCACCTAGACAATCGGAATAGATATGATTTAATACTAGTATAAGCTACTGCTCAAGAACGGGGGTGGGTCGGGGGTGAGTACCAAGATGAATATGCATGCTCCTTATTTTCAAGAACTCCCAGGTTATTTCTAGAGGACAGCAGGAAAGAGATAGACTCACAATTACAATGAGCGTTTCTAGGTGCAGAGAGACGGGAGAAAGGATGCCTCTGTGGCTAGAAGAGGTGATAGCCATCAAGTTCAGATGTGATCAGACAGAAAATTCTGCTTCAACTATAGACCAGAGTATGAGTAAAGAGATACCAATCTAGAGATAGTTGGCAAAAGCGGGGAAGCTAAGGGAAGAAACCCCAAGCTTCAGTGTTTGCAAAATCCTGGAGTCGGGATTAGCTGAGTACTTCAGTGTTGCCAAAAAGCATTGGTCAAAGCAGGGTGAAGCATCAACAGATGAAGTTGCAGGAGTAGACAGGAGCAGATCTCTTGGCTTAATCTTACCGATGATTAGGAGCCACAAAACAGTTGAAAGAAATGTGTGGTTTGCTTTCGATAGAGTCTACTCTCTGGGGGATATATTTGAACAGTGATATATTAGTAACTGTTGAACAGATGCCTACCTGAAAATAAAGACTTAACTACAGTGTTTGCCACTTTTCATGGTGTAAACACTCTTTCTGTGGCCGGGGTGTTTAAGCTACCAACTTGAAGTCCCTGAACCCAGAGTTCAGAAGAATATACTTGATTCTGGACACAGTGAGCCAAAATCAGCCAAATCTTGATTGGAGGAAACTGGCTGGAAAATCTAAGATCTATTAGGAGTCTTGTCTACTTCAGGTGGGAGCTAAGGTGGGCTGGAGTGAGAGGAGTAGCGGCTGGTAGAGAGAGGAAGTCATGGCTGGCCTAGAGGATGTTTGAATATGGAAGGGAGAGAAGTGACTAAGGACAGATGGTGCCCATGTTTCCAGGATGGATCGAGGCGTAATTGCCACCCTGGAGGGGTAGGTGATGGAAAGCAGGCTTTAGTAGATGATGCACACTGGGACAGCCTGAGGCCGACTCCTGGCCAGGGAGTGACTCCAGGGCGCAACAGACCTCTCCTGACGCCCTGCCGCTCCCCTGAGTGATGTTTTTCATGAGTCGGCCTGTTCTGCTCTCCACTTTGTCTCTGGCCAATCTTCTCACTGCCCCTGCAGTACCCCAGCTCCTGTATGCATAAATCTTGAAGAAAACCAATAGGACACAGTCAGGTGTGAAACATCCTGACATACCTTCCACTATTGGTGGTTCACGTGAATAAGTCCTGTAAAGGCAGCCTTTTGGAGAAAGGTATAAATATATTGTAGGTGTTTTCAGGTGCTGATATGTGTAGGTGCTGATTAAAAAAATTGAGTAGGTGAGTTGATGAGCAAGTGAGACCAAACTTCCAGAGCCTGCTTCCAGGTCCTGGTGCCTTGCAGACACACAGAGCATGATTTTTCTCCTTACCTTCACCGTCCTGATACATAGGTTGTCATCTTCTGTTTCTTAACATGAGAAATGTAAAATACTGGCGCATTTTACAATCACTGAGCATGCGCCCTTTTCAGGCAAAGATAACAAGTTCTTGAGAGGGAACCTAAGAGGGGAAGATCAGAATGGGTCAAGAGTACCTGTCCAGAAAACAAGATATTTAACATTGCGGAGGGAATCCTTTTGCTGGTTCATTTTCCATTTCATTTATTCATATCGTCACATGTGTACATCAGGTTCCTTTAAGGTGTCAGGGGCTGAACTTTTGAACTTGAGTTACTTGTTTGGTTCTGGCAGATAGCATAGGCCAGGTTAACACTGGCGCAAGAGAGAAAACCATTTGTAGTCGATCAGAAGGTTTAGGTCACGTTACTCTAACATTCAGAGGAACGCACAGCTCTCTTCACAGAGATCAAGGGACGTCTTCATGGCATTTTGGTAAGAAACTATGCTCTTTGTTCCTCCTCGAACCTTTGCATGTGATCCTTAGCCAGCTACTGGGCTGAGAACTCAGCAGTCAAAACTTTGCTGTGGTGGATGCATATCCTGAAAGCAGAAGATAGACGTACGCCAGCAGACCAGTGCCGTGTGTGCGTGGAGCATGTGATGAGTGCTCAGAGGGAAAGCAAGCAGGAGAGGAAGTCAGAGTGGTTGGGGAAAAGCTGTGATTTTAAGTCGGGTGGTCTGTGAAGCTGCCCAACCAGTATTAAAAGATAGCAGGGAGGTCTCCTGAGTCCCAAAGATCAAAAGCAACTCAGAACCCGCATGAAATTCTAATGTATTATTACTTTCCCAAAGGAACTTATTCTCACTTAAGAACCCTCTAGTCTGGCTTTATATCCCAAGTTTGGTGCATGAGCTTATTGTGCATCTGTATTCGTTAATGGCTAAAGCTTTCTTTGCTCAGTGCAAAGAATACCTCTCCTGAAGACGCCATGTGCTAAACAAATGGAAGGTTGGAAGTAACCTTAAAGCAGCCTTAGCTCTGTAGCTTTTTAAATAGGGTATTTTAAATATCTTAAATTTTATCCTCTCGACTCTCACCCATCTTGTGTCCTTTTATTTCTGAAAAAAGGCCCACTGGCAATTTTATTACTCCTGTCAATAATTTCCCCCCAGAGTCTGGCTGTTTTCAGGCTGAAGCCAAATCCTAATTTGCTAGCCGCCTCCTGCCGGAGGATGCTGGGACCTGGCTGGGAAGCAGCTCCTGGGAGCCTGCTCTAGTTGTCTGGGGCAGCAGGAGCAGAGTGGCTATAATGAGGTCCCTCTGGTCCTTTGAAATTAACCTCCCTTGGATGGGACTCAAGACAGATTTGTATTGGACTGCGTTTGGCAGAACAGGTGTGCCTCATTTTACCTAATGTGGCTATTCCTGAAAGAACGAATGGAACCAAGTTGGGTAATTCAAATCCCATCTGAAATACTCTAACAAAATCACTGGGAAAGGACATTTTTTTTTTTTTTTTGTGAGCTATTCTGGGAAGTCGATAATTGACACCAAATTTATCTTTGTATGAGACACAGACTTGTGTATTTGGGGTATGATTTTTAGAACCATGTCGCTAATGAAAATGTTGGGAACACCTGAGTCACGCGCGGATGGACGTGATAGTCAAGGCTTAACTGCATGAGCTGTGTCCTAGAACAGGAGCCTGTTGTTTAGAATAAGGGTCAGAAATCTTTCTCTGTAAAGAATCCCAGAGTAAATACTTCAGGCTTTGCTAGACACTACACAAATAAACAAGCATGGCTGTGTTCCAATCCAAATTTATTTCTGGACACAAACATTTGAATTTCATATAATTTCCATGTGTCATGAAATTCTTCTTTAAGGTTTCTTTTGATCAGTGAGCAATATAAAAACTACTCTGCATTTTAGTTGAAGTGGATCTGGCTGTCGGCTGCCCTTGGCCAGCCCTTGAGTGGGGAAGCTATTTGGGTCTGAGTATGGTGCCCGCATCATACCCCATATCTACATGATTTCGTTAATGGGAGGTCAGGAGCAGAGAAGAACTTGGTAGTTCATGGATCAAAGTCCCCGCTAGAGTTCGGACATTTCCTTGGCACTTGGACCAGTCGTGGAAAGACTGCAGACCCATTTTTTTCACCTGTAAAATGGGGAGGATAATACTTATTTCAAGTGGCCATTTGGAAGATTCAAGTTAATGATGTTTGTAAAGTAGGCAACATAATTTGGATACACGGCAGTCACTAGAGGGACCTTCAACAGATGGTGGTCAGGCTTGATAAATGGTAACACCTGTTTATTTTCTTACTGGCAAAGTATTTGTTCTTGGAGATCAAACTCTGAGGGCAGGTGTGGGACTCATAACTGAGGAGCACTCAGGGCCGAAACGTCTTCCTTTCTGGCTGCTGTTCCTTGTTTCCTACTCTGTGATGATACCTCTGCCTACAGAAAGGACGCACCCAGTGAGGATCTGGCCACATGATTTGGCCATCAAGCTGGCCGTGCGAGCTGGCATCTGCACATGGATGGCTTAACTTGTCTTGCTCGGTTAAGGTCCAGATTGCATGGGGCAATCCTAATTTTATTAACCAATATATCAGGCAGTCAACTTCCTCGGGGATCACCTTCATTCCCTTCTGTTGGTCCTAGCTCTTGTTGGACCTTGTTCTATTAAAAAAGGTGTAGTCTGATGGGTTATTTCATTCCTGGCACTATATTGTTTTGGGTAGGTAAATAGGTGGGGAAAATTACCCCTAGAACTCAGTCCTGGATGGGAGGCTTAGCATGAATACATACACATCAGCCTCATAACAAGATGCTGGGAGCAACTGCAGGAAGGGAGCTCATCAGAAAGCTACAGGTAGAGCCAGAGGCAAGAAAATCAGAAAGCTCTCACAGATAGTTACATCTGTATCAGAGGAGGCACTGTGGGGTTGATGTTTCTCCGTCCACTTTAACCAGGGGTTTATTTACATGTAGACATGCATCTGTAGGTATGTTAATTTCTTTTTTCTAAACATATAAACTTAAAAGGAGAATGAAACCAAATGCATCATGTTTGCTCGTTTCAATGTATGTATATTATACATACATAGCACAGACAGTAAAACCAATACCTAGGGGTAAAATAAAATATGAAGTGTGGATTCCCCACTGTCCAAAGGCCTGGGGCAATAAAGATGAGTGAGGAGGTGGTACTCGGCTGTGCTGTTTTATGGCCACCAACAAGGAGTTGCTTTACTTCAACATTCCTTCCAAGTTTGATCACTTCTTTTTGCTGTAGAAATGATTTTAGGGTAGATTTCTGCCCTCTGACAGCTGGATTATAGTTACGAATTATTTTCGTCCATCTTCTAAAAGCTAAGCCTTTACTCTCAGACCATGGAAGACTGTTTCGGGGCAGTAGTCCAGAGGACTACTGCACGCTTTCCTGTTTTCTGTGTCTACCTCCCAATTCAATCTTGGAAGGAAGAATCCACTGGGAAGGCCTGTCTCATGAGCTTAGAGAAAAGCTTTCAAGCATCATAGAAGGTGAAGTTGTTGGGAAGTTAGTAAACACCTAAGCGACAGTGTGACATTCTGATAAAAATGAAGAGGTCTAGATCGTAATAAACGTTGGTGAGGATGTGCAAAAATAGGAATTGGTGGGAATGGAGAAAGGTGACTCTGCTATGCAAAACAGTATGGTAGTTGCTTAAAAAACAAAACAAAACAGAACAGGATTATCATATTAAGCCTTTGGGTCTACATGCAAAAGAATTGATAGATGTTGACTAGATATTTGTTCGCTCAACATCTACCACAACCAAGCGGGCACTAATAGATGGATGAATACACAAATGTTGCCTATGCACATGAAGGAATATTGTTCAGCCTTGAAAAGGAAGCCAGTTTGCACATGTGGCCTGACTTGGATGAACTTTGAATACATCATGCAAAGTGAATAAGTCAAGTCAAAGAACAAGTACTTTAGAATTCCTCTTATGTGAGCTTTCAAGAGTTGTCCCATTTACAGGGACAGAAAATAAGATGGTGGTAGCCAGGCATTGAGTGGGGAAGAAGGAAAGGGAATTAGTGTTTAAGGGGTACGGAGTAGTATGGGAAGATGAAAAAGTTCTGGAGGTGGACTGTGGTGATGATTCTGTGACAACAAGAATGTCCTTAGTGCCAACAGAGGGTCTACTTCTAATTGGGTAAGGGTGTAAATTGGTGGGGGTCAGGGAGAGAGAATGCATGCTCCCAAACTAGCTAGAGAGACAATGAAAGTCAGAAACTGGAAGATGAGGTTCACAAGGATGTTGAAGCCACTTCACCAGAAGAAATTATTGTTGAAAATATATTCTTGTTCAGGACATCGCTTATGAAGCTACTGGCGATAATGTCATACTGAATGCACAGCGCACAGTCTATGTGGGCCAGAGACTTCCAGAATGACTGTGTATGCTGCGTGACCAAGGCCTTTGCGAGAGGACAAAGGCTCGCCCGAGGCAAGCAGGCATCTGTCATCAGTCTCCTGAGTGCACAGTGTCTTCGGGACTCCAGTATCAGGCTGCACACCTACCCCCACGTGCACCCAGTTAACACCTGTCTTGAGGAGCACTTTGTTCCCACCTGCGGATGGTGTGAAAGAGCTGGTCAGAAGGCTGCAGGTCTTCATTTGCGGTGAGAAGATTTTATCTCAGTGTTCCAAATTCCCTTTGATCATTCCCGATGGTCTGAACAGTTGATGTGATCAATTGTAGCTTTATCACCAGCTTTGAAGGCAAATGCCAAGAGGAGGGGAACAAGAGGCCAAGGGTCCCTTTCTCCCCTTGATTGCTTCTCTCTCTCTCCTCTCGCGCTCCCTCTCTGTTCCTCTCCGTTCTAAGGAAAGATTGGTTTAAAAGAAGAATAAATACGAGTGAAAAAAATGGTGGTGAAGAGATGGGTGAGGGTGGAGAAAACACCGGGGTGTTTTTATTTTATTTTATTTTTTCTGTATAGCACTCTGGGAAGTTTTGAAGGGGGGGAAAAAAGATTTAAGAAGTGATACTTTTGAACTTCAGCCAAAAGCAAGCCATCAAAATGGGACACTGTCTCTTTAAGTGCAAGCCTGCACAAACGAAAGGAAATTAATTAAGTATCCGACGCTGGTGTGGCGCCATGGAAAGAATACACAATCTGGGTCCAGCATGCCAAATCTGAAATGAAAATGAAGGTGATCCGTCATATTTGCCTGTTTTTTTAAGACAGAATATATATTTTTGAAAGTTGACTAAGCAATTACCCAAATTAAAGAAACTGGAAAAGCAAACAGTGGTAAAAATGCTTTAATTTTTTAGAGGGTAAATTAGTTTTAAAATGTGTGCCCTTTATTATCTTAAAATCAAAGAGAAGGGGGGAGGCACGGTGTTCCTTAACTCCTTAGTGGCAACATCTCGCGGAATTATTTACTGCCTCTGCCGGGGATACACCGCGGAGAGCCCAGGAGGCGCCCGCTGCTCCTGCGCCCGCCCGGCCCGAGGAAGGGGGCTCGGCTCGGGGATTCAGTGTGAGGCTTGTGGAAGATGCCTCCCTTTCCCCACTTGGGGCTCCACTCACCTGCCTCAGGTGCCGTCGGCGGCCACGTGGGTCTGGTCCGCTCACGGGATGCGCCTGTCTTGGCCCACCAGCCTGGGGCCTGACCTACGTCGGACTGGACAGCTTTGTAAGCCGTGGCTCCAGATACGACTCCAGCAAAGGTTCGGGGAAGGGAGGCCCTCCCAGTAGGCAAGGATTACCCGGAGGATGCATCCTGTGGCGTTAGATGTGCTTTGGTCTGCAAGAGAAGATGAGGCAAAAGCCCTGGGATCTCAGTCTCCTTCAACACCTCTGAGTGTTTGCTGATACACTGGATAGAAATAGCTGCCAGAAAGTGAGAGCTCCTCCAATAGTCTTCCTGAGCTTGTTGAAGAGAAAAGCCACGCCAGGTTGCACACTCGTGGTTGCAGTGGACAGAAAATCCATGGCAAGATGGTCTTGACACAAGGGGAGCTTGGTGCCGTGGCTGGGACAGGTGTCCCATCCGTGCCTGGTCTTCCCCACATGGAGTCCAGGGCTTAGCTGACTGTGGAGGTGGGTTGGGTCTTGCCTTCCTGTTTCCGCATTCCTTTCTCACTCTGGAGCGCCATCTTCCCTCATCCTTCAATGGAGAGGAGAATGCTGCCGAGGACCCAACACAGACTTTGGATACTTGCTGGCCTCCACGTACCATACAGAGCACACGCCTGCTGACGAATCTTCATGGTGGCCTGAATGGGAGGTGGGCTGGAAGCCAGGGGCATAAGCGGCTTCACCAAAGTGCCCGGAGGAAGAGCCGGTCTGGAGTGATCACAGCAAGGAGCGGAGAAGAGGGAGGCTGTGCCTTGGCTCCTTGCACACTCGGCTGCTTCGCGTCCTTCTGTGTGCCTGTCCTCCCACGGCCTTT
Source organism: Condylura cristata (assembly GCF_000260355.1). NCBI lineage: Eukaryota > Metazoa > Chordata > Mammalia > Eulipotyphla > Talpidae > Condylura > Condylura cristata. The sequence goes on along the minus strand of NW_004567139.1, from coordinate 5,868,365 downwards.
GTCCCCGTTCATCGTGGAAGGTCCCCAAGCATACTGGGGCATCGTCGACGCTCCTTTTTTTGTTTTTGAAAATTGGGGTATAAATGACATAGGCCACAAACCTAGTGTACAGCGTGTTGATTTGCTGTGTTTACGTGGGTACTCTGCTAGCCAGTGTCTTAGGTCTCACAGTTACTGCTCTTTTTTTGTGATGAGAGCAATGAAGAGCTGCTCTCTGCAACTTCCGCATTGACAATGTACAAGAATTGGCCATTGCTGTTGTGCATTAGCTCTCCAGGGCTTAGTGACCAGTTGCAAATTTGTTTTCTTAAATGTTTTTCAAAATTCCCCCGCCCCAGCCCTTCCTAAAGTAGATCTCATTCTGTTTATACGCCATTCCTTTTAAGACTCCATATATAAGTGATTACACTTTCCTGGGTATTCAGTCATCCCCCCATTTTCCATCATTTTGCTTTCCATGGTCTCAGGCCCCATGGTCAACCACAGTTCAAAAGTATTACATTCAGTAAGAGACTTTGAGAGAGTGAGACCGTGTGCATATGACTTCTGTTGCACAGCAGCGGTCTGCTTTTTCTATTGTGTTATTAGCCACTGCTGTTAATCTCTTTCGTGGCTAATTTATATATTAAATTTTATCACAGCTATGCACCCAGGAAAAATCTGACATCTATGGGGTTTGGCACTAATGGCAGTTGAGGCATCTACTAGGACTCTTGGAATGTAGCCATCACGACAGGGGTCACTGTGTATAGAGGAAAAGAAATCAGGATATTGAAAAAAGCAATCCGCACTCCCTTGTTTACTGCAGCATTATTTGCAATGGCCAACTTATGGAAATATCCTCAGTGTTTGTCATTAGATAGAGAAGATATGATGTATGCATATAGGCATACATCTATGTACTAAGCAGGTATCAGGTATGAGAAACAAGTATATGGTTTTTATGGTTTACAAGAATATGAATGGAACTTGAGGACATGTTAAGTGAGCTATGTGAAAGAGAAAAAGCCTCATTTCAATTTAACCTGATTCTCTTTGCATATATACCTTCCTTCTAGATAAATGACACTCACAGGTTGTGGGGGGCTAGGATTTCGGCATTTCTTGGAAGGTACATTGCATTCCATAACACGGTTAATGGCATTACATGATCAACATACTGCACCTCCTCCATTTTGTCATCTTTATACTGATCATTTTGCAAGGAGTAAGGGTCATCAAAATAAAGCACTTAAACCAGAGTCTTACAGCGTAGGGGGTTCAATGAGTTTCATTCATTAATTTTATTACTATTCCTTACTGGAGTAAGCTATCTCCCTGACACCTGATGTCATCAGTGCAGTGTGCTGGTTAAGCTTTGTAAGCTTTCTAAAACAATTTAAAGGGAAGCATGAACACCCTTCCCCTGAATGCCTGCTTTGGGGAAGGCCCCACGTCTTCTGTTACTAGTTTATTTTGTGGAGTTTCTCTGCCTGAGTTTGCCCATTTTAACACAATGATAGCATGGGCACGTGCCTGGAATATGGGGAAGTTTTTTTTTTTTTTTTTTTAAAGCTTGCTTTAGGAGGTCAGTGCCTGCAATTAAACCGAAACAAACCGGCAAACCTGGCCTGGGCTTCAGTCTTATTTAGAACCAGGGACCTAGAGGCAGCATGCAATATGGGATTCTGGATCAAAATGTTGTATCTCAAGATATGATTTAAATTCTTCACTCTCTGAAGTCTAAAACAAACACTCCATTCAAGTCATCCAGAAGTTAAGTATTTATTACATGCACAAAGGGAAACTTTGAACTGTCCAAGCATGGAAGTGACAACCTCCGATTTACATTTAGTTATAATTACTTTGTCTCGATTCTAGGAGGAAGAGTTGGATGAGAGGAGTCTTGATGATGGAGGATACAGAGGGATGTGTCCTGGGGATAACAGTAGTGGAGGAAAGGGGAATAAATGGGGGGGGGGGCATCAGGCTTGGAGCCAGGACAGACATGAACACTTACCAGAGTCAATGGGTGATTGGATAATTGGAAAGAGGTAAAGTGATGGTTAAAGTTTTAGCTTAGATGCCTGGCAAGAGGGCCATTCCCTGTGTGTCATCCAGATGACTGACTGGATGACTGAAGTCCCTATAAGACTGTTGAGAAGGACAAAGTACCAGCCACAACTTCCATATAAATTCACAGCATTAAAACAAAACAAAACAAAACAATTATGCATTCAGGAAATGGGGCACAGGCCAGAGGTATTGGGGGTGGGGAGTGAGAGGCTTCACCAGAGTCAGAGTGGGGAGCAGAACAGGGGAAGCTACTCAAATACACTGCTGAGGGGAGCAGCGGGGAGACAGGAGAGGTCTGCTGCACCATGGGGGTCGCTCCCTGGCTGGGGATGGAACTAAGGCCATAGAAGTAAGAGCGCTGAGACTCAACCGCTAGGCCACTAGGGGGGCCCATAAACTCAGACTACCAGAAGTGTAGCACTAGATGAAATTCTAGTGTGTTCTATCCGAGAGAATAGCAGATCTGTGAAAGGCCTCTGAAGTGTTTGGACAGTGATGCGCTGAGGTGCGGTGGCACCATTTATTATGGCCATGTTTCGTTTCACAGGATTTTCTGTAAATACTGCCAATCATGTAAAATCGTCGTGAGTTTTGACACTTGTCACTTTTAGAAAATGTTATGACAGGAACTAGTAACCTTCTTTGCCCATGTTCTCTCTGGACAGGGAAAGCTCAGCTCTGGCGGCCGGGGGCTGAGCAGCAGGGACAGCGTATGATTCCATCGGGTACTTTTTCTTCTCTGTTTTGACTGTCATCCTGTCAGCTTGTAACAAAAGGAATGGCTTTCCCTGTGGCTTGATGGGCCTGAAAGGTTGGAAAAGTAAATCATTAAAGGTTTTCGTGATGAGATTGAAATATATTATTGATATGCTGAGCACCACATGGGTATAAAAAGAAAGCAAAGTCAACAGAGAATGTCTCCCCACTGACCCAAGCAAGGAATTTCCAGATGCTGTCACAGCAGGCGCTGTGGATGGAACCTTTGCCGCTTCTAGGAGGTCAAACCTGTGACCTTTCTGGACACACACCTCCCCCACTGCCCCCAAAAAACACATGCATGCACACACACTCTTTCAGACCTAGTTTTGCAAACTCTTCATAGCATTTGTTGCTTTCTTTTCTTGACTAGATTTTTGGACACTTCAGTTGAGTTTCAGGGACACATGTGACCTAAAGAAACAGAAGAATCTACCTGCCACTAGAACAAGGATCATTTCTACATTAAAATCAGTGGATCTTTGGACCTTTTTTTGACAGTCCACAGTCTAATCAAACATCAGAAGGGAAATCTGAGACCGTAATGTTACAGTTGTAAAATAACAGGAGCTGAAGTAAAATAACTCTTACTTCAGCTCAAACTGTCTTCTTTCCCTTGTTCCTTTTATCACAATGTGTTACCTTCTCCATGATGGTTTGAAAGAAGGTGTGAATAATCCCGAATAGAGAGTAATCTGGAATTTTTTTCATTCCCCTTATTTTCCTTTAAAAAATTGTAAGCCAGGTTATGTTCACTTTAGACTACTTAAATTTCTTTGTAACCCATTGCTGGAAACCACGTGGCAAAGGGAAATTAAAAAAAAAAAAAAAATGTCTGCCTCTGGACTTCAATGGCTTGGTTTTCTGGGCTCAGCCATAATTGCCTTTCTGTTTGATTTCCTGGAATTATCCTATGCATGTTCTTGTGAGGGTCACTGTGCCTCAGAATGCAGATTCTTTCCATCACACACTACGTATATTTATTTTCATAAGCCCAGGTTGTGACAGAGTATATGGTTGACACACACAATAATATACATACCCACAAGGTAACAAAGAACACGGACTTTGGAGAAGGATGACTGGCTTCAAGTCCTGCCTTCTCTGAGGCTCCACTTTGAGACGCTGGCCAAGCGATCTCATGCCTGTTTTCTCGATAGCATTATTGCCAAGAGGTGTTCCTGGCAGCGTGGTTGATTTGGGTGAAGGAAAATGATGCAGGTGAGGGCCTCTAAAGTGCCACACAGTCGCTAAGAGGAATAACAGTCCTTGAAGGAGTTCATGTTCCATCTCAACTCCAGGAGCTGCCTGCGGGCTAGGTCATCCTTCTATGGGAAATGAATGAGAACAAGTGTAAAATCATGGTTTTAGATTTTAAAACTGGCTGTCTTTAGTATACATTACTATCTGATGCAAAGGAAAAGGAAAAGGCGTGCTAATGGCTTCATTTGTTCTCCTGAAGTGATTATACAACCTGAGCATTCTTTCAATCTTGAAAGAAAGAATGGGATAGCAATAACAGGGGATTTCAAAATTAACAGCAGTTTCCCCACTCAACCCTGTTCACACGTTACTCTCCTTAAACCTCCTGGCTTCCAAGTTGGCTGCTGAGTTCTGATTGGTCACAACACACACTAAACTTGCAGAGCACCATCGCCACCTTTGAGGACTTTGGCAGCCCCGAAGGGATGTGCTCCTTGCTGTGATCTGGACAGAGCCTCCGAAGAGCCCATCCGAACCTCCCACTCTCTGGGTGCAGCCATCAGAGTAGAAAAAGCCACATAAAAAGTTAGTGAATTGGCCCTCCCTGGTGGCGCAGTGGGTTAAAGCACAGCACTGAGAAGCTAAAGCCACTTCCTCAAGAGTTCAATTCCCACCTGCCCCGGAGGTGACCACATGGCGCGGCAGACCTCTCCTGACCCGCCCGCTGCTCCCCTCAGCAGTGTACTTCATCGATCTGCCTGTTCTGGTCCCCACTCTGTCTCTGGTGAAGCCTCTCACCGCCCCTGAGCCTCTGGCCTGCACCCCAGTTCTGTATGCACAAATAAATAAATCTTTAAAAAAAAAAAAAGTTAGTGAATAGATTTAGCACTTTCCAGACAGCTGATCAGTAAATGTTTGTCTAATTAATGAGCATATATTTCTTTTGATCTAAGCAGATGGTCTGGAGTTAAGCAGATTAAGGAAATGACCCAAAAGTGTGAAATCGTGTTTCTAGCTATTAAAACTTGCTGTCTTTAGTATACATTTCTCTGGACATTTACTTTCATTTTCCTTTCAACATGTAGATGACAGGTAATTAATCCAAAACAATACTTGAAATTGTGTTGAGGCCCCCTTTTCGGTTTGAAGGTCCTTACTGAGAACGGCAGCACACAAATTTCTCCCTGCGTTGTGTTTTTGTTTTGTTTTGTTTTGTTTTGTTCAGAGATGAGTAATTCTTTCCTGCCACAGATGAAGATGAATCTCAAGATCAGAGCATGTAATTTTGCTGTTTGTTCCATTAATTTAACTCTCTGAATATGATCCTCTTCACTGCTGTTTGCGTTATTTCAGTGACTTAGCTTCAGTTACTGATACACTCAGTTTAGGATCTTGGTTGGGTTCTTTCGGGCAGAGTCTTTAGAAGGGTTTGAAGTGGGGACATAAAGGTTCTACTTGAATCCTATCCCAAAGAATGTTGAACTTGCTGATGGAATGTTTTCACACAGGGGTCATTATCTTTCTGTAGCAATTAATTTTTTTTTGTAGGCCAGAGGAGCAGGCTGTGAGAGGATTCACCAGAGAGTGGGGATGAGAACAGGCCGATCCACTGAAATCCACTGCTGAGGGGAGCAGCGGGGAGACAGGAGAGGTCTGCTGCGCTGGGGGTGGAATTCAGGCTGCAGTGGTCATAGTGCTGAGACGTAACCCCTAGGCCATCAGAGGTCCCCCATTCTGTAAAAATTTAAATGGTAAAAAATATAGTAAAGAACCAGCGAGTGTGTGGCTTAGGTGGTAGCAGAGGACAGAAAGGAGCATCTCTGCTCTGGCTGCTGTTTCTTCGTTGGCTTCACGGAAACTACATTATCACCTGGAGGCTCAGCAGCTTCTGTCACGGCCAGGTTCAAAGCCAAATGTGAATTTCAAGCCCTGTAGACATTCAAGCTGTGTTGCAGGAGGTGCACTTCTTGACAGACTATGCCATCAGCAGAGCATTCCTGCTTTTGTTAAATTTCAACCAATTCAGTCCTTACCTTTGGGTTGCCACTGTTGCTTAAGATCAGGGTTAAGTCTTAGAAACAGAAATGTTTACATTTTGGGGGTCATGCTAAACAACACAAATGGAGCTTCCAAATGATTGTTTATCTCTGGGGCCATCCCCAGATCTTAGGTGGGAGGGAGATGAGTAAAATATCTAAATAAGTGACTCTCTTACTTTTAGTATGTTTACTTTCTAAAACCATTCTGGATGTTAAGACGCCCAGAGCCGTGCCCAGCCTATGTTGGCAGGAATTTGTTCGTACCCAGGATAAATAATAAAAACCCTAAGCAGATTAATGGACACTGTATTCTTCTTTTTTCTTTTTCCTTATTTAAATTGTAAACAGTATACCCCAGGAGGGACTGGCGAACTTGTGAGTTGTCCAAAGCAAATAATTACCTTTTCTCTTTGTTTACAATGAGGTTCGGAGAGCACTTCTTTTTCCTTTTCATTAAAAAAAAAAAAAAATCCTCTTCTTTATCCAGAAATTTTAATGGTAAGAAATAATCCCTACTGCACTCGCCCGTTAATCAGGATGGAAAGCAGTGGGCTCAACCTATGGCGTGCCTCCCTCTCCTTCCCGGGCGAGGAATGTTAACTGCATTGTGTTGTAATGAGCTGTGCCCAGACTACTGTTTTCTGGTCCACTGTTTATTTGATTTCTTTATTGTAATGAAACTCAGATGGTTGGTGTTTACACTAGCAGTGTGCTGGGAGATCACGCTGGGAACCGTTCTAATTAACTGCAAGTGGGTCTCAGAATTAGAATGAAGGAAAGAACAAATTTTTAGTAACGACTTTAAATTGAAGCCCTCATTTATTTTCATTATGGCCAGACCAGAAGCAAGCTAATGTTTCCCAGGCCTTTCCATGCAGGGCCTGTGGCTCGGCTCGGGCTCCGTGGAATAGAATTCGGCTATTTCCAATGCAAGTCAGGCCTCCTTGCTCAGGAAGGGGCGCTGAAGGTGAGGTCAACATCCCACCACCCCCAGCACTGTGAGGGCAGAGATGAAGTGCACAGGGTTGGGTGGGGGGTGAGGAGCAGCCACAGCTGCTCCGTACACATTTTGCTCTCAGTTCTGTGAGGTGGGTGCACCTTGGCCTGGCTGGGTGTACTCTAGAATATAATCTTTCGGTGCTCTAGCAAAGTGACCAGTGAATTGCATTTTCCCATTCAGCACATACCAGAGCCCACAGCTTCACCAGGGAGTGATTTGCTCGAAGGAACCCTTTTTCCATACCTTCTGGGCTGGTGGTATTCGCTCTCCAGAAGCAGAGTCTTGGGTAGTCGTACGGGATTTGAACTACCTGGTCACACTCACACAGAGGGTCTCTCTAGCACATTTTCGTGGAACAGAACATCGTTCTAATGGTTACAACATGCAGCTAGATGCCTTCCAAGGCTTATTTTGGGATGTAATTCTAGCATGTGAGTTTGTAAGACATGATTTGTAAAAGCTGTGATGGTCTTACAGGATAATCAGAAGCTTCTTGTCGACTTACTAAGTGCGTGCCTTCGTGTACTTTCTTACGAAACAAACACTGGAGAGGACTTTAGTGAGAGTTAAGAAAAAGTAAAAAAAAATTTAAACTGTTTAATAATTGCTATAGAAAAGCTTGAGTTTCACAGAAAATAACTCTACTGGTAAACTTGCACTGGGAAACCTTTGTTAGCTAATGTGTAGCAATCCTAATAATCTGCCTTCCTGAATGGGAGCAAAGGAGACATCCAGTCATGTGCTCATAGCTAGAAAACATAAAGAACTTTTACAAGGCAATCATGAAAAGACAAAAGGTTTAAAAATATGAAAACATTGTGTTTCCCAAAGACAATAAGCAAATAACCAGGATTGGTATTTGATGAAGATGGTGAAGAAATACTCACCATCTTCCGTCCCAAGGCAAATTAAAACCAAATGGAATGCTAACTTCACACTCACTGGCATTGCCATAATCAAAAGCTGTAAGCCTCAGGTATGGGTGGGGGGCTGCAAAATTCAAACCCTCAAATTTGGGACAGGGATATAAAGTGGCACACTTTGGAAAAGACCTTGGCAGTTTTTCAAAATGAACTTCAAATACCATAGGAGTCAGAAGTTCCACTCATGGTTACATATCAAGAAGAGAAGAAAACATGTAGCTCCAAATGAAAGAAAATAAATGAAAACAAATTATCGCAAAACTTGTATAGAAATGATTATGATAGAAATCATGTATGATATCATACATGATTATGATACCATGTATGATAGTTAAAAGGTAGAAGCAACAGGTCCGCATCAGCTAATGGCTGGGGAAATCCAAAGTGGTACATCCAGCCAGTGGAATATTCAGCTGGGAATGGAATCGTGTTGATATGTGATACATATACATGAGTTTGTCTGAAATGTCCAGAGTAGGCAAATCTACAAAGAAAAGGTGTATTAGTGATTGCTGAGGGCCATGAGAAAATGGCAATGTTTGGGGTGAAAGGTAAGGGTGTGGGTGACATTCCAAAACTGATTATGCTAATGGTTGCAAATTTTCATATATTAAAAACCACTGAATTGTAGCTTTACGCTGGTATTGCACAGTATGTTATATCATAAGGAAGCTGTAACAAAGCATTCTGACCTTCACTTAATTTGAAAGAACATTTTATATTTGTTGCTCTATAAGTAAGAATGGGCCCATGGGAAAAATTGTTTTGTAATAGCCAGGCATACAGGGCTCTTTGTGGCTCTGCAGTGCCTGTCCTTTCCCAGTGTCCCTGTCCCTGGGATGTTTGATGTTTGTCTGAAATGCTTGTGCACTAAGAGCCTTCTCGATTTCGGTAATCCACCATCACTGCTTTTTCTTGTGACACCGTCCTCAGTGAACCTAGCTGGGGCAATTTTTTTTTTTTTTTTTTTTTGGTGCTCTCCCAGAGATCATGAGTGAGTAGCTGCCATCTCCTGAATGTTGATTGAAAGGGTGCCCTAAATATTATTTTGTCCAAATCCATTTTTCAGATGAGAGAGCCAAGGAGGAAGTCCTCCCCTACTCAGTTACACAGTTCCTTCAGACCCAGGCAAGATTGCAGCTCTCCTAGATACTTGATGCCAAGAGTAAAATGTCTCAACTCTTAAAAAAAAATCTACTTAATTTCACTTTCATAAAATCATCATCTTTCTCTGCAACCTCTAGCCTAGGTTGGGACTGCAGAAATTGATGTCAGAGAAAAGAGGCTTGCTCAGGAGAGAGAAAGTAATGCTGGAAGCCTCAAGTGAACTTGAATTTGTGTGCTGGGTTTGAATTTCAACCCACTGCATATATTCATCCTTTCACCAATAAAGGATGAAACCAATTTAAATGGCGGTGGCTTTCTGTTTGACCCAAGACCTCTGGTCTTCATAATGTTTTCTCCCTCATAGTTTCATAGATATAATTCATACACATTGTGGTTTATAAAGGATATCTTTGAAGCCAAATGAGGTAATAGTCAAATAGGAAAAAAAATTACATCGACTTTATGGGACCTCATTTTTAAGCCACTCAACCTTATAGCTTTTCAGAGAACAAACTGAATTTGAGCAGATCTAGATATTGGCCCTTGGTATTTTCTGTCTTCAAGGGAGGTGATGAGAATGTCTCATAACACAAGAGTATATTTGTTCAACTTAGATGACAAATATTTCACTTTTAGGGTCTCCTTAATAATGGACTTAATAGACCATTAAAAAATGCAGAGTGAGATGGCCTGTCTTTGAAAACACTCCCCTTTCTCTTTCTTGGGCTTTCTGCTCTGAAGTGAATGGTGGGTCCAGGAAGGTGCCTCTTGGCCTGGGTGGTACTGGTTTCCCCCAGTTCCTACCCCAGCAGATGAAGGCAGAGGTCAGACCAGTCTCAATATTCTATTTCCCATTGGAGCAACTTGAATAAATTCAGTCCTTTGATCTCATTTGGTTTGATAATTGTTTTGCTGACATTTCCTGTGAAGTAAATTCAGAGAGGAATCTCTTATATTTGCCTGAACCTCTCAGGAGGACTTTCCCTTGAATGGAAATTTAAAGTGACATTTAGGGACAGAGTTGCAGCTTGGGAGAGGCAGTTCTTGGGGAGCCACTGTGGTCTTCCTTGGCCTGTGTGTTCTAGGAATGGACATTATGGACAGAACTGAGAGCTTAGGCTTGATTTTGGGATTGAATGAGCTACAGAAATCACTGAAGTCTACATTGGATGAAGAGCACATGTGCTTGGCATTTTGCGCTAATGTCTGTCCTGCATTAATTGGTCAAGATAAATTCGGTGTTTCTCATTCTGTTCCTCTGCATCTTATTTTTCAACTCCCGTCTCACATCTAAGAAGATGGTGGGGGGATAACTGCTGTTGTCGGTTCATCTGCAGACCCCGAGTTCGCTAGTCTGCATGTATACATTCCCCTGCCTCCAAATACTGGGTTTTTTAGTGAGAGAGCTTCGATTCTAATTGTAAACTTCTAGAAGATGGCTTCTGTGGATGGTGGAAGGGGAAGGATCTCTACACCTTTTTCATAGAGGGTACATTGTCAGTTTGATTTCAAATGTGAAAATCGCTCAGTGTGAATACTATAAACCCCACAGTTAAGGGGCCTTTCTAAAAGTCTACACTATATCACTTTTTTCTAAGGAAGCTGATGTCACTGGAGACTTTGGCAGCCATAAAATCAATTAAAAATAAATTCAGATCATACAGTGAGAAAGGTACTAGTGGAAGAAACAGATTGAATTGGGAGGAGAGAATCTCATTTTGTGAAATATAGAGATCAGACTAAGGAGATATACCCCAAACAAAAACATCCCCATGATTGTTCTAAAGATGTGACCAGGAGAAAGAATCATGTTAGTTGTAACAGCGTTAGGAACGAAAACAGTCCTAACTGTGGACCAAAGACATGGAACGGATAGAAGACAGAACTCAGGAACCAAACCAATGATTTCTCAGAAGGCAGAGCCAAGAATTTAAGAACACACCAAGGACTTAATAAGAGAAGCAACTGAGGGACTCATCCTTGAGGAAAAGAACTACTACTTAGAGCACCATTCAGGCCATGGCTGGATAGCCAGAATTAAGTCCTTCCTGCTAGCGCTGTAAGGAGAGCTTGGAAATGATGTGGTTGTTACATGGGGCTGCAGACACTGTCTTGTGTGAGGATGCAAGCCCTTGGACTCGGAGATTGAGTCTAGGCCCGAAGTCTAAAACTGGCGGTCTTTGGGACACATTAGACCCAGAGACATACTTTATTTTGCTAATACACCGTTGAAAAATAGTCCTTTAAAAATAAGAACATGGAGATTTCAAATGAAGCTGGAGAAACCATCCCAAGATGAACTCTCTGGTATCTCTGCGCCCAGAGCTCTGGAGCAGCAGCCTGCAGGGCCATACAAGGGGAGTCATTCTCGTGGGGTTCTTTCTCTCCACTTGCCCCTTTTCCCTCTTCCTGTCACTGTGTGTGGTCTTTGCAGGCATTTGGGTTTGCAGCCTGTTTGGAAAGGACACTCTAGGCATTGGGAGACCTGTGAAAAGGAGCTGGTCAGTAGCGACTAGACCATCTCTGGGCTGGGTGATGACTGGTAAAGGAACAGTTTGGGGTAAAGCGACCTCATCAGTCAGTGAAATGGGGGCCAGGTTGGGTGAACCAGGGGTGTCCTTGATAGACCCAAGAATCAACTTCATAGCTCTTATTGGCAGAATTATCCTAAAACAGAATCCAGAGATTCTCCGTGCAGTGAGATGGATAAAGAAATCTTATGGGTCGTGAGTTATGTGTTTAAATCATGATTAGGTAAACAGTTGACCCATGTGGCTATTGGGAAGGGGCTGACCTGTCACAAAAAGGTACCTTCTGTAAAACTATTCAAATGAACGAACTGTAGGGCTTGTCAGCAGACAGAACTCATCAACCATACATGTAGTAACCTAGTTTTTCTCAGTTTATAGTGTCTGAGAGAAATTGACAAAGAGAGCTGGAAAAAGACATGATCCCAGGAGAAATAATGTTGGCCTGAAAGACCTCACCATCAAATACTATAAATGGAATTGGTAATTAGTATATGGGATTTTTTTTGGGGGGGGTGTTGTTGGGTTGTTTCGTTTTTTTTTACCGGATTTGAGGCGGAAAAAAAATACATTTTCATTTTCATAGTTGTAACAAAGAAGCTTTCCTTAGAGGCAGGATTGTCTTTCTTTAGGAAAATACCCAGAAAGTGGAAAATGAGGGTGTGTTCAGAGACAGTATAATGAATGTTTGGATTCTATCCTCCTGGTGTGTCATCTATCTTCCAAAATTCATCTGTTAAAATCTCCTCAACATAGTGGTATTAGGAGGATAAATAGGTCATGAGTATGGAGACTTCGTGAGAAAAGCTGGTGCTTCATTAAATTGATTCCCATATGTGAGGACACAGCAAGAAAATGGCCATCTGTAAACTAGGAAGCAGGGTCTTGCTAGACACCAGATCTGCTGACCCCTCGATCTTGGACTAAGCAGCCATCAAGACTGAGAGAAATCTGTATTTGTTGTTAATGCCACCCAGTCTATGATATTTTGTCATAACATGAATGGACTAAGACACAAAATACTTTTTCATTAAAGAAACACAGTAAATGATATGTCAGGACGGGAGTTAAGGAAGAAATGGGACAAGTAAGAAACCATGCCCAAGGACCAGCAGATCTGAATGTATTATAGCAATATGGTTATCATGCCACCACCATGCCACAGTCTTCCCAAGTTAAAAGCCTTCATTAAACTTATCTAGCCCTTCTTTCTTTGCAGTACCACTTACAATAACCAAGCTATGGAAACAAACTCAGTTTCCAAATACTGATGAGTGGATCAGGAAGACATGCTATTTACCATAATGGAATATGACTTGGTCAAAAATGATAAACTCTTGGCCATTGCTAAAACATGGATGGAGCTGGAGGGATCATGCTATTATATGATTTAGAAGAAGAAAGGCAAATACCAAGTCAGATGTTGTAACTTATAGAAAAATCAAACAGAGCTAAACTAAGAGCCATCTCTAGAAATCTGATGGTGGAGCTGAGGCTACCAGAAATGGGGGAAGAATATAGTGGAGGACTATGGGTAATTTGGTGTTGGATGCAGTGTGGAAACATTACCTGGAAAGGGAGATCCTACGCTTTTGGAATACAAAGAGCATTGTAAACCAGTGTTACCCAATAAAATAAATTGAAAAAATTATATAATGTAGAAATATGTTTTCTAGGGGGAGGAGATCAAAATGAGTGTGTTTTACATCTGGGATAGAAGAAAGAAAACCATGAGAGATGAGATAGAAGAATGATGAACTGGGCTCCAAAACTCAGTAAGAAAAAGAATTTGAAGGTAGCTAAGACCGTGAGAGCACAAGACACTGGTATTTAAATCCTAAAGTAGTGTGTGACCTTAAGTGACATCACCTCGTAACTTTAGCTTGTCTGGGACAGAATACCTGATGCTCATTGTTTTTTTTTTTTTTTTTTTTTTCCTTTAAATAAGCTTCCTACTGATCCAATAACAACCTGGCCAGTGCAGTGTAGAGACCACCTTGGAACACCACCTCCTGGTGTGAATGTGGGAAGAAGCACTTGAAGAGACTGCTGATTCTGGACTGAGGGTTTTCCATTTGAGTTCCTAGTTCCAAGTTACAGTCCCACTAGAAGATCCCCAAGGAATAGACAAAAGTGCTTGTCTCCAGTCACCTGTTGGCAGGCTTCAAGTTACAGTGAAACAAGGAGTCCTCAGAATAACCAAGTTTATGGTAGTTGGCTGGACTAGGCTTTGAAAAAATAAATATTGCCTCTTCCTTGGAATGTACAACTTCTGTGCCAGCTGATGAGACTGAAGAAATTCTTTTATGTGAAATATTTCTATGCAGAAATCTCAGTAGTAAATGGGAAGATGTGTGTTTCTGGAGATGAAATTCTGCCTTTATAGGGATTGATGCCATCAGCATAGATAGGTTTAGAACAAATCTTGACTAAAATATTGGACAGGTCTTCTGTGAGATACAGTTGAGTGAGTTCAATTACTTTATTGAGACATGACTTTATAAAACCTTTAAAAATAATCCTTTAAAACCTAAATTTATTCATTCCACTTAACAACAAAGAACTTCTCAAGATAAAAGTAAAATGAAATCTGGCTTAGGTTGATAAGTCTGTCTGTAGAAATTTCAACTGACCCGATCCTCTTTCTCCTAACATTATAGAGCCGAATAAAGCTTCAATCCTGATGATGGTAGTTAGACATGCTGGTTGATAGTGGTAAAATTCATATTTAATAAAAGATAAAGGTTCTGAATATCAAGGCAAGTTTGATGTACCTTTAAAATTTGGCGCAGGACACGGTCAGGAAGATTTTAAAATTCAGCAGTAGTTGCTATTCAGAAGTTGTTCTAGTATCATTGCCAGTAAAAACGCCAAATGAAAGGTCTAATGTATCATGCGTTGGATTTGAGAAATTTATGTTTGGGATAACAAGGCAACACATCTCTTTCTCCGCCCTTCTCTCATTCTACTCATTCTAGCTAACAAGATTGGTGTGGCAGAAATGGCTCCGCTCCCTCATTTTCTCTTCAAGCGCACATAAAAATCAATTAAGCTGATTTTATGTCTGAACTCGTTTAAGACTTTTTTTCCTCATAAGCAAAGTATGACCCGTTGGGAATGGGGTGGTACAGTTCAAGCAATGCAATGAAGAAGGTTAGGGAGAGGGGACCTGAGCACTGTAGTCAAAGTAGCGTGTATCGATGGTGTAGCTCGGATTTGTGAGATCAAAGATGGCGCTGGAAGAGATTGGTATGGCGGCAGCTCTGGTCCCCCAGGCCACGTTACTCTGATTTTGACCGTGGTGCACTCTTTGAGTTGACTCAGAGAACTGCCCTGGGATGCCCGTGTGAGACACTAAGGCTTAAGCATGATGCAACTGACAGCTCATTGCCCTGACACCAACACATGCCCTCTCCTGCTAAGCCTGTAAGCGTCTTGTCCCTGAACTCTTCCTGCTCAGTGGAACAGACACTGTTGGTGTCACAGGTAGGTGACGCTAAGCCAGCTGCAATGACTTTCCTTTCTGCTTGATGCAATTGAAAGGGAAAGGGTTGAGAATACATAAGACTCAGCTTCCATCTTTAGCCTGATTTGAGATGTAGGAGAAGAAGTCTTATGAAGAGGGAATCTTACAGGAGGGTGACCTTAGACCTGGCTATTTCTCCAGGAAGCTGAATACTGCATCTTCTAATGAACAGCTGGCCTTGGCATCTTCTATGTGGTAGATGCAAGCGTTCTGCTCACTGCAGTTTTCTTAAGATCCAGACAATTATCAGTTTAGTATAAGGGGAAGAAGCACCACAAACTCATAGGTAAGCCTGGATGTTTAACTTAGAGTTAATGATAGAAATTTTTGTTACTCAGCAAGCACTCTCAACATGGGTTTCTTTATATTTTACCCTAGAAACCAGGGGACTGTGTGAAAAATGATTTACTGTTCATTGTGACAGAATTAGGTTGTGTTCATTGTGGATCCATTGTCTATAAGTTCATCTCTGAACTTTTTAGACCAAATATTGGATTCTTTGGAGAAAAACAAGTTCTTCATGTTTTGCAAGGTTGTGTTGTAAGAATTCTTGTTTTTGCTTGCCCCGTCCCCCCAGTCTTGGCTATCAAATTCAGACAGACAGCAGGGGTCATTCTTTTTTATTTATTTATTTTTTAACCTAAGAACTTCCTGATCCCTGTTCATTCTTCCTCCAGTATCTGCACCTGGATTAATAAAGGCCTTATATTTTCACCTAACTTGCTGGATGTGCTTCCTGTTGTCTCTCTAAAATCAGCCTACTAACTCTAGAATTTTGAAGTCGGAGGCCAAATCTACACTTAAGCTGCTTAGCTTTGTAGCACTGTCTTCCCACCTCTATCTCTGCTCATCCCTAACATTCAGGCCATTCTCCAGGCCTGTCTGGTGCCTTCCATTCTTTGATGTCTGTTAGACTGCACAGGGCTTGATCATTAACACTTAGGTCAACTTTTGCTTCTCTATTTCTCCATCACCTGAAGCTTGTTTACTGGGTCTAGTAAAACTATCTTGTTACTGTTTCATTTGGTTGAACATTTAGAGCCTGTGGTAACCAAAAAATTTTTCCAGATTTCTACTTAAACATAACAGGACAATTTTATTGGAAAATTGCCTTTGAGTTTTCAGTTATGATCTAGGTTTCTGGAGTCTTTTCAGTTGTACCCTTATAAAAATGGAGTTCTAGTACACAGACTTTTATGAGACATAACCTGAGAGTGGACGTGAAGTACTGGATGTCAGCTCAGTGTACTGGAACACCTCCCTTTATCTGTCACAAGCAAAAGTTGATCTGTTTCACATGCTAAATGCCAGCACTTTCAGATGTTAAATTGTTTTTTTTTTTTTTAAAGATTCATTTATTTATGCACACAAGAGCTGGGGTGCAGGCCAGAGGTTGGGGGGATGATGAGAAGATTCACTAGAGACAGAGTGGGGAACAGAACAGGCAGATCTATGAACTACATTGTTGAGGGGACCAACAAGGGAACAGGAGAGGTCTGCTGTACCCTTCAGGTCACTCCCTGGAGGGAGATAGAGCTGAGGTCACAGTGGCTGAGGAGAGCTTCTTAGTCCTGAGACTTAACCCTTTGTGCTACCAGGGTGATCCCTAAAATGTTAACTTTTAAATGGAAATTAATCTAGAGTGTGCTAGGATCTCTTACCTGTTTCTTAAACATGTAAAACATTTTTAGATTTTTTTGATTAAAACAACAATGGATATATCCTATGAACAATTCAAAGAAATATAAGACATGAAAATCACCCATAGCTTACTTCTTGGGTGTATTGTTTTAAAGTCTATTGTGCCATAGTTTTCTCTGCATGTTAAAATATCTAAAATAAGAGGCTCTTAAATGTACGTTCTTTTCAAATCTATTTTTGTCAGTTTTGTGCATAATTTACATACTAGAACACATTAATTTTGAAGGAACAGTTCAACCACACACTGTTACAACCGTTGTCTTAATAATGATACAGAACTTTTATCATCCTCAAATATCCCTCATATCTACTTGCGATAAATTGTCTCTCCCTTTCCTCCCTGGCTGTTGGTCTCTTTCTAGTTCTTCAAGGTCAACAACAATAATCTGTTCACAGAGGAAGAAATAATTCAAGTCTAGTTTGTAAATGGTTCTGCATGTACCACGCAAAAGTGGGGAGTTGCGATGCTAGCTCACCATCCCAAAGGCTTTCCAGTGAGCAGGACTTTCAGCAAGGTCCCTCTCTTGTTATTTATTTTGACTGTAAGGACAAATGGCCAGACACATAATGGCAGACTTAAGTCATGGGCTGTGACCAGTGGCATGGCAGGATGGTCATGAGTTTTGAAGGAATATGATTGTAAAACTGTTGACAAGCACATTTGGACAAGCAAATTCAAATTCTTTGAATTGGCAATGGAGATGAAGATATTCCTATTTCTTGTTTTTTTCTAAGATTTTATTTATGCATACAGAAATGGGGTACAGGCCAGAGGTACATGTGTTATAATCAGTATCACTTTATTTGCTTGTCCATCTTACTCCAGCCTTGATCACTGGCCTTCCTTTCAATGGGCCTCATGTCCCTTCACATCTCCCCGTCACTGTCGCTGCTGCTGATTTTCTTCGCACTCCCTGACTTTCTGGCACTACAGACTGTTCCAGGCTCTTATATTTCCTGTCCATTGAATCAGCCAGTTTTCCAAGAAGGTTTTAGTTCTTTTTATGGAAGAATATTAGAAAATAAAAATTCTAGGTGCTCTGAATTAAATAAAACATGCAAAGTGTTTTTAATTTTGCTGTTGTATTTTTTCATCTCTAGTTCTCTTTATAGTTTACCTTTTCCTTCTTAGTGATTGTTTTCTTCTGCATTCTTGGATAGAGGGTCTTTAATAGCTGCTTGCATACAAAATTTGTGGATTCTGAATTTCTCTAGTTTGATGTGAAACTGCACTACACCATATATATGTGAACTTTGAGAGTTTTGCCAAATCTACTCCACTGTTCTCCATATTCTGGTAGCTTTCTGTTATGGATTAGTCACGCAGAATCCTGAGAGGACACTCAGAACCTCAGCCCTCTTTCTGTGCAATTTCCACCACCTTCTCCAGTCACCTTGACATCTCTGTTCTCCCACTGAGAGGGATCTTTGGCGCTCGTTGGGATCCCCCTACCTGAAATACCTTTTGAAAACTGCCTTCAAGCAGTGAACTGGGGCCGTTTCAGGACTTCTATGTTTATTTCAGTCTCTCAAAGGATTATGGAACTATCAGTTGTCCAGTATCTGAAAATCTTGTATCTTGTCTGATTTTCTTGTTGCTTATCATGAAATAGTAAATGAAGCTCTTATGCCATATTCACTGAAAGTCAGTAAACTGTTTTAAATGTAAATACAAATTATGTGTATTTTCCATGTCATTAAATAGTCTTGTGAAATATGATTTTAATTACTGCATATATTTCCATCATACACCTGGTTCAACTATTTTCTCATCTGGTGCTTAGCCTTTGAACTTAGGTTATGGTGTTTTTCATAAGCACAAATTCATATGTAGACACAAATATAATAGTCTTTCCTTAATGGTTTCAGATTTTGCATTTGTGATTAGAAAAGCAAGATAAATATTTGCCTGCTTCTTTTATTCTGGTGAGTGTGTAATTTTATTTTTTAACTTCATGAATCCACCTGGGATTTATTTTCATATATGATGTAAGGTAATGATCTATATGTACTTTTTCCAAAGTAATAAGAACATAAGAATATACAAAGAAGCATTAAGAAAAGAAAAACCACACCAATCCCCAATCCCCATTTCCCTTTTTCTTCTCTTTCTAGGGCTTTAGTAATACACATTTTAGGCCACATTTCCTGATTTGTCACATATCTTTTATGTGCCTTACTTTTTTTTTTTTTTTTTTTGTGTGTGTGTGTGTGTAATTTCTTTTTATACTTGGATCTGGGTCATTTTCACTCATCTGTGTTCCACTTAACAAATACTTTATCTTTGATGAGGAACCATTGTTTTACTTCTGCTGTATCTTATCACCTCTTGCTGTATCTTATCACCTCTTGCATCCCATCAATCGAACTACATATGCATTCTCTCTCTTTTATAATTCTAGAGAAAATTGGTTGTTTTCGTGCTTCATATTTCTGATATATCATTCACAGTTATCACAGTCTGCAAAGTCAAAAATCAGGGCACCAAAGTACCCTTTCCTAACACTCTGTGGCTAGGAATTCCAGGTATTCCATTACAACTAATAAACAACTAATTCACCTAAAGGGCCCTCCCTGCTGGCACAGCAGGTTAAAGCACAGCTCTAAGAAGCTAAAGCCTCTTCAGTATGAGTTCAGTCCCTACCCTGGAGGTGGCTCACAGGGCGCGGCAGACCTCTCCTGACCCTCCCGCTGCTCCCCTCAGCAGTGGACTTCGGTGATCTGCCTGTTCAGGTCCCCGCTCTGTCTCTGGTGAAGCCTCTCGCCGCCCCTAAGCCGCTGGCCTGTACCCCAGTTCTGTATGCATAAATAAATAGATCTCTTAAAACAGTTAATTCACCTAAAAGGAATTCGGGCAATGAGAAAAGGATTTTCTCATAGTTGGAAAATGGATAGAAGGAGATCACCTTGATCCAATTAGGTGTTGAGACCCGAAGGGGCTTTGTTTCCGGTTTCATGAAGACTACTTCCGGTAGCCGCCCACCACCCCCAAGCCTGCAGGGTCTGCAGCCCCACAGCTAAGGCTGTGAACAGGATCCCCCCAACTTTGGCCAGGTCTGATTCCTTCATCATGTACTCAAGCCCTGCACGACCCGGCTCTGTCTGCTCCTAACCGAGTTTTGTACCGTCCTGCTTTTCAAACTCTTTAGCTCAGATCTTGCTTACATTGTCTCTTCTTACTGTGCAGGCTGATTTCTGCCTCTGTAAAGGCAAAGTTCTTGTAAAAGCGCCCTGCTCTGCCCAGCATGCTTTCCGTCACTGCATGCCGGCCTCCCAGTCACTCGGGTCCAGGTTAAATGTCACATCTGCGGAGCACGCCTGCTCTTCAGCGTTTTCTAGTTCATCAAGTGCTGTAGTTTCTTCAAGACAGTTAAACCCCATCTTGTTTTTCCTGGCATTTATTTATGTTTTATAGCTTTCCCTATCTTCCCTGAAGTAGATGTGAGCTCCACACAAACAGCAACCCTGTCTGTGCGGTTTGCTGCTATTCCCAGCGTGTAGAACTGCCCTGTCCAACTCGCAGCCCTTAGCCACATATGGCTATGGAGCACTTGACCTGTGATTAGTCCAAGCTGAGCTGTAAGTATACAATAGACACCAGGTTTGGAGACTTAATATAAGTGAAAATAATGTGGAATTCATATTACTATATTAACATTTTATATTAAATATGTAGAAATTATAAAATGTTGGCTGTATTAGGTTAAATGAAATATGTTCACATTAATGTCATCTGTTTCTTTTTTGCTCTTTTTAATGAAACTGTTACACTTTTCAAAATACATATGTGGCTCACTTTTGTGAATGACATTTGGTTTTACTGGACTAAATTGATCTGTGATAACTACTGTTCAGGAGTGTGTTAACTTTTTAAATTTTATAATAGTTTATTTTTACATATTTTTGTGCATTTTTCCATTTCATTTGCAATCCCCTTGGGTTTCCCATCACCAAATCACCCATGAGCCATCACCACAGTCCAGTGCATTTCCCTCCCTGTTAACTTTTTAAACTTTGAAAGTTGACAAAAGGTAATGTTTTCTTGTTGGTCCAAATTTCTGAGCTGTCAACAAAAAATGTGGACTATTACACATACAGGTCTGTTGTTTCATATTTTTATTTGCCAATTTGTATGTATTTTTTTTCAATAATTGATTCTCTTTAGTTTTCTATTACAGGACATTAAACTTTTTTGTCAATGTGAACTTCTGTTGACTTATCCCCTTTCTTTTTACTGTTAATACCCCATGTGTTATCGAACCTCAAAACAAAGGTCCCTGGGCTTTTGTATCTTAGAAAAAACAACTACTAGTAAAAATGCAACTCAGCATAGAGAAAGCCTTTAAAATTTTGTGACATCTATTTTAGATGGTAGATGTCCTTTGATCTTTCATTTTTTTTAAGCTTTGTGTTTTAGACAACATTTTGGCAGGCTATGGCCCCTAAAATATTTCTTGGTCAAAGAAAAGTAACTTTAAAATACAAGAAGAAATGCAATACTAATGACAGGAGAATGCTTACGTGAAATACAATGTACCAGTTCTTTTCTTTCTCACTCTGTTTTAAGATCTGACTCTGTTTGGGGGCTTTCTTTAGCTGAAAATTTGTTGGTTGGGTTTGATAAACAAATGTGAAATCATAGATTAAACTAAGCAAGTTTCAATTCTGAAAACATGATTCATAGTAATACAGAGAAAGTTATACTTGCAAACGTGCCCAGGAATGGACAGATATACACATGAAAATTAAGGTATGTTTTTAGAAGGCAGCTTAAATACCTAACAGTTTAGGGAAAGGCAGTGGAACATATGAGCTGTGATTTTATTTTTTTAAGACTTTTCAGGAGATGGAAAATAATGGCTAATCACACCCATCAAGTTTTACTAACTCAAAACATTTATTCTCAGCCTACAAGGGACTAAAACAAGACCTTTTATTCTTGGAATGACATTTACTGCTCTGGTCTTGTAAGTATAGCTAAACTTTTCTTCTTATTTTCTTTCTAATGAGAAAGTAGAATCTGGGTTTAGATTATTTTGGTTTTGAGTGACTGGTCATATGCTGTGTGGCAGACATGACTTTTTCTAGGTAAGGAAAGGTCGAAGTTGGAAATAATCACACTCATAGAATTCATTTGCTGGTTCATAGATAATTATCACAGAGGCTCCTGAATATTTAAAAGCTATAAATGAAAGATTATGAGAACTATATATAATAAAAAAGGGGCTTGGAGATTTAATAAAATTATTTCCTACTATTTTAGGATTTTAGCTCTTTTCCCATAAAATGAAGTTAGGGAGATTACAAAAATAAAAATATCTAGAAACATTATTATAGAATTTTTATATTTTACAAAAGACTCAAATTTTGGTTGCGTTATCTCTGTTCTAATTTTAACTGAAAAAATACTACCCAAAGAAAAATAGTTGCAAAGGAAGGTATGAAACAATCACGTTTGACATAATAAATAGTAGGTAGAATTGATCCTTAATAAAACCAATTATCAAGGTATCAGAATACTTGTACAGGATCTGAAAACTCAATTTAAGATGAAAATAACTGTAAGGAAAGTATGTCATACATGAAAAAATGTTTGAAGCTTGGAAAGTATGAAAAAGTAAAAAAAAGAAAATGGTTACATATAATTTGTCACAAAATTTTATAAAAATACCATGGACATCAAGTCAGGTAATAATTTGGGATAATATAGTTGTAAATCATGTCAGAGATAAAGGCTTGATTTATCTAGCTATAACAATCTATCATATAAATCAATATGTGTTTTTCTCTGTCTCATTTGTGTTTTTCTCTGTCTGTCCATTTTGTTTTCCTATTTTAGTGGGTTATTTTCCTCTTAGTAAGTATTTTACAGCTGTGATTGGGCATCTGAACACCACTGCACATTGAGCTCAAAGTATTGAAAAGGATTGAAATACTAATAAATAGAACAAACTAAAGAAATGATCACACATCACGATAAATGCCACTGTAAAGAAATAGGCAAGTTACCTCTTGATATAAAATACCTATTTATATTAAGTGAAAAAGTAAGACAAATGTGCTGTGTGTAGTATTTCTCATGATACATTTGTATGCAGTATTCTTATTTGCTTATAGATGCACATATTTCTGAACAAAACAAACCAAAAAAAGGTAATTGTTCCCTTGTGGTAAGAACTCTTCATTTCTTACAGCAAGAATGTGGAGGGAACCCACACTGATAACCAACCATGTTAATAACCTTACAGCTAACCATGAATTTTCACATTCAGTGAAAAAAATACAAAACTGTATATGAGTTCATATCCACTGTAGGCTAGGTTTTATAAGAAAATTATTGTGTTACAATTTGACTACATGATACTATTTAATTTTTGAGATTTGATTTTGAAATGAAATTGGATCCCTTGAATTTTGTACCGTGTGAAAGTGCCCGTGGAAAAAGTAAAACTACTGTCCAATAGAAGAGCAAAACTGGGCCACTGTGCTTTTCACAGATGTTAAATGAGATAGTTCAGCGCCTAGCTCCATCCTCCTTGAGTTGAGTATCTCACAAGTAACCCGACCTAGCTGAGATCAAAATATTAGAAATTAGTAGAAATATTAAGATGATCTAGGTGATGCTGGGTTGGTCACTTGTGAAAGAATTAGATACTTCTGCTGACTGTAGTTGTTTGTGGGGCTGATTAGGTAACAACTATGCGAAAAACCTACGTTGTTTGGTTATGTCATGTAAAATTGAATTGATGGTAGCAATGTTTGCTGGCTGTGAAATAAATGATAAAAAATGGAACCATCCTTGATGAAACAGGTGAAATAGCCTTCTTACAGTGCTCACTTTGCTAACTATGCTAACTGTGATGCTGCACATCTGAGCACCGAAACTGCTACAGTATTTTATATTCATTAAACCTCAGTTTAAACAAGAAATATCCAAGGATGAATCAGAACAGTTACTGAGAAACCCAAGGATTTTGTCTTATAAGCAGGGACAGCTCAAGCCTAGAGCTGATTCTCTCTTCACCCTTTCAAAACTATGCAAAAGTCACCCCTCATTTGAAACAAGTGTTTACATTTTATGGATAATACGGCACATTTTTTGAATATTACATCACACACTTAATGGGGTTTGAGCTGACCCTATAATCAAACTGAATGATTTTTTCAGGTAAACATGAATATTCACATGCAGTAAAATATAGAACTAACTTTTCTACCCATTTAAACCATGTGATGTCAACACATGAGTTGTTATGCACTTAAGAAATAACAGCAGCATTTCAGAAATAAAATTAGTTGAATGAACCTGGGTTTTTAGAATCACATGTAAGAGGTTATGGAGAGAAAGAGTAAGTTCATAGTAATTTGTCTTTAATTTCAGAGAAAAATACTAAACATGAAGAGCCTATTCAGTGGGGAGGATATGTTGGAGTTAGTCAAGGGTGAATTCTAGAGAAAGTGATTCTTGGGACTGTTTTGTCTCTAAATAATACAGTTTACTCTAGCACCAATATATTGTCAAGCAAAATGCATCATTACATAGCTCTGTAGCTGGAAGAGAACAGTATTGCTCACCTAACTGCTTTTGCTTAGACAGGGTGGTAGATCAGTCATAAACCTGATGAGCACAACCAGTAGGTCATTTTAAACATTTAGTCAGATCTTTATGTAACTTGGAATAGATATTTTCAAAGGAACATGGTTTAAATAAAGAGCAGATTTTTGTTACTAGGGAAAGGACACAATTTCAAAAGGAGAAATCAGAGAAGGGAACCAATTCTTTCACTCAACAAAAATTTATTGAGTGTCTAGTCCATGCCAGGCAATGATCTGTGTTCTGGGATTAAACACCACACACAGGGACTTTGCCTTAAGACTTAGAAAAAATAAAAAAGGCAATTTCAGGTATTCTTGGTTCAGTGATAATAAAGTACAGTGAGGTGGTGGGAGCGTGGGTGGGAGGGAATAGTACTTAGAAGGGAGATCAAGGAAGGCTTTCATTTGAGCTCATGATTTTATGACTATTTTTATTGAGGTAATGTTGTATTATAACATTATGTAGGTGTCAGGTGATCATCATTGTGAATGAAAACGTGTGTGTCTACGGCTTAAGGTCAGGGCTAAAGGTCCAAGTCTATCCTTCACCACACCGTTGCCCCCTTATCCCACAATTTCCCACTTCCCTCCTTTCTGGTAACCACTAATTAGTCTTGAAGTCCAAAACTTTATTTTTGCTTTATTTAATTAATCTGTTTGTATTCTCTGTACCACTTATGAGTAAAGTCATATGGTATTTGTCTTTCTCTGGCATATTTCATGAAGCAAAATCCCCTCCATCCATGTTGTTACAACTGGTAGGGTCTCATGTTATTTTTTTTTAAAGAGTATTCCATTGTGTATATACCATTCTTCTTCATCCATTTGCCAATGGCTTGGCACTTAGGTTGTTTTCAGTTCTTAGTTACTGTAAATAGTGCTGCTATTTAACAGTGGATCAATATATATCTTAAAATTAGTTTTTTTTTTGAAATTTTTTTCAGGTAATTACCCAGAAATGGGGAAGCTGGACAAAATAGAATTTCTGTTTTAATTTTGTGGACTCTCCAATTTGCTTGCCATAATGGCTGCACTCATTTCCATTTCTACCAACAACATACAGGGGTTTCCTTCCCTCCACATCGTCTCTATCACTAGCTTGTCTTTTGCATATTAGCCATTCTCACAGGGGTGTGGTGATAATACCTTGTTTTGATTTGCTTTTCTCTAATACTAAAATGATGGCTTTTTCCCCCACCACATTTGAGTTTTTGAGGGGGGGTCCTAGGAAGATCTAGAGAGACTGTTCCACGAAGAATGCACAGTAAGTTCTAAAGACCTGAGGCGTGAACAAGCACATTGGCATAGTTGAGAAAGAGCCAGAAAACAGCCATTCCTGAAGCCAGAGTGTAGGAGGAGAGGGTGAAAAGAAATGAGGTTGGTCATGCATGGCCTTTGTGGTCAGGGGTGGGTATTTGGATGTTATTCTACATAGTGTAGAAGCTTTGGAGGAGTGTGGAAAAAGGGGCAAACTTATTTGATTCGTGTTCTTAACATTTTGGTTATTTGTGAAGAAAGTTTGTAGGGCCAGAATGAGAGGGGACAAGCTGGAAGCTTTGTGACGGTGCAAGTTAGAAAGAATCTTGAGAATTCCAGTGTTAGACCTGAGAGCTGACTGTGGGCTGTATGTAGAATTTAAGAAGAGTTGACCCATGGATGGGTTTGATGTGAGGTAACAGAGTAAGAAGAGCATTGAGGTCAGTGTGTAGCTTGTGATTGGGTCATGTTGGGTGGATGATGGCATGCACTGTCATGATGAGGGAGGTGGGGAGGCAAGGGTCCATTAAGAAGCATACTGAGTGCATTGCTCAGTCATGTATTGGTGCTGACTACCTAGCCTCAGTTCCTAGATCCTGAATGTAAAAGCCATAAACATTTGAGTGATATTTTAGTGACCTTTCAGCGTGAAAGTTATTTAATAAGAGAATGTAGAGAGAAAATGAAAAATCAGATGCTGTTGTTTAGATTGAGAAAGGAGGGGGATGGGTAAAGGACAATGCAGATGATGTTGAAAGAAAACCATGCATCATGGAAAACAACAACAACAAAAAAGACCATTCAGAAGTGCCAAATCCTTTTGAGAAGTAGAGAAAGGGGAAGACAGAGAGTTGGCCACTGATTTTGGCAACACAAAACTCACTCGATCACTGCAAGAGCTATTTTGGTGGAGTGATGCTGATATAAATTTGATTGCAGTTGATTGAAGAAAGAATAAAAGTGAAAGGGTGGAGACAGTGTAAATATACAGCCACTTAAGGAGTTTTCTTCTGAGAGTAAACAGAGAAATAGAACTGTGGCTTGAGCAATAAAGCTAGTATTATGAAGTCGTAGGTCCAAAGGGAAAATGCCTTGCAAAATTATGAAGCAATTAAGACATTGATCTATTTTTTTCTTATGCTTCCTTTGCTGTGTAACTGTTGTAGTATTTGCTTGTTCAATAGATGGATCCTTCAGATCAGGATGCTTAGGAAGAGTAAGAAAGGGCATCACCATTCATTCTGATGGAATGACTTTTAAGGGGTCTGGACTGAAGTCCTGGGCCCTCCTGGATCACTGTACTTAACTTGAAATGCCAGCCCCTCTGCGTGTTTCAACTCTCCATTAGACTTTAGCAAGCCAAAGGGCAACCCTCTACTACTTTCTTTCTACCTTTCCTCCAGCTCTCCAATTCTAACACAAAATACACTCTTGGTTTTTGTTCCTGTCAAATGGCTCTGCATTGGTAAAAATGGCTCTAGGGGTAAAATGGATCTGGAGAAGAAACTAACTCCTGTTAGTTAGCCTAGGTGGTAAAACTTTTGAAAGATGGTCACAGAAACCCACAGTAGAAATATCTCTCCTCCTCTATCCCAGAATTGCTCAGGTCCTATGAATAAGTATATAAGGTCAGGATATAGGCATATCTGTAAAGACTCCTGTTAAATGAATTCCTTCTTGCTTACATTTCCTTTATATTGAAGAAAAGTTGTGTTTATAAGATAGAAGGGGGATATTAACACTCAAGCGAAAATCCTGTTTATTGCAAACACTTTTAAAGTTGATTGCATCTCCTGGAACTTCTGTCATTATAGAAATACTCTAGAGAATTAAGTTCTGGGGAAATTATTGCTATCACAGTCTTTTTTCCTTTCATCCTTCAATGAACCATTTATAGGTCCAGAAAATAGTCAGTAGAAAGGCTAGTTATGGGGGTGGGGGGGGTAGGGAGTTGGTATAGAGCAAAAAGGAATGTGAAGAAGACCATACTTGCATGACATGGACTGCAAAAGGCTGGGTCTGAGACGACCCCTCCCTTCTTTCCCCAATATAGTAACTAGAAGGTGGTGATTCCCTGTTGAAACATAAACTGGTGTTGGGGTTAATTAGCAGGAGCCAGAATTATAGCAATGATGGTATGAATTAATGAGTAGCAAGGTCAAGACCCTTTGTGCTCTTGGGGAACAAGCTGACTTAGCTTTGGGTTCTAGGATTTCTTGGCTCATCAAACTATTTACCAAACCAGTAGTGATTCATGTTCGAGATTCATAGTGTTGCCTGTGTTCAGATTGAACATGGAAGTTTATGAGATTTTAGGCTACTCCCCATGCACAATTGCCAGTTCACATCCAGAGACCTTCCACTTCAGTAAGGACAGAAGAAAATCTGGCCCTGGAGACACTGTGTCTCGTAGGCAGTGCTGGAGCATAGATTGCACTGTCTGGCTTTCCATGGTTAAATAAGACCTCTGTTGACACTTGACTTAAGTGTGATTATCCCCAGTTGAAAATTTGAGAACCAGACCGTTTAGCAGTGGATTGGTGCCGCGTGTTCCTGAGTGCCTTGTGAAAGTATTCACTGTGAAAGGCTAGCACACAACACCTGAAATTCATAATCACTCTCGAAGTGAGCTTGGATGCACTCCTTGTTTGTGAGGTTGTCTGACCACTCAGTGATTGATGAGAGACCTTAGTGGATGAGAAAGTTGATTCACTGAAATGTGTAAAATGCACATTTCCTTTTTTTGCAATATAAACCACCAATGTATGGTCAGTGTATTTAAAAGGCTGGTAACGTGAGTCTTTGTTAGTGTTTCTCTGTGTTTTATTTCCCTTTGCTTTCCTGGAACAACTAACTCTAATGAAACCTGACGTCTTAGTGCTAAAATATGTTGACTCTCTCACTCTGCTCTTATTGTACACTGAAAATGTTCGCAAACTCTGCTAAATCACCAATATTCAAGTGTTTAGAGCTTCTTAGGTTTCTTAGAGGTGACCATAGGCCCCAGCCTATTTGTTTTCTTCTTGAAATATGGAGCAAGCAGACATGAATGAAGGTGAGTGAGATTGGAATCGATAGTTGGTGTTTGTAGTGGATACTGTGATGTGTCCTTGCTCTCACTTTCAGGGCCAACTCATTCCTCTCATTGATGTTGACTGCTGATGGGTTCTGAGTGAATTCTCCCAGAGAATTGCTCTCCAAAGATGACTGTCTTGCCCAAGGTCATAGGCTAAGGACAGCCTACACTGAGTAAAACATCAACATGGTAGTTTAAAGGCCTGCCTACTTGCCTTAGTTTGGACCAACCCTGAAGGTTTTCCTATTCTAGGAATCTATGGGGCATTAGCTGGTGCCATTATTGCAATGCACTTCTGATAGTGTCCTCCTGTCTAGTGCTATTTGTGTCTCTCCTAAGAACGTCCACCAAGCTCACCACAAGCAAATGTCCATCACAGAGTCTGGTTCCTAGAAAGCCTAGACAAATCTATTTTAGAGTGATTAGTTGTTTATGAAACTGTCAGAAGTATGGAATCCAGTCTTACATGTGACAGACAGGGCAGGTCATGATGTGCTTTCCCCTGCCTTTGTGTGTCACTAGCCAGGTGGACGACTTTCTACAAACATCTCCTGAATACTCTAGAGAGTTGTAAGGAGCTGGAGAGGAGCTAGTCATGACCAGAGGTCAGTGAACTTACCCAGACCCCAGTACTTTATTTAGCAACAGCCTTTTCTGATAGTTAACTGTAACAGGACAATAAACCAGGATAGTGTTTCTCAAAAAATGGATATGTGTGACAATTTCAGAGTCCCAGGTCCACCCTCTTCACTGGGTCAGAATCTGCAGGAGAGGTTCTGCTGATCTATCTTTATTATTCCAGAAGATTCTTTTACTTAGAAAATTTTGGAAGATTAGCCTATGGCACAAGCTTGTCAGGTGCTAGTGTCGAGGAAAGAGCCATTTTTTTACAGAAATAAGAATGAGTCATGTGCATTTACTCATGCCTACACACAGTTACCTTTTGTTGGTTATCAAGAAAACCTCACTAGTGATAATAGTAAGCAGATTGTGCGTGCTGTCACTCAAAGCATCACTTGTTCATGATGAGATTAAAAGACTCTGATGATAAAGTGATGCTCTCCCTTTGAGTCGGGAAGGAGGATGTCTTGGTGCTTGCCTCTGTAACCAAGATCTGGGATAGATGATGACAGAGTGACAAAGCAGTGTGAACGCCCATGGGTAGATTGAACCTCTGGTGGTTGTCTGCAGCAAGGTGTATGAAACCTTCCTTTTCAGTGCTTCCTAGGGGTCTGCTGTTTCAGCCAGAGAACTCGGGCTTTTCCTCACTTTGTTCCGAGTCACAGAAGGCACAGACAAATCCTGGTTATGTACAGTCTTATGTTGAACAGTTTCACTATGGTGGAACGTCCTGGTATTTTTATTTGCAAGCCATCAGGATAAGTGGTTTTGATGTTTCCACGATACTAGGTAAGGACTTTTTTTCCCCCCTATTCCTAAACTCTAACAAGTTTTTGATATAACAGTTACTTTTGACTATGAGTGTGAACATATAGGCATTCATGTCATTCTTCTTGACTGCTAGCAATTTTTAGAGCAAAACATTCCATTTAATTACTCTCTTTCATGAGTATGCTGGGAATACCAGAATTTCACCACTTTTAAATAGTGATAACTAAGAGGTCTGCAGAAAATAAGCTTTTTACATCTACGGTAATGAAGCTGGTTGCTGTAAGACTACTTATTCCTTTGGGTTTCCCAAAGAGTCAGAGCCAACACAACCCCAAAGCATGTCTCTTTGACAGTCTAAAGACCCCACAACCATTGATTTCCTATCCTTTTGACACTTGTATGGGCTCGGAGTTTCCTTCACAAATGTGTTTGGTTTCCCCAAGGATCATTCAGTGGGTTTCTCTGACAAATTTATAGTTCTGAATGGATTTGCAATCACAAGATAAAATCTTTGACAAGTTTCTTTTGTTTCCCTCCCTGACTTGAAACCTAACTGCTAAAAGTTTCAGTCTGATTATCAAGGTTTTATGATCAAATTATTTAAAGAAAATTTCTGCTAAAAGTGAGTTAAGAAGCTATACCATGTTTGGGTAGAAAAAAAAAAAAAACGTGTCGCAATGCTGTTGCTTAAAGCTTCAAATGTGATGGGTTGTTTCACTGAATAGTTGAATATTATTTGGACCACTTAAAATTTATTTTCACTTTTTGTAAGATAATCTTTTTTAAAACCTGGTATGTATGGATCTACACTGGACTGTTACTCAGATATTTAAAGAGAAAATCATGCCATTTTTGATAACACAATGGAACTTGTGCAGGTTATACTAAATGAAGTAATTCTAAAAGAGAAAGACAATAATTCTGAATGACTACATTTATAAGTGCAGTATTAAGAAACAAAGCAAATGGACAAACAAAACAAAGCCAGAAAAACCTACTTTCTTACAGAACAGCTGTCACAGCGGTGGTAGTGGTGGGTAGAAGACTTGACTAGATCGTGCTAGTTGGTAAATATCCTGTGGTGGTAGCCAAAGAGAAATTATACAATAGTTGAGCTGTGAGAATGTGAGGTTGTACTCCTGAAGTTTACCCAGTGTTGGAAACCAGTGTTACCTCAATAAATAAAATATAAAATTAAAAATTGTGGGATTTTTTTATCTAGTGTTTTGACTGGGGTATTGAATGAATATACCTGTCATGAGCAAATGGTACACTAGTCTTGTAGCTATTCAAACACATATAAATTAAATTAATCATTTTACTATTCATTCCATTTCAGTTTGGTCAGAAAAATTATGCATAGATGTCACTATCTCAGTTCCCTAATTCTATTCAAAATAGTCCTGTCCGTAGTACTTGTAGCATATTTCTACACCCGACTGTATATTGCAATACAGCAAGCCCCATCCCACCAACAATGCCAAGTCTACACAATGGAGAAAGTTTCAGCATCATGTCTAGAAGTTACAAAAATAATGTTTGTAGAAAAATATCCAGTCCAGTAAGATATGTATTTCCACCTTTGTAGCAAACTGTGAATTGTCAGATTCCAATAAAATACCCAATTCAGGTGTTCATTCCTTTTGCATTATTGTACTTACCTGTGTCTCCATTAGAGATGAATCACATGGAATCACATGTGATCTCCAATCACACAACATGGGGCTTCCTCATTATTAGTGATAGAAAAGATGTTGCTCATGAGGAATTCCAAGGAGACAAGGGAAGTCACAGGATCTCAGATGAGAGTCAAACTATTTCATGAGAAGCCTATTGGGGCTTGATTAGAGCTAGTTAAACCCTGATGTGCTAGCTCAGTACAGCTTAGTGTTTAATTAACAGTTACAGGTCCCAGGGCTCAATCCCTGCAAATTCTATTTCAGCAGGTCTGGAAGGGAACCTTGGAATCTGGATATTTAGTGAGCACAGCACATGAACGTGAAAAATGTGGTCTGTGTTCCAAAGATCACACTTTGGAAACAGAGTGGTCTTGATTTTGAATGAAATGATTCCAGAAAGCCAGGTAGGGTGAAGGCTCAACAAGGCAGTCTTCTGTGTCTGTGTGTCTGAGCGGTTTTGTTGGAGAGTTGCTATGTGTAGGTAAAGACGGCGTGCAAGGGATCCTTGTCACTGGAAACAGCAAGATCACAAATATTTTCCTATGGTTATGTTGGAACTTTGGGGAAATAGAGAAGGCTTGTATAATATTTCTCTTCCAAACCTAACACTCATATGGGAAAGTTAGATTTACTTAATAAAAGGAGAGATTTATGAAAGTTGGGGAAAATATATGGAATGTGTAAGGGAGGGCAATTTTGAAATCTGAGACCCTGGAGATTTCCTTCAAACAAAGAAGAGGCCCATTTATCTAGAATTGTTTGGATTAAACCTCCCTGGTACTGTGGGGGTAGGAGGGAGGGATCCAGCCATCCACAGGGATCCTTTCTGCTTTGTCTCTGTAATTCGACAAAATAACTAGACTTCATGTCAAGTAGCTGTCTGCCAGGTTTCTGTCCACATACTCACCCCACTGCTATTACTCTAGGACTTTCCCTCTGCTACAAGTGTTTAGAATCAATTAGATTGATTTTTCACTTCAAGTTATAGATACATGTTTTAAAAACTTATTTATGCATACAGAACTGGAGTACAGGCCAGAGGTATAGGGGCAGTGAGAGGATTCATCAGAGGCAGAGTGGGGAACAGAACAGGCAGACTGACAAGAACACTGCTGAGGGGAGTAGTGGGCAAGACAGGAGAGGTCTGCTGTGCCATGTGGGTCACCTTCTGGGCCGAGGATTGAACTCAAACTGAAGCAGCTGTGACCAATTTGCAGTGCTGCATCCTAACCCATTGCACCACCAGGAAGGGCCCAAGTTATAATTTTTTAAGGGATTTTCCTCCCCTTGACTGGAAACTAATTATGTAAAAAATACTGGTGATTTGAAACTATGGCAGCCTAACTCAAGAATTGCAAGAAAGGATAGTGTGTGTGTGTATGACTATCAACTCCTGAGCTCTGTATCTAGAAATCCTTTTCAGATAGAATTTAATAGGATTGATCATTCTAATTACTTTCTATGTGATCCTTTTAAAGGAATTAGGAAGCTTGAAAATGTCTTCACATTTATCACTGACACAGAAGAGTAATTTCTAAAAGAGTAGAGGCTTCCTTCTTAGTTCTAAATTGCCATAGTGCCTTTTTATATTTTAATTCCAAGCACAAAATTTTTATGGGGAGGGCAAAAGCTACACTGTTTTTCTCAATGATGGGCAATAACATAATTTTTAAGCCTTTAGTCTTCAGAGTATTTACAAATCTCTGGCCTGACACACTTGTTTATAAAACTCAGTTATACTTAATAACTAAATGATCTTGGCCACAACTTAAACTTTCTAGACCTTCTTTTATCTCCCCAATGGGGAATAATATCAGTCCACTCTTCATGAGGTTATGATGATTGAAAGCAGAGTCACAGGAGACTAGCTTGTGGTATATAGCAATAATAAAAATAAGGTGTTGATAATTATTGTTATTATTTAGGTTACTGGTAGCTGTAATACCTAGCATTTGGGGGGAAACCACCCCTCATTGTTACATGAAGTTTAATAGGAAATAAAACTTTGGAGCAATAATACTTTTATGTGATTTTAATGATTTATTCAGTATGGGATCTTTTAGCCTGGTGATACATGAGCAGTGCCTATTTGTCATCCTATTGGTAACATGAAAAATGATTTGTGATCAGCCTTCCTTGGGCAGATGAGGTACAACATGTTTGAGAAATAACGCTATCTCAAACCTGGGCCTTAAATTTGAAACATCTGCCCTTGACTCGGTGTTTAAGATGAAGCTAATGTCGTCTTCACTTTCCAATGTCTGTGTTTGGAAGAGAGAATCAAAGGAAGTAAGTCTTGAGGAAAAATATTGATTCCCTTCTAGCAAACTCTATTGAAATGCACTGTTGTAGACCTTGTTATTTTTAAGTGTCTGGATTTTCTTTATGAATTCATTAAAACTATTTTAGCGGCTCTGGTGGCCCAGTGTCTCATTCCAACATAAACTTACCACTGCAGAGCGCATACCATTTGGCTCACCTTTTCATTTCATGGCTTAATAATAATGACAAATTACAGGTGCTGAAATGATGTTAGATCCCTTAGCAAAACTGATTCGGGGCTCATATTATTATTCTTTTCTCGAAAACTTCTTAACATGGCATCTCCCTTCTGATTGGCAGTTAATATTTCATGTGCCAGAACTCAACTTCAATAGCCTGAAAATGACCTTATTTTCCCTAATCGGCAGTAACGTGGGTCTGTCATTAGAGCTCATTTTCAGCTTCTCTGTAAGAATAATCTCAATATTGTTGAATCTGCAAGTGGTATTCATTATGGTGTAGGCTCCATTGTCTTTGAAGAGCATCTCTCTTAATCTTTATTTATCTGCATCTTTGGATTCTCTCCAAAGTGTGTTTTTCCATATCTCATACACTGATCACTCGGAATAGGTGAAATATGGGGTTATAAGATGTTTTCATAAGCTTTATTTCCCAGGGAGTCTTTGGTTGTATATAGAAATCTAGTCTAGAATTCTTATTGTTGTCAACCTGATATTTTCACTTACAAGTGAAAATCACTAACTTCAGTGAAGCTCTTCTGTGGAAGTTTATGTATATGGCCATGTCATCAGTAGAGTTCTACTTCTGTTTTTCCAGTGTGCGTGTCCCTTTGCTTTCTCTTTTCTTACTGCTGTGGCTGAAAACGCTGATGCAACATTGGATAGAACTGATGAGAACTGACACCTTCATATTGCTCTTGACTTTAGGTAGAAAACATTTCATATTTACTGTTAAGTTAGATGAACACTTCAGATACCTTGAAGAATCCCTTTTAAAGTTGTGAAAAATATCCCTTTTCCTCATTTACTGAAAATGTATATCATAATTGGACATACTCTCCAGTGTATTTTTTGTGCCTATTGAAATGGTATGGTTTTCTTCATTTATTCTGTTAACTTGATTTTTGCAAGTTAAAGTGATACAATGTTGTTGGGATAAATTCCATTTGATGATGGTACACCATCGAGCTTATTTATGAATTATGTTTGGAATTTAGGTGTCTGTGAAGAATATTGACCTATATTTTCTTGCAATTTTATTTTATAGTTTTGTCATCAATGCAATAATTTCCTTATAAACATACTGACCAATGTTTAATTTCTTAAATGTTTTGCATGGAATGACCTTAATTTATTTCTTAAATCTATGATAGAAGTTACCAGTAAAGCCACATGTAGATGGTCTGGACATTTTGTGGGGGAGAGAGATTCAATTACAAGTTCAATTTGCTTAGTAGATGGTTTATCTTGTTATGTACCAGTTATGGTAAATTTGTGTTTTGAAGTATTTGCTAATACATCTGTTTTCAAATTTGTTAGCATATTCATAGTATTCTGTTCCTCTGCTTTAACTTCTAAGGACTAGAGTGGTGCTCCTATTCTTGATTTTTGGTAATTCTTAGTGATCAGTCTAAAATTCAGGATTGTTAATTTTATTAACTTAAAAAACTGTGATTCATTAATCTTTATTATTTCTGCATTTTCTATTTCATTGTTTTCTGTTCTCTTCATTATTTCCTTTTACTTATTGTGGATTTGTTTTCCTCCTCCCTCAATTCTTAAGATGGAAGCTTGTGTCATTGATTGCACAGTTACACTGACACACTTCGCTGTAAGCCTGCTTTCAGTTGTATCATACAGATTCCAATGTGTTGTGCCCTATGTTCCTTCAGTTAGACATATGTACTATACACAGATTTTTTTTTTCATGGATTGTATGGAAGCATGTCCTTCAGTTTCCAAATAGTGGGCATATTATAGAAATATTCTGTTCTTGTTTCCACATTTAATTCCATTGTAGTAGTTGACAGAGTCTGCTTCATTTTAACTCATGTTGATACTTTGAGGTTCATATTAGATGCAAATGTTATTTATCTGATGAATAATTGTGTGCACTTGTAAAGATATGGGATGTACATATATATATATATATATATGTAAACTAAATTGGTTGGTAGTAGTCGGTCTGGGTTAGTCACCCATTGGATTCCTGCCTGTGTCCACCAAGTGTCAAGATGGATGTACTGAAATATGTAACTATGATTGTGCATGTCTTCCCTCCCACCACCCCCTTCACTTCTGCCTGCTTTTACTTCCATGCTTTCGAGTTGAAAATCACACCACAAAGTATTTTTTGGTGTTTTGAAATTCTGATAGAAACTCTGGTGGAACGTCATTGACCAACACCCATTGCTTCTGAATGAAAGTGGAGTTCCCCTTACTGGGGATGTGTGTGTGTGGGAAGGGCTGGTGAGGGGCCATCATCCTTGAGGTTGGCTTAAACTTTGCAGTGGCTGTGAGTATAAGGAGGAGCCATGACTGTCTTAGCAAAATGAGTCTCAACTAAGTTGCTCTTCTCTCCCGGTAAATGGAGCTCAGTGGATGACTTTGTGAGCACAGCAACTGGAGCACTTCCTAGCAAAGCAACAGATGAAAGTAAGGCCAAAGCGCTTGTTGAATGCTGACGTGGTGCTGTGAGATAGGTTGAGAGTGCTGGACCACAGGCGCCCAGTTCTAGCTACAGACGGTCTCTCGTAGCCAGTCACACTGTGAGAAGGTCAGTCTAGGTAGTGGGTGTGGTAATGCGCTGACACAGCACTAATCTTTGATTCATGCAACCTTGCGTTTTCCATTTGCTTCTGCAATTCATTCTCTAACTCAGCTTGTGCATTCTGACCCTGCAAGACCTTGCTACGCCCTCTTGTTATTTTAAATCGAGATGCTTTCTGTTCCACAAGGTGGTTTGACACAAGGTTCCATGAAATTCAACATGTGGAATGCAGAGTCCAGCACACAGTGTTTCATTTCTTCCTTCCAATGGAAGCTAGATTTAGGGTGAATATAGAAAAGGAAATATGTGGCTGAGGCATAAAGAATCCAATAGCTGTATGATTTTCCTCTCCAGAGTCTCTCATGTTTGAAGTCTGTAACTCTTGGTCAAAGTGAAGTCTCACTGCTGAGAGGAGGTGGTGCCCTTTCAGGCTGCCCACGTTGCTGTCCCCACAGTGGCGAGGCACCTTTAAGAGCCAGCAAGTGCCCCCGAGCCCACCTTGGGGCCTCCTTATGCATCACATCACCCTGTCTGGGGTTGGAGGTGGGGTGCCGAGTCCCTGGATCCTCAGCGGGATTTTGGGGTTGCTTTTTGCTTCCTCATTCTTTCACCCAGGTGAGGTAGAAATTCTTATTTAGCTATGTAAAAAGATAAAAAAATCTGTTTGTAACCGTTTACCCCTAATTATCTTATAAGGCTGCAATTATCCACACGTATGTCATTACATGCACGGAATGTTCATGATTTGGGCTTATTACCTTGCAACTCTATATTCTCATTCCCTCTTCATCCTCCTCTGTGGCCCCCATTTCACGGCCATCTGCTTTCAACAAATCAAGAATGACAGCACATTACTTGTAGCAGCTCTTCCACACCCGTCCCTCCCCCTGCACAACTGTGATTAAATTGTCTTTATTTCACTATTTTACTGGCTGCCAAAGATGATAGCAATCAAAACCGATAAATCTTGAAATGCTTCCATTAACCAATCAGGGGTTGTCACTGCTGTCAAATCTGCCCCAAGAGAGGCCATTTTTGGTAGCTTAGAATTCTTGCATGTATGTCCAGTGGGAATAGCTATGTTTAGCCTGTGCTTTTATTATTACTTTTTTTTTTTTTTTTTTTAAAGAAAGAGGTTCTTTTTTTCTCTCTGCTGTTAGTTGCAGAAACTGGTCTTAGGAGCTTAATCAGCTCCTTTGTGCCCCCCTTTCAATATTTAAAACAGGTTTCGTCATTTTCTTGTTGCTCCTTGCTGGATCTAGAAGGGCATTACACTTACTTGTCTCAAACATAGTGAAGCAGAAACAAGCTTTGAAATTTCACACTTGGAGACAATCAGAGACACCAAGGGAGAATTTGTAGCAATCTGAACACATCAAGACACAATAACAAGGGACGGGGCAGCAATGAGTGACACATGTTGCTGAGTGAGACTCTGCCCCTCAAAGGCACCGAGTTTGACGTTTAAATTGCAGGCAGCCCTGGGTCCATTCCAGGAGCCGCCCGTGGTTGAACGCGGTTCCGATCTCTTGCTTGAGGGACGCAGTGGGGGTAAAGAGAAAAAAAGAAAAATCAAATTGTTCTCGGAAATCGTGTTTAATGTAGAAATCTGGTTAATATTAAAATGCAATCTGCAGTTTTCAAGTATTCTATTCCTCAAGGAAAATATTTCCTGTTCAAGGGGCAGGAGCAGTAAGCACTCTCTTATTACATCACTTCCTATGTCAGGCCCAACTAGCATTCAAAATGTATTACTGTATTGATAATGCTAATTTCAAAATGATGCTTTCTCCCCTCCCCCTTTGGTTAGAGAGTCTGGGCAAAGTTCCAATCATATGGATCAATTTAGTTTTAGATTGTGCTGGCCAAGCTGATATTTCATGCACTGTATGGAATAGAGTTCTCCCGCATGCTTAGAAATAGTGACCCTTGGATCCCTTCTGCTCGTTGCCTACCTTCTGTTTACGAAAGTTTCCCAAGAGAGCCAGTATCACATGGGTTTTAGAAAAGGGAAAATCACCAGCTTCATGCAAGACCTTCACAGCTTTCTCTATGCACTGCAACCTTTGCTTTCTGAGTCGTCATGAAGCTCCGTCGTGGGCCATGTTCAGCTCAGCCTGGTAATTTCCCTGTAGGCTTCGCTGGCCACTGCAGCTTCATCAGCAGAAGGACTTGGGGATGTAACCACTGGTGTTTTCCCTCCCTATATCCAAAGATTTTTCTGCAATGTCTTAAAATATGAAAGCTGATGATGTACGAGAATAAAGTCTTTTCAATGATCTGTTCCCCACACAGCCATTCATTTTCTTGCCAGATAGTTGAAGAAATGACCACTAACAACAGGTGTGGTTACACCTGATATCCTAGACCAGGAGATAGAATTCACTTGTCTTTGAGTTCTTCTAGTTCTGTGGAGCTGGTAGGTACGGCTGATTATACTCATGATGGTATAAAAAACACCACGAGAGAAAGCTCATTTCCAATGAGGTACTGCTAATTCATCCACTTTTTGAGAACTTCTCCAGATGGGAAATACAATATGCTAAATATATAGTATAGACATATATCCATGTGTTTTACTTTTCCATTTATACTTTCACAGATAGGAAATGAACAGTTTTTATTGCAAACAAGTTTACAGCCTGAGTGTTATCACAGAATGTTGGATGCTACTCAAATATGATTAAAAATGAGAATTTATCCAGGCCAATCTTTATATTTTTATACCTCATGGCTCCCAAATTCCATGATGCAATTTTAGTGAAATTGTTGAACTATTTCAGTTATAGTTGCTGATCAAGTCAAGCTTGCTAGCTAACATCAGAGGTAGTTGGTTGCCGCATGACAGAGGAGGCTTACATTTAGATTATTTTTTTACGTATTTTCTACACTAACAAATTAAGTAACACTTATATAGCAAAAACATCTTATATTAGTCACAACCGAGTGTCAAACAGTGTTCACTTAAATTAATTACTACTTGTTTGTTTGCACGTTCTGGGATTCTTACAGTGTTATGGTAGACCAGTTGGTATAATAAATGCCCTGATAGCTCAGTAACTTATTTCTCACTTAGATCATAATCTGATGAGAATCTGAAGAGTTTCTCTGTTCCACAAACTAATTCAGGGACCCAGGATCTGTTGTGGTAGTAAGGGAGAGACTGAATATAGCAAAAGCGTACTTGTTCCTAATTGTTATTTCCAGAAAACAGCATATTCCACTTCTACTCACATCCTATTACTGAGAAAGTGTTTATATAGAACCAAATGAATATAAGAGAAAGGGTGTGTTGGGGTAAGATCTAAAAACATACATATGCTAGTAACATTTTACAGTTGCCTCTTTGGAAGAATAAAATATTTTGGAAGCCTAAAACATTCATAGTATTTACCATTTTCCAAGGTGTAAATGACTCCCAACATGGTAAATTTCAAGTTACAGATGTAATATCACCAAGTATGGGAATGATTGGGGAAGGGGAAGGATGTATACAGTCAGCTCTCCAGAACCACTGTGGGCTTGATTCAGCATAGCCCTGCCTGGGAGTGCACCCAGGAAGAAGAGGAGAACTCAAACAGTTATGAGCAAAGCAGTCACAATGTTTCTTACTGTGTAGAGGATTGAATGAGACACAGACATGAGCTCTGATGCTGATTGCTACTGGAGAACTCACTGTGTATTTGGGGAGACTGATGGGATTATAAATATAAGTAATATTTAATGTCTACTTAATTTTCCAGGTCCTATCTCAGGGGATCTATATTTAACTTAGTAACTCAAATGCAGGTATTCATTTTATTCTCATTTTATAATATAATGGAAACTAACTTGGTAATTTGCTTCAGGTGAAGCATAGTTAATTCTGATTAAGAATCAATAGAAAACTTTATGGTTAGACACAGGAATTGGGTCATGAGGAGACAAGGAGGTGGATGGGCAGAAATGGGATAGAAGGAGAGCAGAAGCTCAAAAAGGGATAGAGGCAAGGAGTTTAGGAAAGAGAAGATGACTTAAAAACAACTATTTTGATGTTTTAAAATAGAATGAAAGTAGACTAATATATTGGGGGTTAAAGGAGAAAACTCAAGGAGATAGAAAAGTTAATATTAAACTCAAGACAGAATGAATGTCTTGGCAAGGTCAAGTGAGAGGAGACAAGAAGGAATGGGATTGAGAATCGTGGAATAAAATTTCAATTGTAAATAAATGGGATACACACTTTTCAAAGACTGAAGAGCACAAGAATCAATGTGGGAGAGACAGGTGGGGTGGTGTAGACATTGAGACTTGTCTGTCTTATCCCTGATGGTGTAAGGAGATGAAAAACTAGAAGTAACTACTGGTGCTTGAAAAGGGGAGAGGGATAAGAGAAGAAAGTTTAGATAGTCATTGCTATATGATTTGAAATGAGAGTAGTTAGAAGAATGTAACTGTGGAAAAAGTGATTTCAAAGGACGATAAAAACAGATAAAGGGAAGAAAAGGTGGAGTAATCTGTGGATATAAGTGATGGAGGAGAATAATCCATGGTTATTCTAATCTTTTCCAATGGTATTCCCTTTTGATTATATGTTGATCTTCCTAGCCTAATCCAGAAACCTTCTCACCCTTGTTAAAGATCTTTAGAGTTAAGACCAAGGGGTATTGTGAAGAGGTAACCTTAGGGTTGTTTACCTAGATCAGACTTTGTGAGTAACATACCTTTCCACAGAGTCTGGTGAGAGTAGAAATACATGGTAGGCTATTCTTAACCTCTTGAGGTATGTACTAGCATTGAACTTAGCCCTAATCAGTAGAGCTTTGTGAAATGCTTACCCAATGCTAGACAGTGTCTAAGACTAGAAGTTGGCAAATTGTGTACTACACATGAAGTCGCTTAAAGGTCTGTGAAACCTGGAGAATGTAGTGTTTCCCGATGCAGACGACATTTGCTAAAGCCTATGTAATGTGCTAGAGCTAGGTCAGTAAACACACACAATTATATAATTGTGGAACTTGGCTAGAGAGGCATTTTCAAATAATGACAAAATGCTATGTATTTTAGTACTGGGCAATTGCAAATAAAATGTGCTGTACTGAAAGTCATTATCAATCTACTTCTGAACGCCAGGAGTTGGTCAAAGCCAAAGACAGACAGAGACCCTGTTTGAAGAGTTTAACTCATCCCCACGGAGTGACAGATGTGCTGGTTTCCAGATGGTCTCCATGTCCTTACAACTCACCCTCTCTCCCCTTGTAAAGCTGGAAGGGCTGCTGGATAGCAGGTGATGGGGCATGAGGCATTCTTGGTTAGCTCCCAAATGCTCCAGAAATTCCCAGGTGGGTGATGTTGATTTTGAAATTATACTTTAGCAGGAGGAAGATGGAACAATTGAATTATGACAGTTTGAAAGGGAAGCAGCTAGTTGCTTCATTCCAGTGAATGCTTCCTATGTAGGGGAAAGGTAAGGAGAGAGAAGGAAGAGGAGAGGGGAAATGAGAACATGCTGCCCTGCTTCAATAGATCAGATGCTCCCCAGAGCCCTCTCTTCAGTGCTTAAAAAATGCAAATAAAAATACTTGACAAAAAAATTTTTTTTAGCCTTGTATTTCTTTGGAATTGAACAGACTTTGCTTAATTCAGCATGTGTAGCCTGAGAAAGGAAGATGGTTATTATGGTCAAAAACTCAGATAGTGACTCTGTATCAAAGCCTGGTAACCAGTGAGTAGTTGATGCAGTCATTAACTGCTGCCCAGTTTGTCACAAAATAGTGAGAAACGCATGCATCGGGAAGAGTAATTGGCATCCTCTCTGCTATGACTGCATCTTTGTACTCTAATTTCAAAATTAATCATTTGTTAAATTAAAAATTTGACATGAAAACTGTTATCAGTGCCCCTATAGAAAATGGAGTTACAATCCTTTTAAGTGTCCTTTGATTTCTGTATTCAGTTAAAAAGGATGAGTTTGGGAATGAAAAGGGATAGGCGAAATTTGCTAAGGTCATAATACCACAGACAATCAAACTATTTAGATAGATTCCTAGCTGTTTTGACTACAAACTTTGAGGCTTAATTGATAATCTCCCCTAATGCACACTGATAGCCCTGGCAAGTGAATGAATTACAAACTGCTAGATGTGAAAAACCATGCAGAGTGGAAAAAATGGCCGAAGGCTGAGTAGGGGTGAGCACCCACATAGTCATCATGGACCCTTCAAGCTACTTGCTTTGTTTGCCGTCAGAGGAAAGACTTTAGGACTGGCTGTAAAAGGCATGTCTGGGCAGGTCCAAGGAGAATCAAGGGGCCCTGGTATCCCGCATGTCTTCACTGGGAATAAGCAGATACATGTTCTTGAAAAACTGGTAGACTTTTGTAACAGGATAAAGGTAATTGGGCTTCATTGCGAAGTTCAGTGTTTAATGTAACAGCA
Organism: Condylura cristata; assembly: GCF_000260355.1. Lineage (NCBI taxonomy): Eukaryota > Metazoa > Chordata > Mammalia > Eulipotyphla > Talpidae > Condylura > Condylura cristata. Next base: position 5,825,059 of record NW_004567139.1, on the reverse strand, counting down.
ATGATGAGCTGATGAAGGGGCCCCAAGAGGTGTAGATCCAAACCAGTGCCGATGTCAAGATAAGAGGTTCCTGGAGAATAAACGGTGAAATTGGTGACAGAGCCATGCCTGACAGTCAGATAATTTGGGGAGCTCATTTCAATTTCTCCTTCTCTCTTTTCACTCTTTCCTACATCAATATGTGCATTTCCTCTCCTTCCATATTTTGTATAAACCGTAGATTTTGTAAAACCTTCTACCAGTGAAAAGTTGGGAGGAGCTTTGTAAATTTCTTCCTTGAAACTATTGGAAGAGGAACTCGGGATTCGGGACCAGAGATTAGCTTATTTCTCATGGAAACGGACAGTAGGAGCGGCTGGATATGTGGTCACACTTCACATTTTATTGATTAATAAATTCTTTGTCTATTTACCATTTGTTAATCTGTTGGGATCAACAAGAATAAGAGCAAATTTATTGTAGAGAATCCTAGTAACTTCCACAGACTTCTTCTATATAAGAGGTATATTTATGTTAGTTGCACCTAGAAGACTAATTCTGCATAATACAATTCAGGGACCATCTAGTAATGCTACACAGAATTCACTAAAGGCTCTTAATGCATTATGCAGCATTAATGACTGACAGAATAACAGTCGGTATAGTTGAATTACAGAATATGAAAGAACTTTATGCATTATTAGCTTAACTTCGGCAATTGCATTTTCTGATGGAAAGATTATAGAACCAGATAATAAAATAACTATATATAAAACTTACTATTTATAACCTGATGCAATTGCCACAGCTCATCTTCTCTACAGAGGGAGAGCAACAATGACTATTTTGTATAGATTTGCTTAAAATAAAAATTATCTATAAAAAACATGTGGCAAGAAAGGCATTGTAGAAAAAAAATTACATTGCTATGATATATCATAAAATCTAACCTACCAACTTTATAATCTGTCTAGAGTGTACTGATACTCTTTATGTTATTACTGCACTTGCATTAATTTTACTCAACATAAAACAAATGGGAGAAGACAACTAGATTTTCTTTCCAGATGGTGTGAAAACAGCAAGGTCAAACTTGAAGAAAGACTGCCCCTTTTTACCGAGAACTTAAAATATATCACCTCTCATTGAGGCTATAAGACCTTTTTTTCCTACTTCCCGAGCATTCTTTGGCCTGGGACCCATTGGAAGAGAAATGGAGGACTGCAGACCCCCATCTGCTCTTTCTCATCTCGGAGGTGAGTGGCCTGTCCCTTCCCTGTCCATCTGTGAGATCTCTGATTCCTCTCATTCCTGCTTTCCCATTGCCACAGCAATATGCTGAAACGCCAGAATGTCCTGGCACGAGTGGCAGGCGAGCAGCTCATCTGTCAAGGGCTTTTCAGTCTGCTCTCTGCCTTCACCTACTCCAAGAGGTAGTCCTCACACGGCTCCTCAATATTTTTGTAATTAGCTGCTCAGAACCTGTAATTTGTAAACACGGTAAAAATGCCTGTCAGATACTTAGGACGGTCAAGGTGGAGGGGAAAAAGACCAGCTTCCTGAAACCATTTACATATGACTTGGGGAGAAAGCTGGGTCCGTGCCCACGCCAGCTACACGGTCAGGCGCACGGCTTAGAGCGATTTTTCTTGAGGTGTCACTGCCACACACAAGCACCATGTGTTCTTTCTTGGCTCGAACTGGCTCACTGATCTTCCAGAACTCTGGAGGCTGTACCCCAGACCCAGATTTGCCATTCATTTTTCTCTGCCAAGGTTCAGGTGGCGAGAACTACACGTGTTTTTCTTTCTCATTCGGGCTGGGGCATGGGGGTGGGGGCGGGCACCCAGAGGGGAAAGGACGCAGAAAACGCCCCTTCCCATGGGGATAGTCTGAGATGTTAACTGAGGAGCTGTGATTTTGAGCAAGAAAATGTTGGGAAAAGCTAAGAGCAAAGGAAGCTGGAAGGCTCGGAGGAATGACTGTTCTGGGTTGAGGGAGTGTAAGCATGAAGGGGCAGGAGGAATCTGCAGGTTGGTCGCCAGAACAGAGGCATCTATTGTAGTTTAGTTTTGCTTGAATGACATACCTGTGTTTTCTAATTGAGTGTGGACAAAGATAGTGTGTGAATAAATACCTTTTAATCTATATTTTTCCATAAAGCCCTTAAATCCAGCAATATTCTGATGAGGTCAGTTCAGTAAAAGTCTTTCAGATCACGCAAAGAACAGTCTACAAAATAATACTGTCTTCAATGAATTTCATGAAGACTATATACATATTTAGAGGATGCCAGGGAAGTTACATATCAAATGCTACCTTTGCTCATCTCAGGGGACTGGGATGATGGGAGAGTTTAATTATATATATATATATATAT